>NC_071101.1:13512500-14112500 GCF_024256425.1 Clarias gariepinus | reverse complement strand
AATCTTTTATGGATAATGGAATATTCAAAATGCTGTGTAAAGCCTTTTATAGCACATCCCAAATATTCTCAATGAGGTTAAGGTCTAGACTCTTTTCTGGCCAATCCATGTGTAAAAATGACATCTCATGTTCCCTGAACTGCTATTTCACAATTTGAGTCCATTGCATCCTGGCATCATCTTCTTGGAATATGCCTGTGCCATCAGGGAAGATAAAAATCCATCAGGGGAAGACCTGATCATTCAGTAAACTCAGGTAGCCACCTGGCTTCATTTTTGGACACATAAAATTGTTAAACCTAGACCCGACCAACAGAAGCAACCCCAGATTATATCACTGCCTCCACAGGAATGATACAGTAGGAATTGTGGGTGCTTTACTTTATCTTCCTCTCTTCTTACCCTAATGCACCATCACTCTAAAACAGGGTAAATCTGGACTTACTGAACCACAAAGCTCTATTGTTTTGTTTTTTTTTAACTTAACTCATTAACTGACCTTACATATGATATTTTTATGGCCACAGTCTTACTTTGACTTGCCATAACCATAGGGTATCTTTTTTGAAGTGGTTGGTTATGGAAAGAGCAGCTACTCACTGCATCAGTTAGGGTAAAATAATTTGTTGCCAAACTAAACCATATTACTGTAGGAATTTTTAAGTGGAAGGCCCTTACCTATTTACGTAGGTAAATTCAGGTGATGATTTTTTATATAAATTCTGAAATAATTTTCAAATTGTACAAATGTAAGCTAAGTTCTATTTGTAATTAGATTTTTCTTGCCAGTCTGCAAAAATACACAATAATGTATGCATAATTTTGTAGTTAATGAATAAATAAATGAAAATTGAGCTCATAGGTCAGGATTTAGATTTTCGTTTCCATATAGTAGGGAATTAACAACACTCTCATCTTAATTCATTCCTATTGTAATACATAGATACACAGATCTCACTGTCAAATATGATAGTGAGATCTGAGTTAAAAGCCATTATTAGTAGCAACGACTGTTAAGTAACTTAACAAACATTTTAGGCCTAATTTAAATACAGGTGACAAGTTAAAGAAAGAAAAAGATCTTGGTAATGAGTTTGACTAGTCATCAGAGCAGCTCCACCTAATCTGAAGCTTTACCTGACGAACAAACACTGTTCAATTAAAAGGTATTACATCAATTGGTTCTTTGATGCTGGTGGTGCAGGGTGATGTCTAACACTTCACTCCAAAATTTTCTATTAGAGCCTAACTGGGTTACAACTTGGTGGCATTACACAGAGACCCTTAAATCTCAGAGGACAGGCAAGTTCCCATGCTCTAAGTCTGGCAATGCCTCACACACAAACAGAATTTACACTGTTTTTTTGCTTCTTGGAAACAGATAGAAAAATCTGGAAAAAAAAATCTGTAAATCCATCAACAAGAAAGTGCTGCTTAATATTCAGGAGACTGCGACCTCTGGTGGCTGGGAGGGATACTGCACAGAGCTGATGTGACATTACCAACCCTTGTTTGTTGAAGAGATTTTTTGTTGAAATATTCTTTTTTAACACAGATTTTACTGAAAGTTAACAAGTTCCTTAGCTTGACCTACTGTATTGTCACTTTATTTCTGCATTCAAGTTAATTATCCTGATGGTATTTAACCTTAAAAAAAAAGGCGCAGTTTATAAAGTCTATGTTGATCTTAAAAGGTGGATAAAATGTCAGATGTCTATCAAAGTTAAGGCCAAGATTACATGGATCCTATCAGTGGAAAGAATAAAGTAGATTGAAACTAGTTGAGGGTAAGAGCCTTGCTCAAAGGTCCAACAGTGGCAGCTTGCTATTGGGAGCCCAACACCTTCCAATTACTAGTTTAAGTTCTAAACTACCATGATTTTGGATGCATGGCATAAAGAAAATTTTTCAAGATCCGTAACAATTATATAGATCGTATAGATGGTATACAGTAGAATGGATGATCATCTACAAAGTAACCCAGAGCTATTTTTTTTATACATAGGATAGGGTGGGTTCTGGGGCACAAATGAACCCTAAAGAACTTCTAAGGAATTTCTTGAACCACCAAATCAGTGCAAAAATTATTTATGTCTCTAACATTCAGATATTGTTTAAATCATCAAAGCACAGTACCAGATAAACCAGGGATCTTCAGCTCCAGACCTGGAGGACCAGTGTCCAGGATAGTTTGGTGAGTCTTCTGCTCAAACACAACCGATTTAACTAATCTGTTAATTAGAGGTTCAGTAAGTGTGTTTAGGTGGAGGACATCGGCCCTCCAGGAATGAAGCTGAAGAACCCTGAGATAAACCAAGCAATTTCCTTCAGCCTGCACTTTGAGGTTGAGTAACACAATAATTTTAATAGGGTCACATGGTGTTCTATAGAATGTAGCTTATATCTATATCTTTTCCTAAAAATATATAAAAGGATACAAATGATTTTAAATCTTTTTGTTGACTCAAGAAAAGGATTAGTTTTTTTTTTTTTTTTTAATTCAGCTAAGGCACATTTTTTTTTTTTACTGGCTATAAATAGAGTATAGAGATAATATCAACATGAGTCACCACATTGAGGCTTTCCTTTTACTCAGTGTGACAAATTCCCATCAACAGATGTGCAGAAATATAATCAGCACATTTTCCATTTCTTTAAAGCTTAGTAAAAAGAAAACCTGTGTGTTTGTGTAAGATTGTGAGTACATTTTTGTTTGTATTCTTTCATCCGTACAATGGCTTGCCATTCTGCTTCACTGAGCTCAGAAATGACTGAGTCACCGGCAATGTTGGCAGGTATGTATGGAAAGTCGCCATCTCTCCACCCTATCAGAGCTGTCAATCAACTGTGCACTCCTCTGAACAATTATTCAGCTTGGTACTCCCCTTATTTTAAGAGAAAAAAAAAACACGCTGAGGATAACGTGTAAGCAGATCGGTACGCTTACATGATTTGGATTGTCTTCAATAGAAATGAGAGTTTAAGTGGCCCATCAAGTCATTTAAAAACTAATTAGATGAGATCATTAAGAAAGTGTAAGTGTTAAAAGTTACTTTATTTACTGTGCAAATACAAATAATATGCTTAAAACAACATATGAATCAGCGAAATCATTCTCACTCTTACCTTAATAAACACACAAAGAAAACTTTTTATACTGTAATAATTTGTTATACTGTTATAATCAAACTTACACTCAGCATCCAAAGGGATTTTCTGCAGACACCACAGCACACCACCAGAGGTCCTGTCGGGTCAAGTCCCTGCAAGCCAGATGAAAGCCATAAGGAAGCCTAATCCTAGATGGTTTTAAAGGTGGTGGCATGGTACATTTTTATTCAACATGTATGGGAGGTGTCTCTAGCAGCAGCACTTTTGGTAAGTGATAACTAGTCAGTATAAGTGGGTAAAAACAAGATGGCTTAATTAATAAAGTAATTTGTAATTAATTTATTTTACAAAGTAAAGAATTGTAATTGAGGGCAAATTGCTGTGGTGTAAGGAAAATGAATGCCATGGGAATTGTGTAAAATAATCATCACAGTATGTATTTACACACTCACACACACACACACACACACACACACACACACACAAAACAGTCAAAAACAGTCAAACGTCACATGCAGTTTGTGAAAACACCTTTAATGTCAGATGCTGTAGCAAAGGTGCACAACCAGTATGGACACTTGCAAATGTGAAAGCTCACAAAAGAGGAACATTTCAGTAACAATTGAGCTGATACATAACCACAAAAGGAACAAAAGTTTCTTTATGGAATCCACCAAATGTCACTATCACCTACATGCATGCTATACCTATCATGGGGTTTTACAGACACATTTAAACCCTTTCTCTCTCACCCCCTCCCCTTTCCTCCCTCGTTCTCACCACCTCACACTGCACTGGATCAAGATTTAACCTTGGACCAAGAGTGCCACCTACAGCTGCCTGCATATACTGTATCAACTACCTGATTGAGAAATTCTCTCATATGTGTTCCTAGCACAGTCTTAAAACATATTACCTGCAAAGCAGTATGAAAGCCCCTGCTCTAGACTGTGGATTGTTTATCCAAGCTGCTGTAGATGGCGCTCTTGCCTACTTGGCCAAAAATACACACACGACAAACGAAACCTTGGACTCTATTGTGCTGTGGGCAGGATTTATTTAGCTGGTATGATTTGGATTCAGTTTTCTGCAAGTGCAAATCAATACAAAGTGCTTCTGACTGCTCACTCTTATCCTGGAAGGAAATGTCATCATCACCAGTCTAACTGTGCAATGGGAGATTTTCAATAGTGCTCCTTACATATATGTTTTGGAAGAACAAGGTATAACATCTATAGAGTACAGGTGAAAAGACTCGCCAAGGCACCTGATGTCAGGGCTTTCACTAGACCAACAACTTCCTAAAACACATTTATGCTTCTTTAATTTTTCACCCTGCATATCTACTGTATACCTGCATATCTAGTCAATAATAATAAAAAAAAAAAACATAAATTGTTATTAATATACCAAACTGAATTCAGGTATTTAGGAAAAATGTATATTTAGCATTACAGGAAGCATGCCTTTTCACTAATAGCTGCTTTTTATGCTTTTGATGCTTGGAAACTTTGTCTTTTGAACACAAACTCAGATTAGTTTACCCATAAATAAGCTCGCAAGCCTGAAATCATCTGTAATTTGTGCGCATTAAAGGCCTATATCTGGATTAGCATAAAGTTTCTTGCCACCTTTGTGGACCTCCCAGGTTTGAAGCATTTCAAAGCTGAGCACCAAGTAGAATGAGCAGTCAAACAAACTTGGCACAAAGATCGTGGATTTTCAACCCAAAGGAGTGCGGCTAATCTCTGGAGCCGAAAGGCAATTTTGCACCTCGAAAAACATTCTGCTATCAAACTAATGCCAGAGCTTGTTTTCAAAACAAAGGGAAGGAAATGGACTGTGAAATCGCTCATAATTGTAACATGGCTCCGCAGGACAGAGAAGCAGTCAGATAGAGCCAGTAAATCCAACAGTTAAGTGAGAGAGTGAAAGCCAGTCTCAAAATGTGTTTTGGTCCTTATCACCGAGCACAGTACATACACATGATTTCACAGTGGTTAAACTAAAATTGGAGGTCAAGCACAATTAAGTAAGGGGTCTGGTTGACATGGAGCACAGCATTTAAGATCATTTAAGCCTGATAAATTAAACCAGATCTGGAAAGCTTTGGTAGAGGAAAGACATATGAGTTCAGAGCAAAGGACCTGCAAAGAACAGGGATCAGTGTTCACTTTGTAAACAAGAGATTTTTCTTAAGGTTCCCAACCCCGCTCTTGAGGGCCATCCTGTCCTCCAAACTGTTGCATTTCCCCTACTTAAAAGGTCCCATAATTAACTATTTATTGTCGCTTCAGCTGAAATACCTCTCACTTCTTCCTGCTTAAAACATCCTGCCTTTCCCTTTTCCTCCAAATGCACCATTTCAATGACTATGTGAATGAGTTACTGCCAAGCCATGCCCCTCGAGAGAAAAGCAAAGCTGGGCCACAAGCTGGCAGAGGGGGTCTTCTTATAAGAGGTCACAATTGAAAAAAAAGAATTGGGCTTGTTTGAACCATGGCCAATACAAAATGTTAAAGTACAAAATAAAAGTATTTTCCCCATCACTTTTTGTTTGTACATGGACACTGGAGACCCATTTGATCGCTTAAAATGACTAAAAAGTGAATTTTACATAATAGGTCCCCTTTGACACACCCACTTCAACTCAGGAAGCACTGTTAATTATATGATCAGCTGAATCTGATGTGCTGAGAGCAGCTAAAAGACGATAATGATCCAGACAGGGAGTACTCCCGGAACAGGGGTTGGGATGCTGTGCCTTAAGGAACGATAAAGTTTCTCAGTGGGTAGCACTGCTGCCTTTGTTCTGAGCATGCTCTGTCCTAAGAAAAAGGGATTTTCAAGGATTCTCTGGTTTCCTCTGTGTCTCACAAACATTCTGGAAGTGATTACTAGCCTGCGAATGAGTGTGAATGATTATATGACTGATATCCCATCCAAGTTGTATTACCAATATATATTCAGTGTTCTTGGGAAAGGCTCCGAATCCACCACAACTCGAGCCAGGATAAAGCGTTTAATGAAAATGTCTGCATAATGGCGTGATAAAAGAAAGATAAGACATTTTCCCAATCTGACAGTCAAGAATGTCAAAAGCTGCAGAAAGCAAGATTGATTATTGAAAGTGCTCTGGGTTAAAAACAGAATTTTTTTAAGGCATTAAACAATGCAAGCAGTGTAATGAATAGCAAAGGTATTAGATATTAGGCGGCATGGTGGTTTAGTGGTTAGCACTGTTGCCTTGCACCTCCAGGGTCCGGGTTCGATTCCCTGCCAGGTTCGATTACCGTCTCTGTGTGTATGGAGTTTGCATGTTCTCCCCGTGCTTGGTGGGTTTCCTCCCACAGTCCAAAGACATGTAGGTTAATTGGCGTTCCCAAATGGGCCATAGTGTGTGTGTGTGTGTGAGTGTGTGTATACTGTATGTGTGCCCTGCAATGGATTGGCACCCAGTCCAGGGTGTACCCTGCCTTGTTCCCTAAGTCTCCTGGGACAGGCTCCAGGCCCCCTCGTGACACTGAATACAGGATTAAGTGGTATAGATGATGAGTGTGAGAGTGAGAAAATACTTTCATACTCCTCTGTTAAAATGTAATATCTTGCCTGCTGCTGAAATAAATATTTGGATTTTTTACTGCTTCAAAATATCCTCACAAGTGGGGAAAAAAAATCAATTAACCAATAATAATATCAAACAAAAGTCATGTCCTGTTTAAAATCTTACAAATTATTGTGCCTTATGGTTTCTGTTTTACTTTGTCGCTAAAAAGAACAGTACACCTTACCCTTTCAGGAACCTTTCAAAAGAATTTCCCTGCTTTGCATTTAGTGTATGTTTAAAAAAAACTCAAGGCCTGGTTCCTTCAAAATATATTATCACACACCTACTTCCAGAACTTAAGCGAGCACTCCTTAAATACATGCAAAACAACAACTGCAACCTACTGTAAATATCTCAGAAAATTTGCCTACAAGCCCTGGTATGGCCTTGACTAATTTGAATACATAGCTGTTATTGTACTATTAGTTTTAATTCATGCTTAATAACAGTCAGGGTGTAGGACAGGGTGTAGACAGTAAATTGGTTCTACAGTGTTGACAATAGATGAAAAGATCAACATGTCATACTCAACAGGGAACCACATTCCTGTGCTTACACACAGAGGGAGTTTAACCAGCTTGAATAGCTTTGAGAGAGACCCAGTGTTTCAGTACGTCATGTAATGACACCGTTTAATTAACTTTTCCCAAGACCACCAGGATGAAAAAAGAGAGCCATACAGATCAGCCTCAACATTTCAAAAGATTATAGGCGCAAATGCCTAAAAGCCTCTTTTCAGCAGCTCAATTTAAAAAGCATTAGCAACCCTACAGCCTTTGGGGTCGAGCTTATCTCACATTCTCAATTATTGCATCATTGGCCGCAATGAAATAATTAACTATAATCCAGATTTTATAAATGTCTTGGTTTTGTAATTTTATTTTTACTGTCTTTCCCTTAGATTGGCCTGGTTTGGCTTGTGACATCAGGCTACATATTTTATATAAATGCACCATGTTTCATCTGAAAGTGTCATTTAATGAGAATAAAAAATTTTATTATAAAAACATTATTGTACATTTGTTCCTCATATAAATATAATCATGTGATCACTACACAAGGTTATAAAGGCTATATAGAGCTCGTGTAATCAACATATTTGGGTTTGTAAGTTTAAGTTAGCACTGAGGAAAAAAGTACAAAATAGAACTTTATAATTGTTTTGATTTAAAATATGTTTTCTTAAAAATGTAAAATACTGATTTCCTACACAAGAGTTCTGTATGTCTGATATGAATGGTTCAGGGTTAATTTACACTTTTTGAATTGACCCCAAAACAAAAAGTGAAGCATGCAAGTGAATAAGAAATTCCGTTTAAATGTTAAGAACAATGACACTGTTAAATTTTATCAACTATAGTTCAGTATATCCAGCATCTGAACCTGCATAGGCTTAAGAATAAGGTGCATTACGACACAGCCTCCCCAAACTGTGGCCAGTAAGGATTTTCTTCCTGTGTTTATGTGGGGATAATGACATCTGTTTCAAAAGTTTAATAAAACTACAACTAGGTCAAAAGAAAAAAAAACAGCCTTTTTGTTGTTGGCTTTGTTGTTTTTTCGCCACTTGATGCACTATTTAGATTACAAATGAGCCCAGTGGGCAAAGATGTTTAGGCACTGACAAACAGTCTTCAGTTTGGTTGGAATAAAAAATCCATACTGTATTGCCACTCAGGACAAATGATACATACTATAGGACAAAGGTGTAGAGTAAATCCCAAGTGGAGGCATGGGGAGCATGTATCTGCGAAAAGGAAAGTGTCCTGATTGTCCATAGAGGAGTGCTGCTGCTCCCTGTGGTTGACTGCCAAGAGGAAACGTGAAAGAGAGCCCCGAATGCGCAGAGGGCTTGGCCGCCATTTTAAGCTTCTCCATCTCGGCCTCCTGGAGTCGCTTGGCTTTGGCACGTCTGTTCTGGAACCAGATTTTTACCTGTGTTTCAGTCAGGCAAAGCGAGCTGGAAAACTCAGCACGCTCTGCGATGGAGAGGTACTGCTTCTGACGGAACTTGCGCTCTAGCGCCAGGAGCTGAGCCGTCGTGAATGGTGTGCGAGGCTTACGATTTGTCTTGTGCTTTCTGAGAGAACATGTGCTCGGTCCAAGGTGTCCTGAAACATGGGAGCAAATGTAAAGTACAGTATGTTTTCAGAAATATTTTTCCCCTTTAACATTAGACAGGATATTCACATTGATGTACCTCTTTACAACTGACATGCAACACTTTCTATTTTAATTCTATATTTTTCCAACCAGGGGCCCATTACATGCTGCAAGGGCTTCATAAGTTTGTCTTTACAGTTTTATTTAACTTCAGTCAATGTTTGCGTAGTTATTATTTAATTACTATAGTTAAAAGAATGTTTGGTTACTCATTTGAATTTAATGGGAGACAATTATGTGTAAACAATGTCTCATATACCACACTTGATACTTAAAGTAGCATCAGCATGACAAATATAGCATGGAATCGGATTTGTGGGTAGAAAGTGTTTTAATAAAACTCTTATGATTTCGTTAAAAAAATAAACACAACATACATGTTTGTCTAGCAGTTTATCCAATATTTGAGGAAGTGAGTTATGGTCATGACAACATACTTGACTAAAAGAAAAAGTTTGTGTTTATCTTCTGTAGACACTGTATGTAAGGATTTAGCTGCCACTCTGGTGAATAGAAATAAAATAGTATGTATATTTTATTATATGTCAATTTCTTTCTTTTGATTTTATTCCTGTATTGTACAGGAAATGACACCAACAAAAACTGTCACCACTACATCACTGCAGTACATGTTCAGGGAAAAAAAAGTGCTACTGCACATGGCCTGGCTCAAGCGTACTCCTTTACCTTTGTAGGTTTAAATCATAACTTGAGAGACGTTATTTACATTGTATCGACTTCTCAGGGTGAACGATTGATCTGTGTTAACGTTAGAAAAGTGGACATGAGAGACAAGGAAACGTAGTGGTGTTGTTGTCATGACAAATGCGTTATAGAACGTGTGTGTGTGTGTGTGTGACCTACGTGGCTGAGGTGAGCACGCTGACTTGGGCCAGGACGCCTCGTCTCGATCCGAGGCTGCCGACTTGACGGGCGACGACGGGATGCAGTCCTCGGGCACGGGCGGCCCGTAGAGCAGCGTCGAGCGCCCGCTGCCATAGCGAGGCGTTTCCGCGGGAGTCCTGGTCCCTGCGCGAGCCATGAGCGCGTCCACGCTGAACGGCAGGCTCGGGGCGCGCTGAGCCGAGCACGCGGCGTCCTCGCTGAGCTCTGCGCTCATACCGTGCCTCATGCGTCGGGCTCGGGGAAATCAAGCGCGAGCCTTCCAAAAAAAAAAAAAAGAGTATATTATAAAAGTAAAAATTAAAACGCAATAATATAAAATAAAACAAACACACTGTCGGTGCTTCCGCGTGCGCCAGGTTCTCGTGCACTCCGCTCAAAGTTCTCAGCGTTTGAAGAGCATCCCGGAGCAAAGTTGTTGGAGGCAGTCACCGTCACCGCCCAGCCAAGAAAAAAAAAAAGTTATTATGGGAAGTGTGTGTGTGTGCGTGCGTGCGTGCGCGTGTGTGTGCGTGCCTTTGGCTCGTTTAAGTGCATTCATTCAGTCCATTATACCTGATTAACGCAGGGAGACACGGCACGCGCAGGGCTCGACGCATAATAACGGGTTGCCGTTAAATTCCCTTCACAGTATATACTGTATAGCATCACACGATACACTGCACACATATCTTTCCTTATCAATGAGGTTATATTCTTAAATGTGCATGAAAAATATTACTAATTATTCAAGATAAGATACAAAAGTGGTCCTTTGTATCTTTGCAGTATATAATTTTTTTAATGGAATATATTAATGGAAGATGCCCTTGCAAATCATACATCACTCTAGGAAACAATTGCACTCAAGCATCATTGACTGTCTCTAAGGTGCTATGACCAAGGATCAAACCTATGTACATCGGATTACCTACAGTATGGTGCATATAATGTTGCCTTTAATAATAGCCTTTACCAAAAACACTACATCACCAGTAATCTGTGGTATTTTAACATTAAGTAGGGTACACCTACAGAAGAAATCTTGCTAAACTGTACCTTTCATAATGTTCTGTATATTTGATCTAGACGGGTTTACATGATGTACCTGTTTGTGAAATCTTATTTAGGTTTATTTATAACTAGCTGAAGTGTCTTAGACAGGAAAAGAGTTCATAGAAATAGTTAAAAGGTTAAAGCTAATAAAAAGCTTATCAGCTTTAATATAATCAGTAATACTAATATTTCAGTTTGAAGCCCATGTACCTCTGGCCTGTCTTTCTGTATGGCAGAGCTCTCTGTCTAACCTAAATATTATGTTATCCCATTAAGATAAATGTAGACTTAAAAATTCAGTTTAGATTTTCTAATGATATCTATTGGGGCAGGTGTTTGTTGACATTGAGCAATTAGCTTATTTTAAAGTAGATTAATGAATCTGACACATATCTGTTCATGACATTACTGTTATTTACCCTTTTGATTTCAATTATGGTGCAGGTTAAACCTTAGGCAAATATTTGCAAAAGTTTTATTAAATTCTGTCCAGCTCTCGATTTAAGACGCACCCACAGTTTGATGCATGCGCAGACAGACACACATACATAAAACTTTCTGGTTTTGGGTCCTCCAATGTATGAACCTAAAGATATCGTTGAAAGAGCAAGTTCTGACCAATGTACGGTCAAAATCTGTCTTTTATTCATATAAATAACCAAAGATGAGGATCTAAAAGTAGTTAAGTTAAATGCTTTAATAGTTGTATTACTATCTAAAAGTTATGCCCTAAAAATGACTAACTTTAGCTCCTCAGTGATAGGGAAATGGTACAAATTGTTTGGAGTGTGTTATGGAAGATGCATACCACTCTCGTAAAACAAGGGCTTTTAAGCATCATTCCCTCTCAGTTGCTATCACCATGGATCAAACGTTGTACCTTCATTATACATTGGTTTACCTATTGTGCATATAATGTTGCACGCCTTCAATAACAGCCTTTACTAAAACACTACATCACCTACAATAACCTATAGTGCTATGCTATTTTGACACAAAGTAGGGTACACTTACAGAAGAAAACATGCCAAACTCTACCTTTCCTTGTTGCTGACATGGTGCTCCTTTGTTCTGCACTTTTAATCTAGAAATGTGTATATGGTGTACCCTTACAGAAACACATTGAAAATATTCAAAGAGGTTTATTTAATCTTTATATTTATTAATTCTGTATGATAGCTTCTGCATGAACAAAACCCAAATTTGACATTTGATTGTGTGAAACACTTGTTTCACACAATTACATTTGTTTTTGTGTGATGATACTGTATACAAAACATTACAGCTGTAACAGCACTTGGCTTTAATTCTATCAATGTAATGTGTACTGTGCCAGTTTCAAATGCAAAATATTGATTCTGTAATTCAGACCAGAAAACATGTCAATACCACTTCAAGACAGGTTTGTCACCAATTGCTATACAAAATATTAGACCACAACATCCCTGTTAAACATGAATACATACAGTAAAGGTCAAAAGATTGGACACACCTTCTTTTTTTCACATTCTAGAACAATACTGATTTCAAAACTATGAAATAACACACTGAATTTGGTATTTAAGTAACATAAAAACAGTCAGTTATTATTTTAAGCCACAAAGGTCAGCTGTTCTGATACAGTTCCTACAAGGACAGTATTGTCAAGTGGATTTGCAAAACCCATCAAGCTCCGTGATTAAACTGGCTCCCATGAAGATATTCCCAGGAAACCAAGACCAAAACCTATCTCTGCTGCATTTGGAGTTACAAAGCCTAAAAAATCTTTTAGATTATTGCATATTTTGGATGCCTTTAGCATTGTTTCACAATTTAGAAAGAGATAAAAATCAGGAAAGACCATAAAATTAAAAGGTATGTCCAAGCTTTTGACTGGTAGTGTTCATAAGCAATTTAAAAAATGCCCTTTGGACAAATGATGTGAAATTAATAAAAAAATATATTTTTTAAACATTTCGTGACATCACTGTTTTGACAGCATGAAAAAATATAATACACAAATCATGTCTCTGATCTTAAAGAACATCCTGGTCTATTTAAAAACTTAATTTAACAAAAAGAAAGAAAACCCACACTTGGTTGACAAGGTTAAACATATCCGCAAGTGAAATCTGATCCTCTTTGAACTTTTGTATCACAGGCTGACTAATAATTCAGGCACAGGAAAGATGATTGATAAAGGTAATTCCCCTTGTGCGCTTCTCTTAGCAGGCTGTGAAAGGCACTGGGATTGGCCTAGCCAGAAAATGACTGTCATTACATTGTTATTATTAACACCTTGTAATTAGGCCTTTGGAATCCGGTTCTTTTAACCGGGATTTAACGGTAATGACACAAAATTGCTACCTTCCTGAGGTGCATGGCGCCCAAGCTGATTAGTCTGAGACTGTCATTTTAAAAGCTATGAATTTTCCTTTGCTTCAAGGTCATCTGACCTTTAAACTGTACACAGGGCTGTATTTGCAACAATGCATGAATACAAGAAACTGAAAGTAAATGTGTGTTTATCTAGCTGAAATTAGACTCATTGTGAAGGCCAGGTGTTCAGCATAACTTTTACAAATGGAACTAAAATTAAGTGTCATTTATTGCAAATATGATTTTAACTTTAATGCATCCCGCTTTTCATGGACGCCCACTGCCAGCTGGGTCTGATGAGATTTACAACGCGTCAGTGACAAACGGTACTTTTGAAAAAAGAGAGAAAGAAAGAGAGCCTTTCCTCTATAAAATGCACTGTGGTAATTATTTGATTCACTCTGGGAATGCAATGGTACAAGTCAAGAGTAATAGTTAAGTGCCTCCACTGAGTCTGGGCTCCTGCATTCTTATTACAGCCCTCAAGGGAAACGCTGCTCTGTAATTGTGACAGGTTTAATGCCGTGGCGAAGGCCTCATGGGCTTATGGGTTCATTAAGGTTTATGAATCGCTGTGTTCACAGCTTGACTTGTTGGTGTAAATGCCTGTAAATCAATTAAGATCCTGCCTTTTCATCTTTTTCATGAGTCTCCTTCACAGAAGCGGTGATTAAGGAGCACTCGTGGGTTAAAAATCAGAGCAAACTTGTTCCACTGTGGTTAATTTAGAGTCATTAAGGTTACTTAATGAGAAGAAAGAGAAGATATAATTAGCAGGACACTCTGTTATAGTGGAAGAGCATATCCAGGAGCATAACACTCATTAGAGGCTGAGAAGAGAATGCTTTGTATTTAGTTCTGCCAGGTAATTACTTACAATATTAACACACCTCATGGCGCACTAACCACAAACGCTAAGGTAAAAGAACAAGAAATATTACGAAATAATGCATGAGGGCGGTTCATTTTTTTGACAGCTTTTTACAAAGTATGAGAAACAAACTACTAAAAGGTGTGTGAAAACGCTCATGGGCTCAAACGAGTACTTCATGAAAAAAAAAAGAAGACATTTTCTGAAACCATTTTAACCTCCTGTCTCTGTTTTGATACATGGCCAGGTATGATGTTCTTGGGAAATAATGATAGGACATGACACATTGTTTCTATGAGTAAATAGAATAAAAATAACAAAAGAAAACAGGAGGGCAAAACATGTATAATGTAATCTGATCCTAACAATGATGTGTTTTTTTATAGTAATTTCATCATCAGTAAGGAAGCTTGACATGAGTTTTTCCCCTAAACTGTAGCTGTACTGTATGTCTTTAAGAGGTATTCAGCTGAAATTCATTCAGGTCCAAGTACAGTACGTACTAGTGTTGGGTTGTTCATGAATAATCCTGACTCAGAAGAACGAGTAGTATTTTAAAAAAGCTTCATGGTGTCACTTTCCAATCTCCCAATAGATGAAACTATTTATATTAAAGTTTTTTTAATCTATAAAATTTAATTGTCTTTTTTATACTAGTTTTTATAATGGTATAGATTTCATAGAGTTTTTTTTTATCATAAATGCTAATAGCCTACAGCACTTTGGTGTATATATAACACACTAAGCTTTGTTATTAGCATTGCTGCAAGCTAAATGTACTAGCTATTCCTGCCACAAATGAGAGGGCATGTACAGAACTGTGCCACCATTCATTTTTATTTCCATGAATGGAAATAAATTTATTTATTATTTAATATGTTTTAAGGTAGTCCTTAGGAATGGTTTCTTGAATTACTTTTTGGTTCTCATTTTCAGTCCAATGCGTGTACAGTACCTTCGCAGTTCCTATGGAATGTTGAAGTATGAATCATTTAAGCATAAAACAAACATCAAACTTATGACATAAACCAAGGAGGAAACAGGTGCAGATGATGACAAATGATCAGGCCGGTGATTAATATACGTAAACATAAGTCGAAACAGACAAGAAGGGAAACGAAGTTGCTGCTAAGGTTGGTACATAAACAACCATTTACAATTTTACATTGTAACTTTAGGCACTTTGTAGCCTGTCACATTAAAACATCTGTCTCAATTTGCTTAATTTAATATACATCACTTTTGCTAAGTACTATACTTCAAGGTAAAAGGAAACTACCAGTTACAATCTTTCCTTCAGGTTTTTATGCATCAAACAATATATGGAACAATTTGAAGGTGGACACTAAAGTTATGAGTGTGTAGTAGATTGAAGAATCATTGGACCATATATGCCAGTGAATTGGTCAAGAATTTGAATTTGTTGCTCTAGTGCATCATATCGATTTTACAACTAAGAAAATCTTAAATGAATATCCTTCGACACTTACTGTACCGTATCTCTTCCTCCGTATAACTTCCATAACAAAGAAATAGTTGATCATACATCAATACTAATTTTTATTCTTTAATGGTTTATGATCCTGTAGCAATGGTAGGTCTTTTGTTATAATTATGATGATGTCTAAACACAGTTTTTGTTCCTCTAGCTATAAATGTCATGTCTTGGGAGGGTCTGCTAGAAAGAGGCAAAAACCAAAAAGACGCCTGAAATAGTAAACAAAATCAAACTCCTATTTCAGTTCAAAGATGTGACAATGAAAGCACATCGCTAAGTATATCAAAGCGATTACTATGTTTACAGAATGCTCAGAGGAAATGGAGCGCAGCATAAACCATTTGGCCCTTCGTGTTTACTTAAACATGCTTTATGTTCTGACAATCACTTCACAACTGACTTTAGTAACACATATGAACTATCTTCCTCTCCAGGGTCAACATTTTGTTTCTTGTCCTTAAAAAAAAAAAAAAAAGTTATGAAATCTAGTCTGAATGTGTATTGCCACAAATGTAACCTAAAGAGCTTTGATTGATGAAAGTATTTAAGATTCAATCAGTTCCACACCCATACCACTCTAAATTAGTGTGGGAACCGTGCATTACGTGTCTGAGGATTTCTCATGCACAATAACATTGTAAAAAGTTAACAGCGTAAAACCAAAATCAGGATAAAACAATAGGTGGGTTTAAAGTGGTTTAAGTATGACACAACACCAACAGGGTATCTAAACTTATTTTTAAAGTACTAGTCAAAATGTGAATAAAAAGGCACTTTGAGGTTTCGAGCTCTTAACAGTCACACTGCTTGATGCCCTAAAACAGCCAATTTCTGTTCGTCAAGCTACAGTGAAATGTAAGCAGACCATTACGAACAGTTCAAGCCCCAGGAGACAGAGCAGCAGACAGCTCCACTTTTAGGGCTGGATTGCACCACAGGAACATTTTACTCCAAACAGTGCTGCCTTTGGCCGTATTCTTATCGCAGCAGAAAAACAAAACTCGACAGAACAACAGACCAAGCCATTTCGAACACCACTGACAATTAAGTTTGTGCAGAGAACTATGCACATTCGACTATGCACTGGTGTCAGAAGCACTAAAACTCTCATATGTCAAATCAGCACTATGTTCGTCACACAGATGGCCTGGCTGCCCGTCGGCTGTGTGGATGCAGCTCCAGGTCTTATCACGTTCTCATCAGCGCTTACATAACACATGGCGCCAAAGCTTGCTCCTGCCCTACACAGTGCTCACCTCATGCTCCTTTAGGCGATGTGCAATTATACCTGAGCCCTAGGGTTAAACAGAGAGGCATTTTTCGAACGAGCTGAATGACAGGGTAATTATCAGTTACATGTCAGCATCTTAATTTACAGGCCATCAACCGGTGATTAACGACTATGCTGTCAGACAGGTCGAACGTCATATTCTATAAACCGCAATCCTGCTGGCACATTTGTTCTTTCAAATTAGTCAGCTTATGTTTGTTATATGCAGAAATTCTGCATGTGCATGAGCTGATTCCTAATCTGATAAAAACATTTTCATAGTCTAGTAATTGAAAATTGAAAACATTCATAATTAAAGCAACTGATCGCTCTATCATGTTTCTCAAACATTTAACAAGTTCTAACCTCATAAACATGTCCACCACAAGCAGCCAGGGTTGGACGAACTACCATCCAAAAAGCATGTAACAAGGATACAGTAGTATTATGTGTCTGTGCAACAAATTTTGGTTCAACCAGTAGGCTGAAGGCTAGAGGTCAACAGTGCTCATTTCTCTTCTTAGAAACAAGAGTTGTAAAAAAAAAAATCTACTCACTAATGATACCTATGTCCTTTTAGACATAATGTGCTTCATTCGAACACAGGCACTGTACTAAACAATCCTGCCTAAGGTGAATGTCTCATTACTAAGACATCACTTCAAAATTTCTTGAAGTGCAAATTATCAAAGAGTTCAACCAGGTTAAGATCTGAAGGCATTCCCTAAGACTGTAAAGGCCATATATAATCTATACATGGATGGATCCTAGTAGAGACCTCTTCCATTAGTATAGGAATGTTTGGAATAAAGAGGTTCAGTCAAGTACTTTTACTTGCAGTGTAAAATTTTTGTAGTTCACTTTCCTCTATGTACAATACACACAATATCCAATTTGTTCATTGGTGCAAAATTAATGATATTATAGTATTACCCTCACAGAAGCACTTTTGTGTTGAACACTGAAGGAATTTTGTCGAAAATAATGATAAAGAGAATTAGTCACATCTGAAAATGGGTGGAAAGCTTACTTTTAAGGCAACATTTTACACCTTATACCACCCATGTGGCCGCGCCACTGCACATAATGACAGCAATGTCTGGATTATGGCTCCATACAACACAAGTTTAGGCTGAAAGAAGTAGAATCACAGAAATGAGTTTACTGTTTAGTCTTCAACACACCCAATTCAAGTAATGAAGGGCTTAGTAATGAGTTGAAACAGTTATAACACTAAACTAAGTGGTGTGTGGCCCTAAGAAAAACTAAGAGCAAGTCATTTTCCTGGAGCCTGGAAGAGAGAAGGAAAGAAGGAATAAATCACCAAGATCTAAGAAATGCACAAAAAAGTTTCTACAGAAAGAGACCATTAAAATGTATCACTCCACACTGCAGTTGCTCACAGCCGTATACTTTAGTGGGGTAGAATAACATTAACAATAACACACACAAATAAATTAATGTTGAGAGGCAATCAAACTTTACCTTTACTACTGGCTACCATTTAATGATTCTTTTCAACAAAATATTAATTCCAACCACATCTCAAAATCTACAGGAAATATCTATGTTAATCTACATTTAAAAACAAACAAGCAAACAAAAAACATCACAAGAAATGAAAAAAGAAGACAAAGAGGATGTTTTTAGTCTGTGGGTAATAAGTCACTATTCACTAAGTCAGTATGCAGACACATTTGTGATCTACAGATATTGCTCAGGTGGCATGGTGGCTCAGTGGTTAGTACTTTTGTCACACACCTTCAGGAATAGTGGTTTGAACCTTGTCTCGGGGCGGTATGCATGAATTTTGCATGTTCCCTCAGTGCTTTGTGGGTTCACAGTCGAAAGACATGCATTGTTGTCTGATTTCCAAATTGTCCAGTTATAGCATTAAAACCACCTGCCTAAGACTGTAACAGTCCTGCTTGTGACAAGTACATTGGCCTCGAGGGACAAAGCGCATAATAGTGATGGGAAGTTTAAATCATTTTAGTGACTCGGTTCTCATCAGAATGAACAAATCTTTTTTGAGTCATTAAGTTTATTTCTTTGAGTCATTTAGTTCATAATTTTTTTGATCAGAAATAAAATAAAATGTTGCATTTTCAATAAAAGGACCCCCAATATGTCTACATGCACAAATTTTGGTTGGACAGATTATAATAAACAGAATGTGTAGCTCACTTCTCATATCTTCCAGTCTGAGTTGTATGTTCTTTTGAATCTATTGCACCGCATAGCGTCTATGGGAGTCACATGACAAAAGAATGAATGACTCAGGACCAAAAAGACTCAAAGGTAACTACTCATTTCTGTTTCCTGTATAACACATATGGATGTTTTGCGATGCTTTGCGCATGCGCGCCCAATAGATAATAAACAAATCACTTTCCAGGGTTACTTGTTCATCTGAGTCATGTTAAAGATTTTTTCAAAAAGAATGAATCGTTCATTAACGACCCATCACTAGCGCATACAAAAGTGAAAGCACAAACATTACAAAAATATGCTGCAGATACAAAAACACATGCAGTACAAAAGTCAAAGCTTGTGGTTAAATGTTAAATGCTTGAATTGACTGCACCTAATAATTACTGTGTGACTTTAGTCTGTTTCCGTAATAATACACAACACAAAAGTTCTAATGATTTCGAAAACAAATTTGTTTCTCTTTTAAATTTGTTTGTCTTTCTTAATTTACCTCTTGGAAACACTGACTGATTTCTCTTCCATTGGTACGTCCTGGTCTTTATGGCCACTAGGTCCAGTTGTGCTCATGACTTCCACTACCATCCTGGGGCATGTCCAGTGTAGCAAATCTCTTCTGGAGTATTGTTCTTTTTGCATGTTCTTTGGTTTTTTAATATGTATTTGGATTTGCTCCATGTTTCTTTTTGTTGGATATGCTTGAACATTTGTATGTGTTTTTGTATTTGCACTGCATTTCTGTAATGTTTGTGCTTTGACTTTTACAGTATGTTCTTTGTTCCTAGGGGGCACCATAATGAAGGCATAAACTTTACAATCCCTCTTAAGGTGTGCCAGTTGTTATCAGCAGATTATGTAAATCCTGTAAGTTGCAAGGCGACACAGGGATAGGGCTTGTTTGCTCAGCACATCCCAGAGATGCTCGATTGGATTGAAATCTGGGAAAATCAGATTTTGTTCCTTAAACCCTCATCCTCAATCATAAATAATATGATTGTAGTGTGGGAGGGTGCTTTCCTTCTGCTGAATATGGCCACTGAAATTATGATATGATACCACTGCCATAAAGCTATATATGTGTCAAGGTAACATCCTTGCCAGGAGCCAGGGTTTATCAGCAGAGCATCACCCTTCACTGGCTTGACTCAGTCTATGATCTCATAGATTAGTGGTGAGTCGTTCATGAACGATTCATTCTCTTTGACTACTGAGCGCGCATGCGCAAATCATTGCAAAACCTCCGTAGGTTATGTACAGGAAATAGAATTGAGCGATTCGTTCTCAATGACTCTTCTTTTCCGGGTTGTCCCATAGACGCTTTGCGATGCAATAGATTCAAAAGAACGAATGACTCAGACTGCAAGATATGAAAGTTGAGCTACTCATTCTGTTTATTATAATATGTCCTTAGCTGCATTGTAATATTTTGATTACTGGAACTGTCGCTAAAATTTGTGTATGTAGACGTGTTACTGGTTACTGTCATAAAACAATGTCACTAAAATCTCAATGTCATAAAACTTTATAAACAATTGTTGATTGTGAGTTCTATTTTCATTGTTCTTTTATATTGCATTAAAAAAATACACAATGTGTTTTTATTTTTAATAAAATATACTTCATTTGCATATACGTACATATCCACAGTGGAACCTTGGATTACGAGCATAATTCGTTTCGGAAGTGAGCTCTTATTCCAAAAAATCCGTAGACCAAATTAGAATTTTCCAAAAAGAAATAATAGAAACTTAAATTATTCGTTCGCAGTGGTAAAGTGCTCGCCCTATCATCGGGAGATCACTGGTTCGGTTCCCGGGTGATGCTGTAACCTTTCACAGCCGGAGGCCTCGAGAGAGCTAAATTGGCCGAGCTCTCTCAGCGGGGAGGGATAAGAGGTATTAGTGCTCCCACATTAATTGCATGGCTCTACGCCATTCGGAGTCTGAAAGCTCGCACACGCGGAGGTAGCGGATAGCGCTGGCCTCCAATTGTGTGACGCTGCCCCCAACGTTTTCCTCTGAACCACGTGACAGCCCCAGGCCCTCCTGGCTAGATGGAGGTAAGTACCCTTAATGTGGGAGTCCCCCCTAGTGACGGAAAGGGAATTGGACACGACTAGATTGGGGAGAAAATCGGGGAAAAAGTATAAATAAAAATAATAATAAAAATTAAACAACTTAACCTCCACTATACCTTTAAAAAACTAAAAATAAATCGTGACAGATGGTTTTGTTTGTGCGCGCAGGCGCTGTGTATGTGTGAATCTAAAGTTAACTCCCCTCTTCCCCTTCTTGTCTTACACAGTTACCCCTCCTCCACTCTTTTTACACACGCGCAAAAAAACAGAAACGCTGCTTTACCGGAAAAATAAAAAAGAAATCTCTCTAATGACACTCGATTGAGCGACACACTAACAGAACCACTGTTGTAAAGTAAAAATAAAACAAATTAACCTTTACCTTTAAAAAGAATCATGACAGTGTTTCTGTGTAGAGCAGAGAGAAGGAGTGTGTGTGTGTGCGTGTGTTTGTAAAGGCGAAAGTGGGAGGGGTCTCTGTGTGTGTGTTTGTGTGTATGACGCACGCGCACACAGACACAAAGAGCAGGCTGAGCCGTGAGCAGAGAGAAAAAATTGGATTTTTAAACTCTTTAATGAGATTTGCTTTTGCTTTACACGTGCACTGTACACACACACATACAGACACAAAATAAAATATGTTTTGCACACACACAGGGTCACAGTGTTGTAGTAAACAGTACACGCATGCATGGATGTACTCGTAAACCAAAACCTGCTTGTTTTCTAAGTCAAAATTTATTTAAAATCTTTGCTCGTCTTGCAGAACACTCGCAAACCGAGTTACTCATGATATGACGTTTCACTGTATATATATATATATATATATATATATATATATATATATATATATATATATGCTGTAAAGTCGAATATAGCACATGGGGATGCGCACAGACATTGTGAGACTATGGGACTATGATTTTAGATGCCACTCCTCAGCATGAACCTGAATTGTGTAAAATATGCTTATTTAACTAACTACAAATAAAGTTTAAACAGTTTAAAACATTAATTTAAAAATGTTTAATTAATTTTTAAAAAGGGTATTTTATACAGTTAGCGTTATATACGTGAGGGCAGTGTGTGTTTCTGCTTATCGTTATACCGAGGCACCCTGACCTTACTGAGATGAGCTTAGCTAACGTTAGTCTTTATGCTAACGCACTGTAGAGGAGTTAGGGAGCTAAAAACTCATAACCCTATCAACATTTGCCCTGACTTTTCACCTTTCTGAGTCTCTAATGCTCATCTATGGATCTGTTAACCTGTTTGTATGAACACTGAATTTAGTAAATACCTTTTATTTAAAACATTATTCTCAACATGTAGCTACTCCTGACAAAGTAAAACCCTTGAAAATATCAAACCCTTTTGAATATTAAATAATATTAAATAATATGCAGATTTAACCCATCATCAGAATTCCAGAAACAGCCTTTTACACACTATAGTGGTGTATAGCCTTTTTAATATATTTTATAACTAGATATTCTACGAATTGGGTCAGAGGGGTGACAGATGGCCTTGTGGATCTGCTGGAGGAGCGTGAACAAGGTGTTGAAATTGTGGAAGTCCTTGAGGCCCGGGTGACTATCCAGCAGATTTAGGAGTAGTGTTTGGACAGGTCTGTGCTCTAAACATTAAATTCCAAAAAGACTGGATGGATACCTATAAGCCATTCGAACGATTATTATAGGACTTGAAAAATCACTTAAACCATCATCAATGGGCTCCAATGGGAGACAACTTTCCTTTTTGAGTAGCTGATAAGTTTGGCCAAGTCAACCATGGATAAATATAATTAACTGAACCCACAACCAATACTACTTGAGCTGACTGAAATATTTGATTTACAAGTTGAGTCAACATAAGACTTTGAACTGGGTACAGTACATGTTGTATCAACTAAACAGCAATGTGAAATATTTTTGTTTGGCCAGCAAGTTTCTCTAAAAGTTGAGTAAACTTAAAAAAGCTGTGCAATTTGTTACTAAACTTTTTTTTTATGTTTAGGCAAATTATTATTATTATTAGTTTTACAGTGCACCATTTGCAGCTATAACAGCTTCAACCCTTCTGGGAAGGGTTTCCACAGGTTTAGGAGTGTATTCATGGGAATTTATGACCATTATGTCAAGCATAATTTTTGCCCTTATGTCGCACTATACTCTCTAATATAGTGCCTACATATTGCATTGCCTGGGGAAAAAAAGCTTTATACTTAAAACTACATTTCTACTAAATAAAACAACTCCCCATCTACTGACATTTATTTCACTAAAGAAAATATAACTACCACTCTTTCAAGTAGAGGCTTCATTCTACAATGCAGAGGATTAGGGGAAAAAAAGCCCAGTATACTTTTTTTTCTCCCTCCCTAATCTTAAGAGCTAAGATCAAACCATCTAAGTATCAATTATTCTGCATCATTTGTGTTCCACCCAAAAGAAATAAACGATCAAAAAGAAATTAACATGCTCTGTATAAGGAAATGGAAGAAGTTGGGAGCTTGTGCTTGGAAACTGTGTACACTGAGTCAGTGTGGCCCAATTTGACCCGCTTATCCCTTGAGGGATAATTGCCGTTTGTGTTTTTCCTGTTTCTCTACCCACCATTATGGAGATTATATTGAGCAGAGGTGGCATATTACAGCAATTAAAGGCTGGGTGGGGCTCTATTTGCTTTACCCGTTTCAACATATGACATTAAATGAGCCTTGTTGTAAAAATAATTACAGCTTAATTCCTCACTGGTGTCTGAAGCAAAATGTACATGGGCCTAATAATGTGGTGTGGCCATAGAAAACTATTCAACACTGTGTATTCAAATGACTTGGCACAACAGAATAAAGTCAGTGTTAACAATAACACTATGGTGTAGGTTTCCTGTTTTCAGATTCCAGCCCAACACTGTCAGATAGTCTTTACCCACAACCTTTGTTTGTGCTTCCAACGCCATCTGTCAAACAGGTTGCTAATGTCGAGAACAGCAATGCCAAGATCATTTAAATTAAATTCAAGGGCTTTCCAAGGTTTTTCAATTATTAAAATAACAAAAAGTAGCTATAAAACTGAGATGAGCAAGCGCTCAACTGAGAAGCACTTGACTTTACATATCCTAGGATCCACATTCTAGGATGTACAGTATAAGCATCACATTCATCATAATCAATCTAATTTCATTGCATTTTGCTAAAGAAATTTTTATTAATCTGTTGAGGACCATATAATTCACCAAAAGTGGCTTTTTAAAATTCCACAGTAGGCTAAGACACTATTTTTGGTTCAAGGACAAAATCCACTATTTAAAACTATGGCAAGACAGAACTAACTAAATAATAATAACAGAGAATATAAAGATCTAATTTATTTATTCCTTTTTAACAACATGTGATCCTGGACTAGATGTGGTGGTGTATCTAGAGCCTAACCCGGGAACGCTGGGCATTAGGCCAACTGTGAATACAGGGTTACACCGTGGGTGGGATGCCTGTCCAACTCAGGACACCGTCGCACAGAGCATTCGCACTCTGCCCTCTGATGCACACGGTCGCACACTTATTTACACCAAAGGGCAATTGGAGCCAATATACTTACTGTACCAGCATGTTTTAGGGACGTCGGTAGAAACTGGAGAACCTGAAGAAAATTTACTTAGTTACTGTATGGGGAGACATAAGCACCTCCACACAGACATGAATGGAATGGAAGGAAAGATACATCTAATAAATACTAGCAGCTATAAAAGAAGCTGCTAAAGCCATAAGCATTGTTAATCACAATCCGCCCATGGAATTATTGCTCAATCATGAAGTCTCTGACAACTTGATTAATACTCCTCAATTTTAACCGTGATAAGGCCTGTTTCATTTCATGAGCATTTCATTCTTTGAAAACATTTATTTTGGACATGACTCATTGTTTTTCAAATTTGCTCTCTTTGTAGGCTGATTTTTTTCCCCCCAAACGTAGGGCAAACTGCATGTTAATTATGTGGCCTTGAACTTGGGCCTCCTTCAGCAATGACATGCTGATGTCATGTAACAAGTTGAGGTATCATCGAGCTGCATACTGTTTATTGAACTTTTGACAGCCATTAAAGACACATATAGTTTCAATTACTATGATTTGAAATACCAGGCAACCAAGATAACAGTTGTGGCCAACAACCGTAAGCAGATTTGATTGAAAACGCATAATCAGTGTAAAGAAATAAACACTTCTGCTCATCTAGCGAAAGAAACTATAAAGAATAACCACACTTATTCTTTAATAAGTGACCAAGTGATCTGATTTCATTTCACGAAAAACTTCCAAAGCCTCCAAAACCACGCTTTATTTATATAAGCACAGCTACATCTAAAGACTTCATCCTGCAAACCACATTGAACCATAAAACAGTAGGAAACACCCCAATCATCAAACAGACCATTTAGCGTCCCTTTCAGGCCATTACTATGATGTGTGTAGTTTTTTTTTTTTTTTATGTAAACATGGTACACATATTGTAATGAAGCACAAACACTGTTCAGTTCCTTAAACAATAAATTCTAAATTAAAAAAGGTATAGTAATAATAATAATAAGAAGAAGAAGACTAAATGTTACCCATTTAAGCTGGTTTCAGATGTCAGCAGTCTCATAAAGTGAAAAACAAAAAAAGCTATTCTCTCTCGTTCCCCTTCTAGCAAAAACACTCATAATAATCCTATAATGTTCTCACAATTAAATTTAACCCTCAGTAATTATAGGTGATGTTCTTTGGTGATGAACTTAAAAGACTAAATGCCCTGTGTGGCATTTGCATGTGACAAGACTGAACAAATGGTGACAGTTAAAATTAAAATTCATAAGTGAGATTACACATCTGCCATTTGGTTTTCTTCAGATGTGGCTTCTTTGACTGACAAGCTGTCAAAATGCATCATTGTGCATCTCTGTACAACACAAGCAGATTGTCAGATGGTTAAGAACAGAGAGATAAAAAAGGTTCATTTGAAACAGGATATTGGCGACTGTGTCCTTGTACTATAATTTGTAACAATTAAACAACCAAACAAATATTTAGTTGGATTGTCGATCATTTGGGACCTCACCTTCAAAAGTAACTTGCTTCATGTATTTGAACCCAACCAATATACTGCCCATTAATCAAAGTTCTAGTGAAGCGGCAAAATGTCTGTGATCATCCTGGCCACATACAATCAAGAAAATTATGGACAAATGAGTAATAATTATATTCTGGTGACATAAATTAAAAACAAAACGTTATGCATAGATGAGTGTACTTGATGGAAATGCAACTACACACGAATGGAAAAATAGAACATTAGCACACTTAGATTTTTATTCCAAATAATTTTAACTTCAAACGTTCAGTTAAGAACAAAGGCAAAAAATACACATCTAAATACACACTGTTAACAAACTTTTAAACAAACTTTCAATTACCAAATTAACTTTTAAACAAAATCGAGCCATTTTTACCATTGGAATTAAAAAATATAAAAAGAAAAGGAAAAGCTATTCAAAGCTTTGAAAACAGCACCCTCTAGAGTCAGTCATAACACCCCTGTAGCATGCTGTAGTGTAATATTTTCATGTATTTTTTTTTTTTACATGCATAAAGACAAAAATTGATGTCTAACAAGTTGTCCTCAAACAGTTGCAAGTGATCAGGCGCAGAGCATTTCAAACATGTTCCTTTAATAATAGCCACACGCGCATATACAAACACACAGAAACAGTGTGCTTACAAACACAAAGTTAACTCTCTACTTCCGATGAACCTAAATCATAAGAATAACTATTCTATAATGTGATGCATTTTAACAGAACCAGAACATTGTGAAAACATTTCCTTGAAACAGTAAAATATTTGTGCTGTGTTTAGTGGTTCTTATGTTGGAGAAGTTCACAGTTCTAGAGAAGTAATAAAAACATAACACACAACAATTTAAGAAAAAGTTTTCAATACCAAAACTACAAGAATAACAAATATAATATACTGCAGTGTGATTTTAACATATACAGGAAATTGTGAGAGTCTTATCCCATGTGGGCTATGATGAATAATGAGAAGTGCAACTCAGCCAAGGCATGTGATTGAAAAAAATATATCCAACAATCTCAGTCAGGAGTTTCTATTTTTTTAAACCAAAATAAAATTCAAGTGGCTTAAAATCACAAAATGCAACGCAGCAATGCAGATAAAAACGTGGCTGCACTGCTAATTAAAAGAAGAAAAAAAAAACAATAAAAAATAAAATGTTTGTGGACAGCTGACCATCATACAGTACCAATATGTGCTTTTTGAAAATCTCATTTTAAATTTAGTTCATTCTGTGCTGTTTTAGCAACTTCCAATGTTCAGGGAAGGCTTTCCAACATACAACGTGACTAAGTATTTGTAATCATTCAACTACAAGATCATTAATGAAAATATGTGATGAAGTCTGGGGTGCAGTCAGTGTTACAGTTTATCCAAAAGATATTTGGTGTGACTGAGGTTCAACGAGCTGCCATGGCAAATCAATGATCACATTTAAGTCATTTTACCCAAATGAGGATGAGTTCCCTGTTGAGTCTCAAGGTTTCTTCCTACTCTAATGGTTGGTTTTCTTTGCCAGTGACACCCTTGGCTTGCTCACCAGGGACAAACTCATAGTTATAATTAATACTTTTTTCCATACATGTTCTAATTTATTTCCATATGTTTTTAATTCTGTAAAGCTGCTTTGTGACCAATGACCATTGTTAGAAGTGTTATACAAATAAAAGTGGATTGAATTAAAACCATGCACTTGGGGCTTGCCTTGTGGGCAGGGGCATTAATATGCTGGAACTGGTTTATGTACTGTACACCTGATGGTAAAATTTAAATGGCTCTCAGGATTATAGTCGTTTGCACACCAGAGGCCGCTATTCTCCTGGATCCTGGAAAAAAAAACTAAACAGGTGGGTGAAAAGTTTCAATGCTTTATGCAGCTTTTATGTCATTTCGGGGTATGGCAACTTTTAAGTTCGCCACCTACAACTGGTTAAAAAAAATAAATAAATCGACTGCATCTCTAAAGCTCTGCTGCATTCACTCTTTGGGCTGAGATGAAGCATGGGCTAACGCTGCGGTTATAACTTATAATTTATTACCAACATATACAATAAACAAGCGAACAAACAAAAATCACCATCAACATGGGTTTGAGGATACCACCCTAGATTCCCAATTGGGATGTCAAAGTTGAGCCAATATGGCATGAATGCTTCCAGTAGTATTAAATGTAATTGGTTTACCTGAGAGCCTAATCCTCTCTGCTCTCTGATGCTTCTGTTCTCCTGCAGCATCCTGGATATTGTCCTCAGCACATTCTGCTTCAGTTCACTCTGCTGGAGATACATTTAGGCAAACATTATTGTCTAATAATGGTTACATACATGCACACACAATGAATCTTTGGCATGTTAGGAAATTAATGGCAGTGGGTATGTTTTGAGAGATTCCAGCAAGCCTTTATAAATGCAGCATTAAACTAATAAAATGAATTGTATATATTAGCTGGGGATATTAAGCAGAAAAACTTACAGTTCCCTTTTCCTTTCTACCCTCTGGGGTGCTCGCCAAGGGTCCTGCTAATATATAATGTTGGCATCTTACAAATGGGTAATGTACATAAGATACAATAATTTTTACCTACATATTGTGCAAATGTGAGTTGGGTTTTATGTAACCTTGAAAGTAACCATATTATTAAAAAATAAGATAGAAGATATTACTTGGTGGTGATGTCAGTCTTTCAGGTGCTCCCGACAATGGGATGCCACAGCAGACCATCCACATACAGTACCAAGCTTTTACGCAGGTTTTACGCAGGATTCCCATAATCAATTAAAGGGTTATAAATTTATATGTATTTTTGTTCGTTTTGCTATTTGGTCTTAATAATAGAATAATAAAACTATTATAAACAGTGTATAAATATAAATAGTGCTTCTAATTTTAGAATGTTTAGGAGTGGTAAAAGTAAACCAAAGGCAGACCAAAGGGACAGACAGAGGAAGAACATGAAAATCTCCATATAGACAGTAACCAGAGTTTAGGATAGAGCAGGAGACTGTGAGGCCCGTACATGGGTTTTTTCTTTCATATTAGTGAATATGCCAAGGAGATTTTAAAGTGACTCTTTGTAAGCAGAACTTTTCTCATTGGTCTGTAATCCATATTCCAGACAGTAACCCAAGTTCAGCATTTAACCAAGAAGGAACCCTACAATCCTGATGCCAATTATACTTAATGATGTATTGATGATAATAAACCCCAAAAATGTATAATCATTTAAAATGACTGATTGTGTTAACATATATATATATATATATATATATATATATATATATATGCTGTACCAATATATATATATATATATATACTGTATATATATACACACACACACAGTATATATATATATATATATATATATATATATATATATAGTACAAGACAGACCTGTTTTCAGATGGTCAAATGGAAACATACTGTACCCTCCTGTACTGTACGATTTGCATAAAATTAGCCTAGTGTGACAAAATTACCAGAAGAACTCATATTCTGCAGCAAGCTCAGTAAAACCTAAAAAATTTTACTTAAAGTACTGTGCAAAAGTCTTGGGTACATACAAAACTATGGCATAAGCAAAAGATGTTTTTGAAAACATTTTTGCATAAGAGAAACTTCTATACTGTAAATAGCAATAAAGAATAATAAAATAAACAGTCAATATTTGGAGATAAAACTCATTGCTTAAAATCAGGAGTTTCCGACACAGATTCGTGCAGTTTTATAAGCAAAAGTGAAACGATGGGATAAGCGCGTGAGACAAATAAGTGCGTGAGACAGATAAGCGCGTGAGACAAATAAGCGCGTAAGACAGATAAGCGCGTGAGACAGATAAGCGCGTGAGACAGATAAGCGCGCGAGACAGTCAATAGTTCCAGTTTAAGTTAAACATTCTCTGTACTTGTGGGCACAACTTAAAATGCATTTAATATAAATTAATGTGCAAGACATCTTCAAAATATTACCTTTATTTTCTTTATCACAGAAAACATATGGCTCTGCATCTTTTGAGACAGACAAATAGACAGTTATCACGACCTGACATGTTTATACTGTATAGCATTTTTCTGTTATAACGTTAAAAATATTAAAAAGGGGAAAAATCACAAAGAACTGCAGATGAAGGAAATGAAATATATACTACACTTGAATATATACACACAATGAACATATATTACAATAATGTGTGGCAGAAAAACTGCCCAAGACTGAGTAGGTCCCCGGTTTTTGCCACCATAACAGTGATGCACTATTTTTTAGTGCATTATTGTTTTTGGTGTTGAAGGGGGACCTACTCAATAGTAAGCGGTGGTTATAATGTTATAGCTGATTAATCTAAATATGCGATGTCCTTACATGGATATTTAATTTAAGTTACCTGGTGTAGAGACAGAAGGTTCTCTGTTGTGCTGTGGAGCACTCCGACGCTTCTCCTTTAGTTTTAATGAGGACCTAACGTTAAACTTCAGACCGTGCTCTGCGCCTGTCCTTCTTGTTAAGCAGGTCACAGAAATTTCTGGACTTTTTCTAACAGGCAGGGACAGGAAAGCTTTGCTAAGCACCATCTTTGTTTTTAATTTCTGTCCCGTGACAAAACTCGTGTTTGGTACTTTCTGGCGCTGTCTACTAGACTTTCTTTTACCAGTCATAACGCATAATATAACGATTTTTTTTTCTTTCTCTATTGAAGCGATGTTTATTTGCTAAAATGAATGGCCCAGATTTAGCTAACAGGCTAACAGTTCAATTCTAAATGTACGGATTGAAACGCCACGCCTCGAAGCTCGAGTGCCTTCCAACGCTCTAACAGAAATCTCATGTATAATTCATGAGCGTGTGTGGGTTCATCCAATCACAAAACACCTGCCTCTCGAGAATAATCCAATCACAGAGCAGCAATCCACCTGTACCGTCAAAGCCAGGGTTCGGTCATAAATCGAACACTACTTACTAAACAGTTTGCCGTACATTCCTGCCGACACACAATAACGTGCTACCTTGACATACTACATAGGATGTTTGCGGTTTGGGACGCAGCCAATTCTTTCGTGTATTTTTTTTTTTTAATTAACGGATCTAATAGCGCGCGCTGCAGATGGCCCACAAAGTGAGTGACAGGGAGGGAGCTAGTTAAATCACAGAGTAAATCACTATCTTTAGTTTAAAAAAAGCTAGTTAGGTCACAAACAGTGTGTTAAATAATAATAATAATAATAATAATAACTGTGTTAAATAATAATAATATGTCGTCGTATCACAAAGTTTCAAGAATACTGTAGTTTTGTAACACGCCAGCAGATGACAGCACAAGACTGTAAGTACATTTACAGGAAGCACCGACCTTCATAAGTCAGTGTGCCAAAAGACATTGTCCTGTGTACTTCGGGAGCTGTGAACCTCGTGCTATTCTGACCACGTGCATTACCAGACCTGCTATTTCATCATGGACAGCAAATAACAAACATGCAATTCTGCATGCAAATCTGCCCCAGAGATGTTTAAAACGATTAGGCAAGGTACACGCTTTTTAAGGGCAGAAGAACATTACTGAAAGACCTTCAATGAGTTCAACCCTGATAATGTCAAGTCAAGTAGGCTTTTATTGTTGTTAATACACAGTGAAACGAAACAACGCACCTCCAGGACCAAGGTGCTAGTAACAATGTAAATTAACAAAAATAAATAAATAAATAGCTAGACTAAACCTAATTAGCTGATTAACTTAAACAACAAATCAACATTATAAATGTAAAAAGATAGAAATATACAGATAGACAAAAAGACAACATAAAGTGCAATTGTGCAAACAGGAGTAACAAAACACCATACACTGTGATAATAAATCGGCAAGGAGCACAAAAAGCAGAATTGAGGTAGTGCAAATAAATTACATCTGAGTGTGTGTGTTTTTCAGTCCTGTCCCATTGTATTGAGGTGATTGTGTGTGTGTTTCTGTTTATCAGTCCAGTCCCCTTGTAGGAGTCGGGTGGTAGCTCAGTGGTTAAGGCATTGGACTACGGTTCGGAAGATCCCAGGGTCAAACCCCACAACCACCAAGTTGCCACTGTTGGGCCCTTGAGCAAGGCCCTTAACCCTCAACTGCTCAGATGTATAATGAGATAAAATTGTAAGTCGCTCTGGATAAGAGCGTCTGCCAAATGCCTAAATGTAAATGGGTGGGTTGTGGAAAGACATACTTATTGGCAACTTGTGCATGATGATCATCAGAGAACAATCCATAACACTGCTGCCATTTTCAGTGTGTCAAATGGAACAGTCCAGGCAATCTTCACATGTGATCTGAACATGCGCCATGTTGCTGCCAAATTTGTCCCCAGGCTCCTGACCCATTGCAGAAGGAACATCTCGTCAAAGTCTGCGAAGAACTCTGTCAGCGTGCCATGGATGACCTATCCTTTGACCTGATGTGGAGGAACGTTACCGGTGATAAAACTTGGTCGTATGGGTACAACTCTGAGACAAAGCAAAAGTCTTAACAGTGGAAGAGCCCATCATCTCCACGAAATGTTGAGGCAGGTTCGCAGCACAACCAAGTGCATGCTCATCATCCTTTTCGACATTTGCGGCATTGTGCATCAAGAATTCGACCCCAGGGGCCAGACCATCTATAGCGAATTCTACTGCCTGGTGTTAAAACGTCTGAGGGAGGACATACAGCAAAAGCGACTAGATCTGTGTCACATGCAGAATCTCAAAATTTTTTAATACATCATTGTAATTATAATATAAACATAGCCCAATTTATCTTATCTTGTGTGTTGGGAGACTAATAAGTAGCCTAGCATGTGGTAGGCTACTTGTAGTGGTAGTGTTGTATAAAATAAAATAAACATGAATTAATCTCTCTTTCTCTCTCTTGCCTACTCACTCACTTACTAAGTAGCTGTATGTGCATGCCTTGTACCTACACATTAAAGATAGCATGCAAGTGTTCAGGCTGTTCTTCTGTGTACTGTGAGTTATCATCTTTGACTGTATGAAGCACTGCATTTATTAGTTATTAATAAATGTCCCCAGTCTTAAGTAAAATGGTCAGTATATTTATAGTGCTTTCGCATTGTGGACTTAAGTCCTAATCTGTGTACATGTGAACCCTAAGTCCAGTTTACTGTGATAAGAGTAAAAATGTGTACCAGACATATCCAATTAAAACATTTTCCTGTATATGTAGAAAGGCTGGTTCTTGATTGATATCTGGTCCCCAAAATAATATTATACATAGAGCAAAGTTCAACACCACTGTACTAATAGTTTTTTTTTTGTGTTTATTATTGTGCCTACTGCCATCTTCCAAATGGGATCCCAGACCTTGTCAGAGGACAGATCCTAAAGCATGCACAAAGAGTTGCAAGAAGTCCCTAGATAATGAAATATGACAATATACAGTACAGTAATGCACAATGTGCTAGCTCAACTGCTAAGTTGATGCTCTAATATAAAATCAGAGAGAAAACTGAGTCTATTTTTTTTTTTTTTTTTTTGCCCACACAGAAATCTAAACATACTGGCACACTGTATTTTATAAAGTTGAATTTTATCCACCCATTTATACGTATGGGTAAAACTAGACTTAGTTCATAAAAAAAACATAAGGTATTGAATGATATGGTGCAAATACAATGGTTTAGTGATTGGTCATGAACAAACTGTGGTGATCAATGATTAGTGGTGGACAAACTGTAGTGATTAATGATTAGTGTTGGACACATGATGATGATCAGTGATTGATTGTGGACAGACAGTGGTTCTTAGGGATTGGTAATGGACAAACTGTGGTTGTCAGTGATGAGTTGTAGATACATTTTGGTGATCAGAGATTAGTGGTGGACAAATGGTGGATATCAGTGATAGGTGGTGGAAAAATGGAAATGATTAGTGATTGGTTTTTGGACACATGATGATGATCAGTGATAGGTCCTGGACAAACTGTAGGGATTAGTGGTTGGTTGGGGGCCAGGGGTGGACTACGGTTTGGAAGATCCCAGGTTCAAACCCCACAACCACCAAGTTGCCACTGTTGGGCCCTTGAGCAAGGCCCTTAACCCTCAACTGCTCAGATGTATAATGGAACATCTGTCGCGCTGAATAAGAGCGTCTGCCTAAATGTAATGTAAATAGTTGTTGAACAAGTGCAACTGTCAGGAATAAAGAAACAGCTTTATTATACTGGTGTGGATTACAGTAGGTGTGCTTGTCCCTTTAGATTTACATCTGTCTGCAAATTAATACAGGATGTTTGGAAGAAAGTCATATCAGAATCTGCTGCTGTGTGGGTTGAAACATGTAGGCGAAAAGGACACACATTGCAGCTGTTATTACAAATTGTAAAAGGTTTTTATTTTTTAATGTATGCACAATTTAGTCAAATCCCTTTGATTTCTCCTAATGCTAAGTGACTCCACCAGGGTGTGCTGTTGTTTAACAGCTGCAGTACTGTTCAAGAAGAATGTACTGTAGTTTGTTAAGCCTTTATTTTTCACATATACAGTGCATTTCAACTTTTTATTGCATATCTCAATTTAGGCATCTGGGGTCAGAGTGCAGGAGTCAGTCATGATACAAGACACACGGGGAGCTGACGGTTTTAGCTTAAAGGCCCAACATTGGCAGCATTTGCCAAAACATTGGAGATGCAATGGAGTTTAAGCCAAGCTTGAGGTAACATAGACTGTACAGGTGAAACTCAAAAAATTAAAATATCATGCAAAAGTTTATTTATTTCAGTAATGCAACTTAAAAGGTAAAACTAATATATGAGATAGACTCATTACATGCAAAGCAAGCTAGTACAAGTCATTATTTGTCATAATTAAGATGATTATGGCATACAGCTTATGAAAATCCCAAATCGACAATCTCAGAAAATTAGAATATTACATGCAATCAATAAAACAAGGATTGTACATAAAACATATCAGACCTCTAAAAAAGTATAAGTATGCATATGTACTCAGTACTTAGTTTGGGCCCCTTTTGCAGCAATTATGGCCTTAATGCCATGTGGCATGGAAGTGATCAGTCTGTGTGTGGTGGCTCTTGATGCACTGACACTTTTTTTCACACTTTTCCATTCCACATTACTTTCTATTAATGTGCTTTGATACAGCACTTTGGAAACACCTAACTTCTTTTGCAATTACCCTTTGAGGCTTACCATCCTTATGGAGGATGTCAGTGATGGTTTTCTGCACAACTGTCAGGTCAGCAGTCTTTCCCATGATTGTGCTTCTTACTGAACCAGACTTAGAGACCATTTAAAGGCTCAGGAACCTTTTGCAGGTGTTATGGCTTAATAAGCTGATTGAAGTGGGACACTTTGAGCATAGAATATTAAACCTTTCCACAATATTTTAATTTTCTGAGATTGTGGATTTGGGGTTTTCAAATCATCTTAATTATGAGAAATCACGGCTTGAACTATCTTGGTTCGCATGTAATAAGTCTGTCTCATATATAGGTTTCACCTTTTAAGTTGCATTACTTTTGCACGATATTCTAATTTTTCGGGTTTCACCTGTATGCCGTGATTCATCACAATCAGCCCACAGGTAGAGAAGATAAATGGAAAAGTTTAAATGGAAAATGCTCTTATTAAAATAGTGTACTTTCATTATCACAGATGGTGCTGTTTCCACAAATGTATTTGACAGAGCTTGAAGTAACATATAGGCATTGTTTCATCACAATCTGCCAATCATATATCATATCATATCATATTATATCATATCATTTCTCGTTCCTCTTCCATGCCTCTTATCATGTACAGGGTCATGGGGTCCTGACTGCAGGAGTCTTTGGGCATGAGGAGGGGTACAGGTATTGCAACAAAACTGTAAAGTTGGCATGTCTGTACCTATTTGCATACATATTCAAATATATCTTACATATTCTGTACATATTTTAGAAAAAATAATTATGGGGATGTAAGATGAGTAAAAGAATATATAAAGATTGTTTTGAGGGAATTTTTGTCTGTTTGCACACCTCACGTAAAAACTACTGAACAACTGTTACTGGGATTTTCACAGGTGCATTAAGTTGAGTTTGAGGTAACATGTAGGCTTTTTTCATATTAGGCTTCTGTTCCTATGGGAAGTGAAGATGCGCTTATTTGAATTTTAAATGGAAAGCGCCCTTATTTTAAAAAATAGTGTACTTTCATTGCCAAAGATGGAACTTTTAACACACTCTCTCTCTCTCTCGCTTTCTCTCTCTCTCTCACAGATTAAACTTTATAAGGTAACATACCATGCTGTAGTAATATTGGCTTGTTATGGGCTTGTTTATAAAGCCATGGTTCCTGTGTCTCATGAGAGCTGGCAACCATGATTGAAACCTAATTAATAAGTGCTGTTCTGTGCACTCCACGTTAACAGGTGAAATTTTTCATTCATTGCAAAATTCTCTTGATAAACTTTACTTGATAAACGTTACTTCACATTATCTATAGGAAGGAACAATTACAACATTCAAATGCCTACTTAATTGACTTTCCTTTTAAACATCAGATTTACAGGATTTGGTTTGCTTTGTGACTGTCAGGATTTTTGTTGTACTATACCCACTTTACCTATACTTATTTGTTTTTTTTGAGAGGGGTATTTCATGCAAACTAAGTCACACAGCTAAAGCATTACAACTTTCTTTGGAACTAAGAGTGTCTGAAAGTGGCTTAGTGGTTATCATTACTGTCTCAGACCTCTATCATTGGGAGTTTCAAATCTCACCTTTTGTCTGTGTGTATGCATTGTGCATGTTTTTCTTATGCCTTGTGGGTTTCTTCCCACAGTCCGAAAAAAAACATGCAGTGTAGGTTGCTCATAGTGTACTGTATGATTGAAGTGAAGTGGACTGAAAACAGTTGGCCAAAATATAAAAACAGCACCCATGGCAGTGTGGATTAAATGGGATAATGAATGGAACGGCACGGTTCCAGGACACTTACAAGTGCTGCATGATACAGTATCTAAACTATTTCCAAGGAGAATTTGGATTGTTGTTTGCTTTAAGAAATAACAAATAACCAGACTTTTCAAAATGCATCTATTCTGTGTGTGTATTTGAAAATGCCTTAGGCTGGTGCTGTATTTATGTCTATACTGCTCCACTTTTGAAGCAGCACACCCTTTAATACAAGATCTAAAAATACATCTGACCTCGTGCCAGAAAACCACAAGCTACCTGCCTACCTGGGATTTAGGTTACACTAGTGCACACACAAATAAATGAAAAGCCATTTCAATCCATAATCACACATATTTAGATCGTACGAGAACACTACAGCAATTCTTGCTATTAAGTTTATTCATTCAACATTTCACAATACAAATACTTAAAAATTAGGCATACTGTTATAAATAGCTGGCTGCAAATAATTAAGACGTCAGACTCAACTACAACAGCACACTGACTAACCTGACTATAAAACAATGATTTCTTTCTCACAATTCCATACGGTGGTAAAATATATAAAAAAAGAAAATCTAAACTTATAAATGGCATAGCAAAAAATTAGACCTCTTATAAAAATCTATTGATAAATACAACCTTCTGATAGTTATAAACTATGTCAATTTAAATTAGCAGTTACACCAAGAATATTCTGATACTTTTCATATTTTTTTTCTTTAGACATGATGCACAATATTGATTAATAAAACTCGAAATTCTATTAAGCGTACCGTTTTACCAATAGCTAGTTATGTTTCGAATGACAAAAGTTCAACATTCCAATTGAAAATATAATGTTTCATACGTTCTTCACTGAATATTTACAATTATTTTAATCACAGTAGCATAAAATTAAGTAGGAAAATATGTGAATACACAAAAAGTAAAAAATAACTTTTTTTTTAAACACATATTAGTGGCATTTTAGTACAAATCAGAAAATGAAGAAAAGATTATAATGAGAGGAGGTGGGTTTGTGAGCAACTTAAGAAATACACTGCAGAGATTGGTTTTGGAGAGAGAACCATATTGCACATAATCTGAGGTTATTTTGCAAGATGTATCACATTCAAGTCTCAAAGGCCCGAATCACTGTGGGCTTTATTAAAAAACAAAAAACAAAAAACAATTTTTGAGGTCTGGGATTTTAAATGTTGGAGTATTGGCGAGAGCTTATATTGTAGTTTATCCATCTTGAGAACAAGAAAACTATAATTCAGTGAGGTTGGAAGAAGTTATATAAAACATTATTGTAATTTTACTGAAGCCATATCATACCATATTAGCTTAAATTTTGCTCATGCATATGAATATACGTATATTAGCCTTTCTTGCATTTGGGTTTATACCTATTATATAATGTACAGTACTGTGCAAAAGACTTGAGCCCTTCACATTTCTTCATATTAAATTAAATGATGCAGATTAAATGAAAGAAATGGGAACAGGGTTGTATATGTAACGACTTACTTTTCCCTCTTATCTGTTCCACCTACTCAGCATTCAACATTTCTAGTATACTAATCGCCTTCCTGATCATCTGCACCTGTTCCTGACTGGTTCAAGCCTTTAGTTAGATGATTTTTATGCTTAAAAGATTTATAGGCCACTGTCCGGCTTAACAAACAAACAAAATATTCCTCTGAAACTGGTCAGTTACAGGTCCTGGACTGAAAACGAGACCCAAAATCTTTGCAAAAATGAGAGCCGAAAAAGTCCTTCAGGAAGCTTGGACAACTATTCCTTAAGACTACATTAAAAATACAAAAAGATCTGGCTCTTTGGAAGCGAAGTATAAAATAAGGGGATGGCTCAATACCTTTGCACAGTACTGTATATACACTACCAGTCAAAAGTTTGCACAAAATTAGATGAATGGATATTTTACATTCGTCTTAAAGACATTTTAAGGGGAAAAAAAACTACATGTTTTGAAATGGTTTGAAACATTTCAAAACAAATTTCAATAGTAAGTGACAGATAAATTTCTGAAACAACTATATATTTTAAAAATTAGTTTTACTTTAAAACCAAAAAAATTATTCTATATTACACGTAATTGAATTACATTAAAATTAGCGTATATTTTGAACTTGGGAGTAACAGCAAGAAGCTGAGTTGATTTAGGATCTTAAAGAAAAGCTTGTGAAGCTGGTGGTAAAGATACACCAAGACTGAGCAGGATCAATTGTTTTAAAAAGTCTGTAAATAATTCCATATCTGTCAGTAATAGTTCTTATTATTAATTGAAAAAAGGTCAAAATAGTAATTAACGTATGAGCAGATGTGTCCATCCTTTTGACTAGTTGTGTACAAGTACACTTAAATATACTTCTATTTTGATAAGCTTTTATTACTTACTATGGAACATTCCTAATTGTGATACAAAGTACAGTCTATCATAAACCTTATTTACATTGCTCATAATTTTATGTCCACAATCACTAACGAGGAAAGTAATATGTTTTATTATTAATAGCAGGTTGGTGTTTTTATGGTGTTATATTTCCAAAAGTGTCACACGTTTCAAGACTTCCTCCTTTATGCAAGTCAATATTTACTTCTGCATTTACATTTTTTAAAAAGCTTAATTTGAAAAAATTATTAATGCTTTTTTTCTTTCTTATTTCTTGCCTTGTTTTCAGGTGTCTTCATAACAAAAAGTACAAAATCTATACCCAACAATAAAAAAAAAATTAAAAAATAAATGAGGTATTGCGAAAAAAAGACATTGTTTGTGGAAAAAAAAGTGCCTAAATGATTTTGGGGAAAAAAAAAAAACAATATATAGAAAAAGTAGTGCATATGTTTATGTTAATGAGAAAATAACCATCTAGAAAACACAGTACAAAAATTAGCATACCATGTATAAAACAATAACTGTTTCTCTGTGACAGAAAATTCTTCAAAATGCTTTTAGCTACTACACTGTTCAATCAGAACGGCAAAAAACTCTTGGGGGGGAAAACATGCAATAAAGCACTATCAATACACCACGTGGTAATTCTCATTAGCACTACAATATTTGCACAAATTCCCTGACAAGTGAGCAATGTTACCGCTGTTACCATCACAAGCATTATTATTCATAAGTAATCTTATTAGGTGTGCGTGTGTTTCTTTTTTTTTTTCTTCCATCAAATGACACGAACAATAGTCTGCCCTACTTGCTTTGCACAACAGTAATTTCAGGAAGGTCAAGACATTTGTTATCTCTAAGGCTTATCTTTGGTCAGTCTGACCTGTGGAACAGGCAACACGAGTGCACCGAGATCTTTCTCCGTATACTGAGCACATCATGCGTGTATAATCCAAGACGATCGTGTTAAAGTGAGTGCAAGTGCCTGCAGTGAGTGAAATTAATATGCATATTCATGTAGACTATTAGCAGTAGGTTTGCCTCAGTGGCTAACGCAGTTCCACCTAAACATGCCAGTGATGCTCAAACAGCCTTTTAAAAACCTGCATCTTGTTAGTTTTACAGTAGGTTTGGTCTCTTGCTAGAATAGTTACGTGTTTATTTGTGCAACTATTTGAGCTTGCGGTCTCAAAACTAGTCAACACCATATTTAATTTTTTTTAATTACAGTGAAATGTGCACCTTAAATAATCCTGCCTTTTTTCACTACCCATTCAACTACAGTTTCAAAACGTAGTTCTGTCCATGTCCTAAATGCAAACCCACAACATAAAGGCAAGGTCTTAACAGTAGTATGATAAAAAAAGTAAAACAGCAATTTAGAGTCAAGTCACTCTAAACATCTAGATTGAAAAGTCTAAAGCATTCAAGTTTTCATGCACACCAAATTAAGACTGTCGTTAAATTAAAACTTCATTAATCTAGGTTAGCCGGAGCGTAAATGCAGCAACAGGGTGATCAATGAAAGACTTCCTGGTTAACTTGTGTATGCAGGTTCCAGGGGACCCCTTTCTTCCTCCATGATGAATGTCAATGAGACCTAAAGAAATTTCACACTTATAATCTAAAACGTATGTGATGGACATCAACATAGATCACGGAAATATAGGAACATATTTAGGATCCTATTTTTCCTAAATGTATTTTGCCTAATGATACCAAAAGCATTATGCCAAATGTATCACCATGGCTATACAGTGGTGAAAGGGTCAAATCTGATCTGGGCAAATCTATTTAAGAATAGCTAGTGTGACTGAGATGTGAAATATAATCATTCTTTAATTGTAAACTTAGCCCTGTTGGCTATTATTCAACTAACACCAAAAGAAAAAATGACTGGAAATGGGTAATCAATTTAAATGTCTATATACGTACTGTATCTGTTTGTAATTTGCTGAGTACTGATGTATGGCAGCCATTTAATGCTGCATGCAATGTCACTGCTTTTTTTGCATCTGAATACTGAATACAAACTCAGCAAGTAAATCAATGATAATTGTTCAAACTGCTAGTCCAACTACAAATCAGCATCTAGATTGCATCAGAAACCTTAAGGATTTTTACATGCATTATTTAAGAATAAGGAATCAATTAGTCAGTCATTCAGTCAGTTAGGGATATTTACTATGCTTGGCCGACCTATTAGGCGGTCCGGCAAAAATAAAAAAAAATAAAAAAGAACAGAGATTACACTTCTTTTATCGTCATTATTTCCAAAAATTAAAAACTTATAAATTATAAATTAAATTTTGTAGACTTTTAAAAGAAATCTAAATAAAAAAAAATGTAGCAAAATAAAGGAAAAGTGCATGTATGCTAGGTCAGTCATCCTGTGTGCCGGGTCAGTTCCAGCGGAAGGAGATATGGCGAGGCCGGTCTCCTCCTTCCTTCACCAGGGGCTTGTGGAACTCTCGCCCTGCACGCGAATGTATGGCTGCCCAGCAGTATTCACAGTAGTACTGCAGACAGGTGACATTGGCACAGAAGAAGGGTGCAAACTTGCCCCCACAGCGTGTACCCTGGCACTCATCACACAGCTGGTCATCCAAGACATATGGCTTCACTTCCACCTGGAGAGAGCGAGAAATGGCATTAGCACAACGAAATGGAAAAGGAATGGAAGATGGCTACAGTGATGCTCAAGGGTTACGTAAAGGTTATACTGTAAGCAGTGTTCAGTGTTTACACTATGAAAGCCATCACTATGAACTCTGAAATATACTCAACTCACTCAACTCCCCAAATTACACAGCAAAAAAAATGCCATATTATTTGAAACTCAGAAAAAACATTTTCAAACAGCTGGAATACTTTGATCATTTTGACGTGAGCCACAATAGCTGTATTCTTAAAGAAGCACCAGGGAAACAAACGTCTATTTTTATCCTCTAGCTCATGCATTGTATAATCAGACACATCCTTTTTTTTTTTTTTTAAACGCTGTTCCATCTGCTACTATTTTTACATTAATATTTTCTAATACGGAACACCATGGCCCACTACAATATCACGAAAACAGCAAATAATGGCCACTACTAGTTTTCCATAAAATTTGCTTAGTGGTTTTATTTTAAGGTGATTTTAAGATTTAGGTTAAGGCAATTGGTATGCTGATCTGAAATAATATACCTGAACCAAAACGTTTTTTTTTTTCTTCTATCAGGTGTTTCAAGCTTCAACCATTAAGGATACAGTGTAAGGTTTGCATTCTACATGCATGACACACATGACATCAGTATGAGGGTAAGTCAAAAACTATGTCTGAGTCTGAGAGTAAAGGCAGAGTATGGAACATGAAACAGAAACATCCTTGATTGGCGACCAAGAAAAAGTTCAAAAGTCAACCATCAGAGAATTATTATTATTATTATTATTTCTTTTTTTTTTTTTTTTTTTTTTTTACAGTTTTCTGGGATTCTAAATGGCCAGTATTGGAACAGTACTCGTTACAGTGAGATGCTTATTGAAGAGCTGAAGCCTAAACTTGCTGTCGACACTTTGTTTTAAGGTGTTTATGCATCCTCCCTATAGTCCTGGTCTCGCTCTATCGGACTTTCACCTGTTTGGTCCCCTGAAAGCAGCCCTATGAGGGCTACAAGGATTTACTTATGATGAAAAAGTGAAAACCTGAAAATGTTTTAATGAGGGGACACAAAAGCTTGTTGACAGACGGACAAAGTGTATTGAAAAGCAAGAAGGTTATGACAAAATATGTATTTGTCTTTTCTAAAAGTTCATTTAAATAGATTTTCACCCTTGTATTATAAGGATAATTTATTTGAATGTTGTCAGTCAGTTAATAGACTAATCCATTATTAAGTTAATTTTCTGCACTTTAAATGAATTGCCTGCATTACTCTGCTTATGTACTGTACAGTATATTCATTTATCTGCAAACAAACGCTGCTTCCGTTATAGTGCTCATTTCGTGAAGACCTGGCTGAACAGCAGCATCTTTAAATCATTATGATGTCATTGTAAAGCCACACTGTAGCTGGTGTAGTCCAGTTTTCTCTGATTACGGTGTTTGAAATTTAATTACTGTAATCTTTCGAGCCTGGTGTGGGCCATAAGGCTTCGTGATTGGTTCTGTCTGCCATGAGCTTTAAAGTGCTGAACTGGAACCTCCGATCTAGTAATTTGCTCCTCAGCTACATCCCCCATCATACACAAACACCACCCTCCCCCACCCCACCGGGTGCCCTCACCAACCCGTTTATCGATTTCGCCATGCTGCAGCTGCACAAATCGAGCGCTGATGGCAGCGATGTAGCTCTGCTGGTTGGAGAAGGCCACACGTCCAGCTCCCTTAGGGTATTTCAGCTCGGGGTCAGTGTCAATGCCAGCATAACACACCCCTCCATACAGCCTGTCCATAATCATAGCCAGCTCCACTGCCACAAGGAAAACACACACACATCAACATGACTAAGACAATGCCAGCTCAGACGTCATTAATTCTCAGTAATAATAAGGGAAAAAAGGAAATAAAAAAAAAAATTAAAAAAAATCAGCCGACATTATATTCTGGGAATAAGTAGGAACTCAATAGGTTACTTATTGGATAACTCGTCTTAAACTAATTATAGATTATAGATTATTGAATCAAGGTCAAAAAGAAAAAGACAGTGGAATCAAACAAAAACAAAATCCATTTATAGTGCAACATATACCTACTGTCCAACTGTTATTGCACTGGAAGTAAGCAGAAATGCTAAAATGAAGATTCTACTGTATATGTTTATGTTTGTGGGCCATCCTCATCCCTTACACAGCCTCAGTACAGGCAAGAAAATGTATGAGTAGTGTTCAAGTGAAACTGGGACTTATTCTAAATGTACAGAATAACAGAACACAGTTATGAGGGTAAAAACCTACTGTACTTTATTTCTCTATATAATCCTCTTCTACACTAATGAACTTATCCCAGTGTTTTACCCGTGCTTTGTAGAACGTTTTCTCGGTACTCCTGAGGCATGATCAGACTATCTGCTTCAACTCTGAAGCACTAGTCTCCCAGGAACTCCTTTAATAGCCCAAACGTATGTAAATGGCCTGGAGTGAGGTCAGGACTGTACAGGGATGTGGCAATAACTCTCAGCTGAGTCCCTGTAATGTGCAAGCGGTGTTAGTGAACGATTGTGTGTACAGTTCCCACACTCAGATTTGTCTCTTCTGCAAGTTGCCGATAAGCTACCAATCAATTTTAAGGACTCACTGAATGTTTACTGCAGTGTGCTCAAAGCCACCTTGGCCGGGATCATCATTCACAGACCTATGGCCTTTTTCAAAACATTTGTACCATTCACATGTTTCAATGCGGCTAAAATTTGTCTCATCGCCATACTGTGCTTGAAGCCTTCTGTAAATGTCGATCAGTTTCACGCCTTCACTTATGAGAAATTTCATCTCAAGTCAGGAAAACTGTTTTTCACCTGGCCAAAATAGTATTTCACTGGATCAACCTTAGCTTGATAAAAAACCCTGACAAATCTTCATATCATCTTCCTGGAATGTGCCCATGCCAACCAGAAAGAATAAATAAATTGACATGATATCCTGATTATTTAGTACATTCACGTCATCAGCTGACTTTATTTTATTGCCAAATAACGTTGCAGAGCCTAGACCTGAGCAACTGAAGCAACTACAGATCATAACACTGCCTCTAGGGGCTTGCGGAGTAAGCAGTATGCATAATGGGCTTCCCGTCTTACCCTGACATGCCCGTCACTCTGGTATAGGGTCATTCTAGTCTCATCAGATCAAAGTCTAATCTTTGCTTAGGCACTATTCCGGAATAGAAAAAAATATTTTTGATGGACACATGGAAATCATCACATCGGGCATCAGTGGCTCAGTGGTAGGGCCTTTCACCTGCCATGCTTCAAAACCACCCACAGGGGACACAAGGCACCCCTGGCACAGGTGCAAAGCACGGATAAAAATGGAAGGCGTGTGTCAGGAAGGGCATCCGACCTAAAACCTGTGCCAAATAAAATTTGAAGATTGAATGGTCCACTGTGGAGACCCCTTAATGGAAGCAGCTGAAAGAAACAACAAAATGAACAGACTTGCAAAAATTCTAGGCAGGTAGATACTGGGCTTTGAGTTCTTAAATATAGGAGAAGGGAAGCAATTAGGGAAAAAAACAGCAACAACAACAAAAAAAGAAAATTCTATTTTATAATATAGCCAATACGATATCAAAGTTTATGTAAATGTCACCTGTTAATACTAACATTATATAAACAAGACCATCCTTTTTCCACGCAAAGCATTTTCACCTTGAATATTCCTATAAGGCATATTCGTCTAATTATGGTGATAATTATTGTCTGTAGGAAGGAAACATGCGCTTTTTGAAATTCCCATACAAAATTTAATCATCCTTTCCAGTTATCACCTCCACGCTTCTGGGAATGCTTTTCTCTAGAATTTGCCCATTCAAGTCAAGTCAAGTCAGGCAATGATGTTGGGTGACAAGGCCTGGGGTGCAGTTGGGGTTCCAGTTCATGGAAAAGATGCTCAGTGGAGTTAAGGTCCGGGCTCTGTTCAAGACACTCGGGTTCTTCCAGTCTGCTCTTAACACACTATGGCTGCGTTCACTTTACAGGCTACATTGCTCAATTCCGATTTTTTGGTCAGACAAGGTTTTGCATGTCATGACAGGTCACATTAATAATTACAAGTGACTTGTATCTGACTTTAATGTGGACACATCTGTCATATAAAATGGCATCCAGGCGCACATCAATGCATCTTTAAAACAAATGTGCAACTGCTCATTCACTTCAAAACAATACTTGCAATTTTATAAAAAAAAAATTATAATAATTCAATAATACATCTCCATCAAAGAACCTCTGTATTTCAAAGGTGACCACAGTATTTATTCCCATTTTGTACGAATGTGGTAGGACCTCCAGTCAACAATCAAACACGCACATTCAGGCAAGTTGGGAACGCCTATTAGCCTAAACTGCATGTTTTAGAATCACTGGAGGAAACTGGATAATCGAGGTAACCCACAAAGCACGGGGAGAACATGTAAACTCATGCGCACAGACTCAACGCCAGAATCAGATCCAGGACCCGGAGGTGCAAGGTGACAGTGCTAACCACTAAGCCACCATACTTGCTTGTGATTTTGCTTTGGAAGATGGTAAGTAGTGAGTATTTGTTTGTCAGTTGTATTTGTTTGGACCAGTAAAAGGAAAAAAAGCCAGCTGCCTCGCTTTCGCTGTTTTAGCACTGTAATGAAAACCACTACACGGGTTCTGATCTGCTTGTTCTCATTCACGTTGCATAACTGAGCATTGGATATGCATTCGTTTCAGAATCATATTTGAAAGTGACTAGATCTGATCTAAAAAACATCAGCTTTGTGTGTTCAAAAAGACCTTAAAAAAATCAGATCCGAGTCTGATTTACATTAGAAGCAAATAAAATCTGATTTAAGTCACTTCAGCCTGGTAATGCGAATGTAGCCCATGTCTTCATTGAGCACGCCTTGTGTAGAAGTGCATAGTCAAGTTAGTTTGGGTAAAGAGAAACTGTATTTTCACAGCATATGATGACATTCTAGACAATTGTGTGCATCTAATGTTGTGACTTTTCGTGCAAGTCTCACATATTGGTTGTATAATTCAGTGTCCCCAAACTTTTGGCCCTACAGTGTATTTAAATTAGATGAAATGCACCCAGATATAAAGCAGTCAGTTGGCCATAGTGAGCTACAGATGGAAAGGAAAGACAATACATAGGTGTAAATCTGAATAAAAGTTTGGCTTCTACATCATATTTATTGAGAAATGAAAAAAAAAAAAAAAAAAAAAAAAAATATATATATATATATATATATATCATGTCTTGGCCATACCTGCTCGAAGAGGTCGTGGCACTCCTCCAACAAAGATGGTTTTCCTGGGATCCAGAGGCTGAGAGCCATCCATGACAAAATCACTGTCGTTCAGGTTCCATGGACGGATTTGTACCTAATAATGCACAGCAGATACTGTAAGTGGCCTCAGCTCTAACTGACCAATTTTTATTTTATTAAACATAGGGGTGCACTGATCGTCATTCCATGTTAACTAGCGTTGTTTAGACCAATGAAGGACTTAAAAGTCTATACTGTGTAATTCATAAGGTTTTTTTTTTTTTTGCCTAAGAAAAACTATAACATATTTAAACATGGTATTCAAAAGAACAATCAATGCACTTCATGTTAAGGGGATGAATTCCACATCTTTTAAGACTTTTCAAAAACCTGCAAGAATCCTGAGGTTGTGAGATTTGGCACTGCAACACAACTCCACTGACCCACATGCTGCGCAAATGGAGCACAGTGTGTGCAGAAGTCCAGAGTTGCTCTGTAGGTTTATAATTAACTGCACCCACTTTGAAAGCACTGTTGCAAAGTGGTCACTGCGTCTTTTCGTGAATCGTGTGGAAGTTTAAAAATACTGTGAGATGGAGTGGATGTGCAGGCTGTTGGCTCTTACAGGCTTGTCTTTGATAGTGGGACTCGACACACACAGGTAGAGCTTCCCTTCCTCCTCCATGCAAGCGTCTATCAGTGCCTGGACTGAGCTCTCCTCTTGAAACAGCAGAAATGCATAACCTGGTAAAAGAGAACATTTTTGCATACACATTCAGAGAAGAGAAGCCGCAACGTCTGTGGCTTTATTACAAAAATATGTTGACGTTTCAAGATACTTCTGCAAATCTGTATAACGGAGGCTTAGCACATACCTCAAGTGCGATTATTTAAACCTCAAGATTATTTAAATTGACCTACATCAGTTGGCTTTATTAATTAAAGCATTTACTTTACTTTAATAAGACTTAATTCTATTTTTTGTGTAATTTTCTACTTTAGGACAGGAATAGTCGTATAAGCACATCATTGCATAACATACTGTGTATGGTCGTGTACTGTCTATAATAAATAAAATGTGAATTTGGATTTGATGTGTTGGCTGCAACTTTTGTCCAACAATAGTTACATGTGATTTATAAAATCCGTGAAAGAATATCCTTGACAAGTATGTAAGTAAATAAGCATGACGTGGTTTGAAATAGGAACTAGGATTAATGTTAGCATATAGAATGGTGGGATGTGTGACTGCAAGGTTTACTTCAACAGTTATTCTAAAAAGTTCTCATCTTATTGCATCGGTCCAGAAAATGTCCAACCTTATAAGACCTACCTTTGGGTGGAAAGTAGGACTTGCTTTCTGCTTTGTGGGGCCAATCCACAAACAAGTGTCCAAAACGACGGAAACTAGCAGTGATTTCATCTAAAACAAGACACGATAACGCCATTACTAGGAATACGGTCCTTTGCCATCACAATAATTTTTTCAGAAGCTTTTAAGGCATTTTAGTTGCAGAGCCATGTTTGAGGGAACTTTTTAGTTCATGCACCAAATTGAGCATATTTCTGTGGACTGGAATCATATATACTGTATATATAATAGAGCTTGGTACAGTATGGGCATCCCACTAAACCATAAATTAATAAATAAATAAATAAAATAACCAAACACACTTGTATACACACTTTTGTATACACACTTTTGTATTTTAAACTTCATGCATTTTTATTAAGGTTTTTGCTCGGGGCTTCATAGTCTGTGAATCTATACAGTGCTGTTGAAAGTACTCTGACTGATGCATGACAACTACTTTGTTTCTTATCTGTTCTCCAATTTCTTTAGATTGCATCATTATGTGTTGCTTTTTGAGATCTTTTAGCATGCTCCACTTCATCAGACAGGTTCTATTTAAATAACTGCTTGATTCAACAGGTCTGGCAGTAATCAGGTCTGGGTGTGGCAAATTCAATTTTAATCAGCTTTCCAAAAAGTTCATTCATAATTTAGCAATGAGAAAATTTATTTTTCCCCTACTAAATGGAATAATCATTTAAAGACTATAATTTTATTCTTATTTTATATTTTATTTACCCTGGTTATCTTTGGGTAATATTCAAATTGGTTAGATGATCCAAATTATTTAAGAATGCAAATATTTATAGGAATAAATAAAAACAGGAGGGGGAAATACTTTTTCACAGCACTTTGTATGTAAATGGGTTTATCCGGAATGAAGATTTAAAAGACAAAGTAAAACAATAATACGACTTCAGTCTCAACCACTTTTCCGCTGTAACTTTGCTGTGCACAGTCTGTTAACAGTTGCATAATGTCTGTAACGGCAACAATCATGGTTACTGCAATGCAGCGGAAACACAAAACAGGAACTCATTCATGAACTATAGTTTTCATTTAGTAGAATTTTAGAAATCTTAGTAAAAACATGCATTTTAAACGTAACTGAATAGAAGAAACAGCGAATATGCTGTTCAAATCTATTTAGGACTGTATATACCGTAGCACAAACTGTGTGCAGACGCTGAAGCACAATGGGCAGAAATTTAAACTACTTTCAGATTACCTTCATCTATATCAGGAGGTAGACCACCGACGAACACTTTGCGAGAGTAACGCTCAATACGCTCGCCATTCTGATGAGGAAAGCAGTGCGGGGAACCCAGACCACCGAGACCCTGCTCAGACCTCTCATCATCCCCGAAACTGCGCTCGTCATCCATTGGGAAGAGGGACGAAGGACCTAGAAACACATGCACATACAATCATATCATTATTTAATGCTTAAACTAAATAAAAAAAATAAAAAAAAACAGCATAAAAACAATAGGTTGTTTGCACATGACGTCACTTTCGCGGTGTTGCATGGGGTGAAATGTTACTGGAGGTCAGGAAGTGATTTTCTAAATAGGAATATATAGTTTGTGTGTTTATGAACGCTCAGATTGATTAAACAGACAATCTACTGTACGAGGAGATTAATCAAGCACAACAGGTACTTGGTCATAACGAGGATGAAAAAGAAAAAAATAATAATTAAATAACAAAATTAAAATGTTGGCAGCAAAAATCTTTGTGCGTGGTCAGGAAGAGAAGATTAAAATATTGCTTGCGTGTGCGTGGATATGCAGAGGCCACTTTTATGTAGACCAATATTTATGTAGTTAAGCAGTAATCTTTCTTTCCATCCTAATACTATTTTTTTTCTGTACCTCCGTTTAACAATAGCAACAATAAGTCAACATAATGTACAACTGTATTTTGTGTGGTAGATTTAAAACACATAAGCGACACCACCAACATCTGTTAGTAATAGGGGTTGACAGTTACACATAAGATTGGTGAGCATGAATAAAATTTCAGCTTGATTGACAGCTCAACCGGCCAATCACAGCACAGTAAGAGGAGAAGGCAGCAATAAGCAACACGTCGCGCCCAATCCAGTGCGAGGAGCAGGTTCGCACCACCACATCTTTCAGTTCTTACGAAAAATTGCTTCTCTTTATAATATAAGGACTTCATCCAAAATAGTTGGTGATCTTCCGTTTATTAAGCTTAAGATTTAGTTATTTGTTACATTGCAGCACAGAGAAATATTTTTTTACATATCCTAGTTAAGAAGCTGTGGGCAGAGCACAGGGCCAGGATACACTGCCCCTGGAGCAGGTAGGGTTAAGGGCTTTCCTCAAGGGTTCAACACTCGCAATTAGACAATGCTGGGGCTCAAAACCATGACCTTCCAATTAAAAAACCAGGAACTCACACCCTTAACCATTTGAGCCAGCCCAGCTTTATGGATTCTACCTTTTTCTGGGAATATCATCTAAACTAGCACAATATGGACCTTCCCCATCTTGTCCATTCTGGTTTTCACTTCCTGCCCTACAGAGAGGGATATCGTTTATCATAAGAGTCACGTGGTTGCAAACAACCTCTTGGATGTGTAATGGGTAGGAGACATTTCAACCTGAATGTACGGTATACATATGATCAAAGAACTGAGGCCAAACTAAACACAATCAAAGTACACCATGCAGCATTTACCTCGTCGTCTTCCATAATTTCTTGCTGCATGCAAAGTAGGACAAAACAGATACAAGAACAGATATCATTCAGTGAAGTCTAAAAAAATATGTCCACGTATGCAAAGGGAAGCTTAGAACATGAAATATGACATACCATTCCCAGTGAGAGAGCCTTCCTCAGGTGGATGGGAAAAGCCAAAGCGACCTACAGCAACACAACGTTAATGATGATTGATCGATTAAAGCATTTCGGAAATATGAGTAGTGAATGCCTCTAACTGACCTTTGATCTTTACATTTATGTCATGCTCACACTAGAGAGTGACAAGTCACTTTATGTGTGTGTGTGTGTGTGTGCAGTGACTGCTATACTTGCTGCTTGTTGTAGGTGTGGATAATCTCACCTGACCACTGTAGACCTATGAATAAAGACTCTATTATGCTTGACTCAGGACTGTACAGTTTACAGTCCTGATTTATAACAACACTATCCAGTCTCACCCAAGAAAAATGAGAGGCTTAAGGTATGTTCTTCAGGTCAGATCAGAAAAGTTTTCCTCACCTAAATCTCATTCTAAATCTACATGAGGATTTCTGGTGGTAAAAGGACTGTACAAATAAATAAATAAATAAATAAATAAATAAAATATTAATATTCAGTAAAATATTTTCCATGAAAATATGTACGCAATATTGTTTACGCATATATTTGCCATGTAAAGAAGTTCTGGTGGAATATTTTCTTGGGAAGAAATTTTCAGACAATATCATGTCACTTCGTTGATAATCAAATTAATATTTCTTACTAGTCATACTAATAATGTTTTTGCTAATATGTTACGTAATAAGCTTCATCTTGGTGCCCTGATTATCTTGCATTTACTGTACGTAATTAAGTCCATTGTTTCTTTATTATTTTATGCCACATTATTTAGAACTTTCTGAGGAAATAAAGCATTGAAATAAAATAAAACAGTTTTTGATTTAATGGAAACATAACCCAAAGACAGGAGCGGCTTCACCCGAATCAAATGTCTGCTCTGTTCTCTGGAATGATGTCACATAAACATTTTACATTTATATAATCAACAAAGTGACCATGCTATGTATTTGGCATGTCCAACAAATATAGCATAAATATCTATAAACATCTACATAAAATATATTCAGTTACGCTTAAATCTTCCATTTACTTACATGGAGTTGGTCTATGATCAAATATACCAGAGCATGAACGTTTATGTAAAATGGTTTTATGCTGAAAGACATTAAAATGTCACAGCCTGCCACAACTGTGGCCTCACAGTCCAACAAAGGTATTTCTCTTGGAAAATGCATATACTCTTATCGTGTGGTGATCTCAGTGAAGTGAGAAAATTCACAATTCAGTGTGTGACTTTCCTGCTATATTATTGTTGTAGAGTTGAGCTTTGCTCAGATTAAAACCCTTGTCAGAAAATCTCGTCATGGGGGAATTTTTGTAATCCTGCCACCTGTCATGTTTCAAAGTCGAATCAGATTCAGTGCAAGCTAAATATTTGCTTTTATATCAAGTGACTGAACACTGTGACGGATATTATGTCCAGAATCAGTGTATCAAATCAGCTGATTTACATGCTCATTTTCCACTGCTGCTCCTAGTAAAGCAGAAATGCTAACTATGTATTCTAGGGCAACCTTGAATAATTTGAACATTTGAATATTTCTCATTACCATGGTCCTTGGTCCTGGCCAGAATATATTTTATGGATTTTAAATAAGCAAAACCTTGATTGAAATATTACTGCAGTGACTAAGATGTTTCTGCTGGCAATAATTTTTTAATCACAACTGATGCATTGAGCAGCTTCTCATTTCCTAAATGTCTATCTCAGAAAATTTATCCTGCGGACGTGAAAAGATGTTACTGTGTTTCAGAAAGGTCAAACTAATGGCCTGCATCAAGGGTGGACAGTGCCGAACCATCAACTTCTTGGAAGTAATGTGGTTGTCAAAAATAACGACTAGAGATCATGTAAAGGCTTGGTGAAGATGAATTATATATATTAAAAAAAAAGCAGCTATGGGAACTCACAGGACTGGGTCTAAATAGCTGTCTAGGTATCAGAATAGATCTTGTTAATGAGACTAACCAAGCAAAAGGATTAAATTTTGGTAAACTGGACTTTGGAGCAATGGAAAAAAAAGTCATGTGGTCTGATGATTCCAAATTGATCCTGTTCCAGAGCTATAGGCGTGTCCGGGTAAAAAGGGAAGCGCATGAAGCAATGCGGCCATTATGCATCGTGCCCATTGTACAAGTGTTATGATCTGGGATTGCTTTACTTCGTCAGCTGACTACCTGAAACTGTTTTTAGGAAGGCTATTCCCCTGAAATAGCCTTTGAAGTTCTTTAAAAACAAAATAGAGAGTTGTTCATTTTTAGTAACCATAACCTGCATGCTGTAGTAAAGTCCACATTCAGACACACCATCATGGCTAATTATTCATTTACAGTAAAATGTTATTTTAAGTGCACAACTAATTGAAGGGATTTTTTTGCATTAGTTACTATGTGCACAATCATTGCATTGATGACTTTACTGAGTATGGTTTAGATTGCAAACATGTTCATTCATAGGTTTGTCGATTTGGCACGAGTCTAGCTTTGTGTTTTTTAAAGCTGTTCTTAGACTTAAGCTTAAACCTCCTTTGACTCGATTGCTGTTTACATGCAACCTAGTAACCCAATCCGGATTAAAATCTCTATAAAAAACCTTCATGTATACACAGAGTTAAATTACAGTAAACTGATTGCCATTCTAAATGAAACCTCTATCCTATTGAATAAGATAAAGTCCAGTCAATAAAAAATAATAGCCTTGTAAACCTTTTGTGCCTGAGCATTTTCGCTATGGGAATCGCCACATGCATTCGGATCATAACGATAACAACAACTTCAGGCATAAATGGGATGAAGATTGGCTAAAATAAAGTAAAAAAAAAAAAATATGACCAAACTTATATTTCTATATTTCTGACGGTCCTAAATTTTTCTTAATCTACTAATCTAAGATTAGTAATAGTATTTGATATAATGTTTTACTGAATGAACACTTCATCCTCACAGAAAAACATGACATGCTGTTTAAAAGTCACACGTAGATGATGTTTTATATAGTTGAAAATAATTTTAAAACTATTACCATGGGCAGTGTAATAGAAACACTGATTACACTTACCATACCATTATGCTAATACTGCCTCACCTCTCCAAATGTGTGCCCAAGTTTGGATAAGATGACATGTAATACGCATACAGTATAAACAGGACTTTCAAAAAAACTGAAGATTTTTTTGTTTGAGAAGTTCATGGTAGGACATCTGGCTAAAAAAAAAAAAAAAAAAAAAAAAAAAACACTGCCTGTCCCAAATAAAGTCGCCAATTAATATTTTGTCTGGACGCTCTTAGCTATGATTACACGGTTGTAATGCACCATTTATTTGATGCATTAATTGTTGGCTTAGATCTTTTTGTATTGGTGAAATTTAGTGCATTTGTGTAGTCAGCTGACTTCAGTATATTGCCACAGAATGTTGCTGAACGTTCACCAACTGAAGCGACCCCAGATCATAACACTGCCTCTAGACCTGTAACAGTAGCCGCTTTGCATGATTGGTGCATCGCTCCATGCACTTCTCTTTCTTACCCTAATGTATCCATCACTTTGAAAGAGGCTCAAACTGAGCTGATCAGACCACATGACCTTTTCCATTGCTCCAAAGTACAGTCTATATGCTCCCTAACAATTCCAAAACCTTTTTTCCTCCTCATTAGTCTCACTAACAAATGTTTTTCCTAAGGCCACACAGCTATTTAGTCCCAGTCCTGTTAATTCTCATCACGTTTTCCAAACACTTTACTTCCATAATGTTGATGGTTTTAGTGATGCGTTGGACAGATCTTAACCAAATTCCAGACATCTGCTTAGTTGTTTCACACAGTAACATTTTTCCCCCATGTAATACATTTTCTAGCATGAATGTTTAAGAAATCTAAAGCTACTTACCACATCAGTTAGGGATAAAAGAATCATTGCTAGCTGTTAAGTGTGTATAACTGCAGCAATTATCCAATCAAAGGCTCTTAAGTGTTTGCTAATTTCTTTCTTCCTGACTTTCTTCCTCAGCCAGGCAGTGTACACCACACAATTGTTAAAAAGCACTCATTTTACTTCTTTTATGAGGTTTGCCATTTTGAGTGCGAGGACAATATCTAAGAAAGGGATCCAAGAACACTGCCTAGTCCTGATTGGTTGGACATTGGTGTTTCACAACTGTTTTTTTCCTCCAATTACAAACTCTAGGCCATGGAGAATGTACTGTATTTTAGTTAAGCTTTCTGAATATAAGGGAACTATGTAGAGGACTGCAATTTAATATTAAATATAACAAAACATTCCTGTGATTTTTAAAATCACTTGACCTCATGGCACCATCAAATCACAATAACCAATTTATCAAGACAGACTGAAAACAGAGAATACCACATCATGCAAACCTGCACAAAAACATTACTTTGGGTAAAAATCATAATATTGTATTCCTGGGTAAGTGCGGTAAATATTTATGCAGTCCCTCCAACTCCCCAAGCAAGCAATAGTACTTTAGATCGCACAATTTCACATACCTTTCAAAGAATCCTGCTCAGCTCTCATAATATCAATCAGTGAGTTCTCCAATGAGTGCATGCTGAAGCCATCAAAGGACCGACTGCGCTCCTGCTGAGAGCCCAGGAAGAACTGTTAGTAACCTTTACAGACTGAAATCACTCTCTTTCTGTTCATTTTATACCAAGGCACCTCTGCACTGAGGTATATGCACTGAGACACCCGTCTTCATTTAAGAGTGTGGTAGAGATGCATCAGATCAAAGGTGGGTAAATTTATTTAATATGTACATATAAGTACCCTACAAAGTAATGCATAAATAAAAACAATTAAAAGGAAATTGCAAATGAAGTTTATTGAATTAAATAAAGAAAAATAAACTGAAAGCCTAGCTAACCTACAAAATTCCCTTTGGGCCCAAAATGTTTTATGCATGTAAATAAATGTGTGTGTGTGCTTTTAAATGATATCGATGTTTATGGTAGGGATGTCAGTCACTTTTCATGCACATATTAGTCTGTGCACCAATGCTGACTTGCAGTAACCCATAAACCTGATCTACCCTGAGCACCGCAATGCAATGGAAGCTCTTTAAATACTTAAACAGGTCAGCCTCAGAACCTTCTGATAGATTGTCTCAGCAATGTCTTAAGTGATGTGATGAAGATAAAATAATCCTCACATTGTGATGGGCTGTAAAGGGCTGTAAAGTAGGCCAATCCATGACAGGTCACTATCATTTTCACAAAAAAGAAAACACCTACTGGCACTTCACAGAAAAACAGACTCCAAAAAGATAGGAGATGATAAGATGTTGAATGGAGATTAGCGGTGGGTTTAATTAAACGGATCAAATCTTAAAATCAGAATTTAGTGCAATTTATCTAATACTGCCAACATTCATTCGAAGTGTGCAAAAAGAACACACAACACATCTTTATTCAAGCTTTTTGTAACATGCTTGAATCAAACCTAACGCTACTATTAGGTGTAACCTTTTTTGTTGGAATGATAGTGCCAAGACACTTCCTGTAATGTCTCACAAGGTTAGATACACTTGTAGAAAGACGATCTTCCTCTATACAGAATGCTTTAAGCTTCTTTATATTGTTAAGAGTTACTGTAATGTAATTTTTAGTTCTGACCACTCATTTTGAATATGGTTCATATGCAGATACTACAACCACTGAACCATTTAGTGTCCCAATCTGTGTTGATTTTAGAGTTTTTTTGGGTTGATCATTTTGTTGAAAGATTCATTTACAACCAAGTTTATACCTAATGGATGAGGAAACCAGATTTTGGGATTAAATTTGGGAATTCATAACACCATCAAATTCATTCAAGTTCATGCAAAAGATTGCCTGAACCCCCAGACAGAAAACAAAACAGTCCCAATGCATCAAACAACACCATATTTGATAGTGAATTAACCCAAGTATCTGACACAATGCTGGTTGTAGTTTCAATGATGTTTTGTAAAGGAAGTTCAGATACCACCTTTTGTGAGCTTCTTTCAGGAATTACATCATTTGTGCAACTCTTACTAATAGCTGGTGCTACGGACATGGCATAAAAATGTTGCGTTTGAATCTTGACAACCCAAAGAATCCGCTAAATACTGGGGTTCCTAACAATTCCAGCTCTTCTGCCTACAAATGTATACTGCAGAAAATCAAAAAGTTGAAGACATATGGTTCCTTAAAACAGATTTTGTGGAATATGACATTTATTTAAAACATTTTACTATTATTATTATATTTTTTTAAGATTATGAATAGATTTTAAATGCCAGTCAAACGTTTGGACTCACCACTCCATGGTCTTTCCTGATTTTTCTTTCTTTCTACACTGTAAAACAATGCTGAATGCGTGCAAAATATGCAACAATCTTCTTTGAACAGTTTATATTGAGATGTATCTACTACTTACACTCTGTAAAGCTTTCATAACGGCTCTAATCTGAGGTGCTGTTTGTTAATTGGTGATTTCTGAGGCTGGTAACTCTAAATGAACTTCTCCTCTGCAATAGGTAAGCCTTGGTTTCGCTTTTCTGGGAAGGTCTTCATGAGAGACCGTTTCATCATCATGGTGCTTGATGGGTTTTGCAAATGCACTTATCAATACTGTTCTTGCAAGAAATGATCCAGAACAGCTAACCTTTGTGTCTCTTAAAATAACAACTGACTGTTTTTACTGACTTTACTACCTAATGTCGTATGTTATTGCACTTCTAAAAAAAAAAAAAAAAAAAAATCCAGTATGATGTTGAAAATAAATCCAAACCCGTGAAAAACAATACTTTTGACTGGAACTTAAGTTAAAGGAAACATTAAGGGGTTGTAATGCTTATTTTTAAAGTAAGTTCTGTTCATTTTATGGAGGCTACCAATAATTCAGGAGTCAACCAGAGATACCAGGACTGGTATAGAGGACTCAGTGGATGACGCATCAAATTACCTGGGGATGCGTCTGATTTGGGAGGTAGCCATCATACATTATGAGAAACAATACAAAGTTTAGAGATGTCAAAGCTGTAGGTGCAAAGTGGAGCAATAAATAATGTGTATATTTTAACAAGACCAACTAATGCCATGCAGTTCCTCATCGTTGTGAACTGTCTGTTAGTAGAACAGGCCTGGTCTAAAAGAGGAGGGCAAAAAAGCTTGCAGGCACAATACGAGCTCTGTTCTTGGAATTAGGCTAGAAGCTGTGCAGAGGGGAGGACTGACTAAGCATATGAAACAACAGTGTGTTTTCAAAGTCCCCACTGTTACCACTGGGTTCAAATGAGAACACCATCTAAGTAAACATAAACGGTGTGTGCAACAGTAAATATTAACTAGCTAGTATAAGATACTGTATATATACTTTCAAATTACACTAATCCATAATACTGGCATGATGGTTAAAATTTTACTAGTAATAGTATTTGGAAACAGAATGTTAAAACCCATTGTTTGACAAAATGACTGTTAGAAATTATATTAAGAGTTCCACTGTAGCGCCCAATCACTACAGCATGACAGGTGGTGGAAGAAAATGACTGACCTTAGAGAAGTCTCTGCAGTTCCCCCCCCTCCGCCCCCCCCTCTGGAAATCCAGAATTACAGATAATCACACTGTCCTGAGCCATTAACAACACCAGACACCATTTATCTTCCTATTTCCGTCTAGCTCCACGTCATACAGCCCATCCTCTGACACTGACTCACTCATCCATGTCTTTTTATATCAACAGCACACTCCGCTTAGAGAGGTACAATGGTAGAGGCACATTGCACATCTGGGCTGTGATCTAACACATCCATCAAACTATGCCTCAGGAGTACCCACTAGTCATAATGAGATTGGCCTGAAAGCAGGTGTAGATAGCAAGCAGCTAAAAACATACGTTGACACAATGTGCTTTTATGTATCATGTGACTGGGTCTCAGTGGTATTGAGGTTAATTTAGTTGGAGAAAACTTTTGTTTCAAAACCTTTCCTTTCTGACAGATGGTTTACTCTCCCACTTGCATGTCACTCACAGCAGCCCAGATCCAGGCCTCAATGCTCAACAAAAACAAACAAAAAGGAATGTAGCCCACATGCTCAAGGCCTCTTACCTGGAAAGGAAAGAAGCTGTCATTCCGGTTTATGCTATCCTCCATCCATGGCTTGGGGTTGAAGCTTGAGCTGTTGCGGGCGTACTTCTGTGAAGATGCCTGGTTGTTTGGGAAAGATTTCTTTAGTGGCGAAATGGAGTTAATTGCGGTCATACCTCCATTCAGGCCTCGTCTGTATTCTCGCCCCTGAGAGCCTCCCCATCCTCCATAACCTCCACCTGGACTCCATGAGCTGGAGGAAAGAGTAGAGGACTGGCTCTGATAATTTCCCCATGGCGATGGTGGTTTATTTAGGTTATTCCCCAAATGAGAGAGCTGGCTAAACGCAGCATTGCGGTGGTTAAAGGGAGGAGGGTGCGGGCTGGCGGGGGACCTGCGATTCTGCTGGTGTTGATTGTGGGGGTGCTGGAAATGGGGAGGAGGCGGGTGGTGCTGGGACAGTGGGCCGATCTGATGGGAAAAACTGCCCCCAAACCCAGGACTTGCATGATGAGAGAAGTTTTGGAACATCAATGGAGGGGCTGCATTAGCAGTGGTGGCGTTCTGGCTAAAGAAACCCACTTCTTCCATCATGGCAGAAGGGTTTGCGGGAATAGCCGTGGACCAGCTGCTGAAGCTGGGCAAAGAGGAGCTACTGGATTGTGCCAAAGTCCCAATACCAGCTGGTTCTTGGTAGTCAAAACCTGATAATACAGGAGATTCCATTCGAAGGACTTCTTTTCCATTGCCATTTTCTACAGCCCCCTTGTCCAGCTGACCTTCCTCCGGCATGGCGCTTTCCAGCTCAGACATGATGCTCACCGTTTCTTGGTGGCCCTGAGGAGTACGAGGGCGCTTTTCCTGTCCTTCTTGGTCTTCTTGGTGTTGCTGTTGTTGGGCCTTGGCTTTGTCAGACTCCAGTATTTCATCTTGCGTACCAGTGTGGGCTGATACAGCAGGGAACAGCCAAGCAGAGCCTGCATTTCCACCGCTGCTTGGAGTGTTACTGTTTATAAAAGCAGGTGGGCTTGAAGGTTGGTGGACTGGATGTTGCAGGTGCGGGTGGATTCTGACCGGGAAAACGGCTTTGTTAGACGCGTTGTTTTTAACCAGGACTCCGAAACTGTAATCCCCCATTTAGGAAGCCTAATCCGGTATATGGTGACTCCTTATTTTTCTTAAAAATCCTCTATTATTTTGAATATCTTGGGAGAAAGGGGGGAAAAAGATGTAAATGCATGCCATATACAAACCATTCATTCATTCATTCATTCATTTCATCATGCACCAGCACAAAAAAAAAAATGAGGCTATGAGAAAGCCTGTGGAAGCATCTGATCTGCTTCCTGATGTAATCTTTAGAAAGAAAAGCTTATTGCATTTCAGCATTTCGACAGCATATGTGCAGGAAGTTAAAACGTTTAGGAGATATTTCATCGAATGCACGGATGAAAAAAATGTAACATGTCGTGCTAAACGCTAAATGGATCTCTATGATAATAATAAATTATAATAATAATATTAATAATGATGATGATGATGATGATAAAGGTGTGTGCAGTGAAATGAAATGTCCTTGTGGTATCAGAGAAAAGGAAATCGACCTACCGTTTTTTTTTTTTTTAATAATCCTCCTTTTTTCGCCAGTGACCTCCTCGGTTTCGACCATTTAACTACAGGAAAATGCTGATGACGTTTCCCGTGTGTGTGTGTGCGCGCGCGGTTGTGCGTGTGCGTGCGTGCGTGCGTGATATGGGGGTAGTTTCCCTTCTGCTTACTGTCACAGCAGCCGCACAGACGGGGTTTCTGCCATCGGAGAGCTTTCTGAAGGCCAGCCGGTGAGTTAGTGTTTGTGTGTGTGTGTGTGTCCAGGCTCGGTGATATCCGGGATTGAGCGCACAGCCTGCGGACCTGCACACAGTGATCGCGCTCTGGTTGCTTGACGACACAACGCACCAGAGAGAGAGAGAGAGACTGTGCGTGTGAGTGTGTGTGTGTGTGTCACTACCGCTTGTCCAGCAGATCATCATTTACACAACTCATGCTTCCCCCTCGTAGTATTTCGTCACTTAGACCAACGTAATTATCGCATTTTCTATTTTCAGGTACGCTCTTAACCTTAACTCTGACAGCTGAATGGCCAATACTACCGCACTTCCGGCTTCTAACCACGCCCCCCGTATCACAAGCCCTCCCCCTTGATTCCATTATTGGACTTTAGCTTTCACAATATAGAATATGTTTAGAATAAAAAAAAACTACCGTATGTTTAGGCTGTGTATGGACAAACCTAATAGATTTATTCATTTATTAAAAGTCAAGAACTTGATATGTGTAAATATATCAGAGTCAGCCACATAAATGTAAACAAACTTCAGGAAAAGATCTTGGTGCATTACAGGATTTTTATGAACATATAATATTTATTATTTTCCTAAAATGTTTTTTCTAATAACTAAGTGATTTTTTTGTTCTGCCATATAGTTATTTTAAAATTTAATGCAGCACTTTTTAATAGCATGTAATTAGGATAAAAACTGGCTTCCTCTAAGTTATTACAAAAAAATCCCTCCATGCTTACTTCCCAAAAACAGTGAAGTTGTAATCCTATTAATAAAATGTTCTTTAATGTTAAGAAAAATGTAATTTTAGTAGTTTCATTAGAAATACACTTTTGTAGGAATGATTTTCTAAAAGAACACATAAACACCAAAAAATTCCTACCTGATGGTGTTGACACACATCTGACGGTATTGACTATATATAAAATCAGCTTTCATGTCATACTATGGGTGTGTCATCATCAACTTTTACAGCATATTACGATCGTATCACAGACATTTCTTACAGGATGTAACAGTAGGTGTGGTGAAAACAGGTACGTCAGGCAGATCTCATGGCTACTGATCAGACTGCAAAGTGTCTACAGTGACAGGCTTATACGACAGGAAGAGATCTTTGAAGATATCAAAGGTTTTACACATGCAAAACTATTACATTTTATTGTAAACATTTATGCAGTATTTAAATTTTTTAAATTAATTTTCACATTTTTTAATGTATACAAGTTTTAGCATTGAACTATTTTCGAATCCAGCATTCATATTTTTTAAACAACTGGTTTCCCCTGGATACTCCGGTCTCCCTTCACAAGCCAAAGATAGATTAGATTAAGTGGCATTACCAAATTGCAATGAATCATGCTTTAAAGAAAACAGTAAATTAATATTAACGAAAACTAATGGTTTTTTTAGAACTATAAAAAGTATTTTAAGTAGTGAAATAAAATGTACTTAGGATGCATATGTCAACAAAATTACACATTATGCTAGATAACTTTTGAAATGTATGTGGGAGCCAGTTTGTTTTTGCATAATTTGCTAGATACATATTTAATGTGCCTGAAATTTATTACAGTTTCTAAAAATTACCCCAAATTCAAATATAATTTAAGACATGCAGTGTTTACATGTTATGGTTTTGACCACAGCAATATCAATATCTAATTTTTAAAATGAAGAGAAATGATCACATTTCCAAGAACTTGTGAACTTGAGGATATAGAACAAAACAGGTAGTCATAAAGGGATCCTTGGAGTTTGCGTTCACCAAAAGATTGCCTGACTTGATTTATTTTTTATAAATGATTGATGTTTTTTTTTTAATGACTTTGCTGGATTTGTGTCCTTGACAGTAACCCAGGACACAAATTCAGCAAAGTAAATTAAAGTTAAAAAAAATAAAATAATTTTAACAGCCATTAATAAATTAACATTTACTTAAGTGATTTCCCCCCCATATATTTTAATCAGTGTTTTAGCTATGTAAAAATGTAAATCCTTGTTCTGGACAAGAACTTTTTCAGGTCTAATGGGAATACTTTATTAAAGTAAATGAAAAAAAGTAAGTAAAATTGAAAATAATATTTTATCATGTTGAGTTGATTCAGCTAAAACTGATAATAGAAATATGAATTATTTCTGAATTTTACAGAAAAAAAAAATTATTTGCTTGATTATGTTTGCACATTCTCAACAATGACTGATATACAGTATACAGTGCCTGGCAAAAGTATTCAAACCACTTTAACTTTTCCAAAAAAAAAAATACGTTACAACCACAAACATTTTTTGAGATTTAATGTAATAGATTAAAAAGTGGCACATAATTGTGAAGTTGGGACAGGGGGATGAATGATTTTAAATTTTTATTTTTTAGAGATAAATATCTGAAAAGCGTGATGTGCATTTGTATTCAGCCCCCCCTGAGCCAATACTTTGTAGAGCTAACTTTCACTGTAATGATAAAGTCCTTTGGGGTATATTTCTACCAGCTTTGCACATCTAGATAGTGAAATGTTTCCCCATTCTTTTTTGCAAAATAGCTCAAGCTCAGTCAGATTGAATGAAGAACTGTATATCTGTAAACAACAGTTTTCACGTTTTGCCACAGATTCTCAATTGGATTTAGGTCTGAACTTCGGCAATATTCTATATTCTAACGCAATATGCTTATGCTTTGATCTAAACCTTTCTATTGTAGCTCTGGCTGTATACTGTAGATCATTGTCCTACTGAAAGGTGAACCTTCACCCCAAGTCTTTTGCAGACTCTAACAGGTTTTCTTTTAAGATTGACCTGTATTTGGCTCCATTCATCTTCCCATCAACTCTGACCAACTTCCCTGCTGTTCCTTCTGAAGAAAAGCATCCCCACGACATGATGCTGCCACCACCATGCAGAGTGTCAGTTTTATGCCACACATAGCATTTAGCATTTAGGCGAGAAAATTACATTTTGGTTTCATCTGACCAGAGGATGTTTGATGTTCCCCACATGGCTTGTCGCAAACTGCAAATAGGATTTATTATTTTCCTTCAACAGCTAATTCCATCTTGCCACTCTTACATTAAGGCCAAATTTGTGGAGCGCACGACTACCAGTTGTTCTGCAGCCAGCTTCTCCCACCTGAGCTGTGGATCTCTGGACCTCCTCTAGAGTTACCATGGGCCTCTTGGCTGCTTCTCTGATTAATGCTCTGTTTGCTCGGCCTGTCAGTTTAGGTGGAGAGCCATGTCTTGGGAGGCTTGCAATTGTGCCGTACTCTTTTCATTTTGGATGATTGATTGAACAGCGCTCTGTGAGATTTATAGCTTAACCCTGCTTTAAACATCTCCACAACTTTATCGCTGAGCTGTTTAGTGTGTTCCTTGGGCCTCATGATGTTGTTTGTTCACTACTGTTCACTAACAAACCTCTCAGGGCCTTACTGAACAGATGTATTTATACTTCTAAATTACACACTAAATTTATACGGACTAAATTACACACTATTACACTATTTACTAATTAGGTGACTTCTAAAGGAAATTGGTTACACTGGATTTATGTTAGAGGTATCATGGTAAAGGGAGGTGAATACAAATGCACACCACAATTTTCAGATATTTATTTATTTAAAAAAATTTAAAAACATTCATCATTTTTCTTCCACTTCACAATTATGTTCCACTTTGTGTTGGTCCATTCATCTCAAAAGATACACTTTTGTTTTGGGTTGTACTGTGACAAAATTTGGAAATGTTCAAATAATACTGTTTGTCTTTATGCAAAATGTCTTCCAAAATTGTCTATATGTCATACGGTACTGTGCAAATGTCTTTAGTATAACTTTTGTTATATACAAATATACATACTGTATATACATACTGTATGTCCATCATGTAGGGCCATTGGTGGCTCATTGGTAGGTTTCTCATCTGCCATGCTGAAGGCCCAGGTTCGATACCCAGCCACGGGATGCAGTGCCGGTCCCAAGTCTGGATAAAATTGGAAGGGCATCTGGCAAAAAACCTGTGGTAAGTTGTTCCCTCAACGGAAGCAGCCAAAAGACTAACAACAACCAGAAAAATGCAACCTAACAGCTATTGTATTTTACTTAATAAGAAGCATAAGATGCCATAAGCAAAGATGCCTTTTAAAATATTTCTATATAAAAGACACTTCTATAAGGAGTACTACAAACAGCTATAAGTAAATCAGCATTCTGGAGAATAAGTTCTATGACTTCTGTGTGTACAGCCGAGTCAATGGCAATCTTTAAGCAATGACTAGGGCCTATCTGTTTCTTAGGTATTTGGGTTAACTCTAAAAAAACTAAAACCTTCCCAACAGTACCATTTGACTGATGGTACGTATATTTAATAACCTGGTAAACCAGTGTAAGAATATATATTCTATGTCGGGAACTTCAAAGCACTTTTTTTCTGGTAACTTTGGCACACTTCCTCCTTTCTATTTTCATGTAAAACCCAGGTTCTAGATTATTAGTCCACATCCAAAAACTGGTTTGTCATGTAACATGTGATGCTCTTCTGTAATGTTATTCATTTTTAGGGGATGTTTGGAAATAGAGAATGGTTTTGGAATAATAATGTAAAAATTCTAATTCTTGTATGTTTTGTAAAAAGTTACATTTTAGTAAAAAATAATCTTAATTTCCCTTATGTATAGAGACTGATGAGACATCCTGTATTACAAAAAAGTACTCAAATTGTTACACTATTTAACTACATTAAGCTACTTTGTCAAAATTCTACATTAGATCAATTGTCAATCATGTTTTTATAAATATTAATAATTATTTGCAGCCTTTATAGGAATGAACAACAAAACCAGTATAAGCATATGCATAAGCTTTCTTTCATTCATTTTTAATAAGTGCTTTATCCTACTTGGGGTTGATATGGATACAGATCCTGTGGAAACATCGGATAGGATACCCGGCTATTGTAGGGTACCATGCTCACACTCATTCAGACCTAGGAGATACTTTGATATTTCTAGTTTATCTTATGTTTAAGAAATGGGAGGAAACCAAAGAACCATGAGGGAAAACTAAGTAGATATAATGAGAACATGAAGCTCCATAAAGAAAGTAACCTGAGCTTATGATTGATCCGGTAACCCTGGAGTTGTGAGGTGGCAACATCACCCAGTTCACCACTGTGCTTTCCAATCGCAAAATAGTTTTAATTTGTTTGCTTGTTTGTTTTGCAAAGCACTGGTGTAAATTTAAACTGCATTAACACACGCACAAAATTCGGCCAAGAAATGTTCCTTTGCTCAAAATAACATCAGTACTTACTGTAAATGTCCAATTTCTGGCCAGGAGTTTTTTTTTACTTCTTTCTTTCTTTCTTTCTTTCTTTCTTTTTATATTGTGGCTCTGATTGTGTGTAATGGTATTTCAAACTGCTTATGTATATTTCATATCCATTGGCCAGCTTGTAGGTCAACTTACACCTGTCTCTTTGTGTTGAAAGTTCTTCAGGTTTCATAGTGATGACGGATATTTTACATATGTGTGTGTAGTGCACACCAGGAATACCAGACACGGTCAAAGACCGTCAAAGACCGACTTTTAAAATCTAAAAGTATTTAAAAAATATAATGGAAAATGTGGCGTTATTATTTTAACTTATAGTGTATGTGCCTATTCTCTTAAAGGGTGCCAGTAATTGTGAAATGTAAATCCTGTACACTTATAAATGAATATCCATTTTTCTGCTTTTGGATACTGCTCATTTGTACAAATTGTTTGGACATAACGCTTTTTTATATATTCATTTTTATTTTATAATGGAATACCCCCCCCCACACACACACACACACACACCCTATTTCATTGTCTTGTGCTGTTCTGTTGTTATAGACAGGGAGACAGGATATGCTACTTCACCACAACCTCCACCATGTTTCAAGAATGGTGATGTTAAGATGTTTCCATCAGTCTAGAGTGTACGCTAACAATCATCCACTCATCAGTCTTTAATCTCCTTTGTCCACTGGAGTGTTTTTTTTTTCTTGTTCATTGCTTAAAGAAGAGGTTTCTTGGCAGAGACACATCCCTTAAGGCCAGTTTCTCTTCAGTGAGCTGAAGTGCCTCTTTTCTGTCTGAGAAACCAGCTTATCTCTATTTGCTTTGTTAATTCCCTCTTTAATTTCTAAAGATTTGCTTTGTTCGTGCTCGCTAGTGACAGTGGCTTACTTATCTGCTGAAACTGATATAATCAGTTCTTCTTCCTGTTCTCTTTTTGTTGCAGTAACCTTTGGTTTCTTTCTGAAGTGAAATCCAGTGTTTGATACAATACGACCAGCTATAACTCTCGGCTATTACTTTTTTATTCTTTCTTAAATGGGTACCCCAACGTAGTATACAATTACTAGCAGCTTTAATAGAAACGTCTGTCGGCCTGCTCTTTTATGCAGCTATCCAGTCAGCCAATCATGTTGCAATGCATAAAATCATGTAGACAAAAATACTAAATACTATTATTGTTAAATTATAGTAAGTAAGCAACTTTACAAATCAATTATGTAAATCAATTTCTTTCATATTTTCTTAACACAAGATAAAGGAAGACTGAGCTTGACACTTTTAATGTGCTAAGAAATAAAATTATATAATGGATATATTCTGATTCAAACGCCTTGATTCTGTTTTCATTTTCCTATCTGTATTCCTTGTACATCCAGTGTGAATGCCTTTTTCATTTCAGTCCGTCTGTGTTCAGCGCGCGCTATATGAGCTGTGCATGTCTTTTTAATGATGGGTTAGCAGGCTCGGAGAATGTTGTGCAGGGCCGTTCTAGTGTTTACTGCAGGCTGAAATCTCATTAAAGTAAGCTGCTGCTATTTCCAGCCTGTAATCGAGCTTCAGCGTTTGATTATCTATGTCTGGGCCAGATCAAAATCGTGCTGTTTCTCGGCAGCGTTGGTTTAAAAATGGTTGCATCACTCGGTAGGTGAGTCAGATTTAATACAAAATCGTCTTCTGGTCAAACAGAAAATAAAACTGCTAATAATTCAAAGATAAGAGCATGAGGTTTCGGCTACTTTTAAAATAAAAAGATGCGCTCATTTATTTACTATGTCTTTCTGATTCTGCTACCCTTATTTTCCTGTGCTATAAACCACCTCATCTGTTATTTGTTGTTGGGATTAAATAACATCTGATTACGCAGAAAAGCTTCTGCTAGCTTCGACAAATGTATGCTGATTATATACAACGCAGCGAATTACCACACATATATTGGTCTGAAAGAGTTTTTTTTTGGTTGTCTCACCACTGTATCATTATCAACAACAAGACAAACAGAAGCTGCCATAAACAGCACAGAGGCACCATACGATCCGCTCTCCAATTAAAGTTCATGCATGACTGGCATCGTTCGTTGCTCTGTTTCCCAGAAACCAGCCCGGCCCTGAATAACCATCTTTCGGCAGCTGTGTCACAAGATCCCAGACGCAAGGTCACCCTGCCGAGAGACAGACAGGTGTGCGCAGCCACAGGAACAAATCAGTCTCAGTGCATTGCTCACAACTACCTGACACACTTAGCTTAGCTTACCTACTCACCCTGAGTCTGACAGATGATGAACTGCTGCAAGCCATTAACTTTTGCTTCTTATTCACTAAAGCTTAAAATAGTTAAATCTGAGTGCATGTATTTTATAAAAACCAGGAGTTTTGCAAAAGTCTTGAGCCATCCCTTATTTCTTTACAATTTTCTTGTATTAAATTTTTAATGTACTGTAATCTTGAGGAATCGTTCAACCACACTGGCAATGCACTTAAAGCATACCTTGATAAAAAAGAAACATGAGTCCCAATTTCCAGATCTCAACATTATTGAAGCAGTGTGGGATCATCCTGACAGAGAACGGAACAAAAGGAAGCAAACATCGAAAGAAGAGCTTTGAAATATTGTTCAAGTACCTGGGAAAACTATTCCTGAAGACTACTGTGTGTTGATTCATACAAATTCACATTTCATACCAACTTAAATAATTCTTTTGACTGCGTAAAGCTGCTTTGCGGCAATGAAAATTGCTAAAAGCGCTATAGAAATAAATTGAATTGAATTGAAATTGTTGAAGAATAATGGTGGTCATACTTAATATTGACTTTAAAGCTTGTTAGAATTACAGTACATAAACTCTCACATGTTACAATAAATCACTGTTCCTATAATCTATCATTTCAAGGCAAAATATAGAAAAATAAGTGGCGGGTCAAGACTTTGCACTTTACTGTGTATTCTGAATATTTATTTTAAATATTGTACCCAGTGTACATCATTGAAATATGAGAATACCATGGATTCCAATATCCCAATGTCCTTTTATTTAAATATTTAGTTACTGTAGCCTGCTATGATGTCCTTTTTTTTCCCAAATGTTGTTGTACACTTTATAATGACAAAGACTTCTTCTAATTCTCTTTTCTTCTCCGGCTCACTGTCACAAGGCTGTGTAAATGTAAATGTGTTTAATGTAAATCAGATGTGTGTGAGGGTAAATTGGGGTGTGCCATACTGTATGGTTCTGACATGTAAATAAGGTACTAGGGAGTAAGAAACCACTTAACTCTAACTGAGACATCATTTACACTAAAGTCACAGCTTGTTTTAATGCTTTAATACAAGTTTGATGAATTAGACATTGATTCTTTGATGTCATTTTGTTCACTGGTTTCAATATAACATGGATAAATAAAGGCCAAAATGTGTATCACTGTTAATTGTGGTATGAAAATCATAGGTATCTGATGTGCTGGCCCAAGAGCAAGCCGCCACTGATTGGCATAGGTCCCACTCCCCACCCCTATTTTAAGGTTTGAAGAGCCTCTTATTAGAGTTTACATACTTCTTTTGTTTGTTTAACATCCGACTGCTTCTCTGATGTGATACCTGGTAAAGGCTATCTAGCATTTATTTTTCTTTTCTTTTTTTTTTTTTTTTTTTTAATCTGGTTAGTTTCAACACCATGTTTTATAGCTGCAAAAGAGAAGCATTATTATATAAAAAAAAAAGATTTCCTAAAAATAAAATGAGGGGTGTTCAAGTCAAACTGAATCCGTTGATTGTGCATAATAACAGAACACAGTTGTAGGAATAAAACTTTCTTTATTGCTCTATATAATCCCTTGATACACTAATTCACTTATCCCAGTGCTTTACTTGTGCTTGGATATCAAGATAGAAAGTTTTCCCAGTACACCGGAGTCATGATCGGACAGCCTCATATCTCATAATTTTACTGTGCCTGAAATAATTTTTGCATGAGAAATTTTATCAAAAGTCCCAGTTGTACTTACAGTAAATGCCCATCTTACCTTATACATTATGAAATGCTAAACATTGCATAACACAATGAATGAACTCAGAGCTATAAATATACTGAACATAGGCACAATGGGCTTCATTTATTATTGTTTAAAAGTTATGTTTAATGCCTAATGTATGTTTAATGCCTAAGCCACACTAAAACAAAATTTTCTCCTAATTTTTTCAGATTTTACAAATATTTCCAAACTGCAAAATTTCTCATACTTATGTGCATATGTTAATGCATGCCAATCCCCTATAAATTACTAGACATCCACAAAACCCCACAAAAGACAATGCTGACGGGCTGAAATGAGTAAACAGGAAATAAACTTCCTCAAAGGTAGAAGTGAAAATTATTTTGACTCATGCCAATGCCATTAAAAGGTTATTGGACACCTGACAATTACCCCTATATGCGTTTCTTTTATGAAACCTTTCGTTATCAACCTGGAAGTTAACAGTGAAAATGTCTTTGCATGCTAGGGAATTATAATTCCTATTCAGTCAAACTATGAAGCTTAAAACTTGTTCCAGCATGACACTAGCTCTATTAACACATAGTTTGCGAAGGACAGGATGGAAGAACTCAAGTGTCCTCTATAAAACCCTTATCTTAAACCCCACTGAAAGACTCAGATGATGCACTAAAAGACCCAAAAGTTCAAAAAGCACATATTGTTTGAAAGCTTATACTGTAGAAATGATTAGTAATATGAATTTATTTGTAATCAGCTTGAAAAAAATGAAGCCCAATATGTGGTACTTATGTCACATGCAGTTTGTTTGCTTACTGTAAAGGCCTCAGAGTAACATCGATCTGAAACTCTGCCTCTTCCAATTCCTGTTCTTAATAATCTGCATTAGGCAAGATTCAATATTTAGTCTGTTGCTGATTGTAGTCAGCAAAATGCAGCCCCCCAAAAAAGTAGGTTATGTTGATTAATCATGGGTGGAAAGTTGCATGGCGGGAACTTGAGCTGAATCTGTTATCACATGGTGAGATTGGGGAGATTAAATAAATCATTGCCAACTCCATGCGCTGTCTTACATCACTGATGATTTTCGATGCACTTTATACTCATGGATTATCCTCGCAAGGCCAGAACAACAAGAGTTCACGTTTGGTGACAGACCTTCAAAAACATGGCAGTGAATTTTGGTGAGAAAAAAAAAGAGAGTAAAAAACCCACAAACAGCAGTACAGGCTTTGCCTTAGAAAACTTGCCCTAGTTCCAGTCTGTGCACTTTTAATGGCTTAGAGTAAATTCCTTCAAGCAAGATATGTAAATGTTTAACTGAACAATTCTTGTTTTGCTCAAATCCTTGCTTTTTTTTACTTAATGCATTCATTTTTGCACATATCTTTTTAAAAAAAGACTTTTCAACCATCCTGGCTAGAGTGTTTATAATAGTGTTGTTGTTGGCTTACATTGAGCTCCCATTCATATGCCACTGGATTGGCTTAAAAATGTAATACTTTGTTTGTTGCACTCTACATTTCAGCAGGTGAGATAAATCCAATACTGTCTCCAGATGTGTATTCTTCTTACAGATCACATCTGGTCCTGCAGGATGGTTCGATGATGGCTTAAATAGAGCATACTTTTTTTTAAATAACTGATATATAAACTACAATATCATGGTTGCCTTTTAAAGTAAAATCTTACCTAAAATTTCTTCACTCGTACCTTAAGGGTTAAAAGAAGTTACACTGTCAGTATCCAAATCTGTATTTACAGTATTTATCTTAACTTTTCTAAAGACACCTCTTCCCTGCATGGAATTCAGATTTACTCTTTGATATCTTGTCTCTCCATGGCAACAGCTTGAAAGAAACTGTAGCCGACGAGGCACGTAGGCTGTGGAATACAGTGCACATATTGTGGGTGTGCGATGAGCCCTCAAGGCTGAATAGTTCAATTTGCTAACACTCCAGCTCTGACTTTCTGCATTTCAAAGCATTTAGACTAAAAGGTATTAAAAAAGTTAGTGTGGCTCTTGTTAAAAAGTCATGCCGTAGATGTCATGCTCCCTCAGTAGCTCTGAGACACAGCCAGCAAAGCAATGGCTCTTACTGGCGCCCTGTGGCAGCGGCTGACCCAGTTACATTGTGCCAGTCTGACTCTGCACAGGATGTCAATGCTGGTACATTCAAAATGACTGGATGAAATAATGGCGAGGTACAGTAAGGAAAAAGGAGATTGAGAAACTAATTTCAGGCCTTAAACCACACCTTTAAGCACACTCAATATCTCTGTATTTTGCCATGCATGCACGCTTTTTGCCTGTCTCTCTCAGACTTCCCACTCCATTTCATCTCAGACTTTTCAGTTTCATTTCCAGTCATCAAAATGTCTTTACTTATCTTTGACTCCCTCTTTCCAACTCTTTCTAGTTCAGCAGACAGTTTCATTTGATGTTGCGTGGTATTTAGAGTGAACCTTTGTAACTTATGGATCATGGATTTGCTTGGCATATCTTGGCAATAGAGAACCTACTGTATAGAGGACACATACAGACCAACATGCATATACATCAGAACCACAACAGGAGAAGGAGACCAAATTAGGAGGAACAAAATTTCCTTTCAAAGTCTGATAAGCATTCTTTAAAGGAGTTTATGTATGAGAGGCTGATTCATTTCGTTTAAAGCGGCCATGGTTTAATATTTTCTCGCTTTGTAAGATTGTGTTTTAGCACATCATAGGATATTACACTGCCTGTGAAAAAAAACGCAAACCCCAATATTATGTCGGACTGCCTTAAGCTTTGATTACACTGCACGCTGACTGTAGCATTGTTTCAACAAGTTTATACATTTCCATCCAGATTTGTATTGATTTTTATCCGAGATCTTGGATTAATGACGGGAAAGTCGAGTCTACTCATAAAGTCTACTCCAGCACATCTCAAGGACACACAGTTGGGTTAAGATCAGAACTCTGTGGTGGCTAATTTGCGTGAGAAAATGATTTATCACATTGTCATCCTGGAATATTCTCAAGCATCAGAGAAAAACAAATCCACTGATGTGATAACCTGGTCATACAGTACTTTCAGGTCATCAGCTGGCTTCATTTTATTGCCGCATAACGTTGCTAGACCTAGTAACCCCAGATCCACAGTCCAATCTTTATCCTCTCAAACTAATTGAAAACTTTATTTGTGATTAGTCTTACTACAAAGTGGTTTTCTTATGGCCACACATAAGATTTTTAGTCCCAATCCTGTGAGTTCCCATTGCTTTGTGAGTGTATGGAAATGCTCTTACTTTCACTATTAAACATAGCTCTGGTGTTTACTGTTGATTTTTACGATGCAACTTCACCAAGTGTTTAAGTGATCTCCATTTTCAGTCATTCCTATTTTTTTTTTTTCTCGACCACATTTCTTCCATGCAGTTGATGGTTCAGTCAACTGTGTGCTTTTTGTAGCAGCTGTGCAAGTGGTGCTTGTTATTCATGGCCTTCTGTAAAATGTTTGCACCATTTAAATGTCTTTCTGCAACTTCATTCACTAGAAATTTTATCACAAGTCCTGGTTTGACTTAAACGCTCTTCTTAATAATAGTAAGAACAATAAGAAAGTGCCTATTCAGTACATACTCATATTGATTAAATCTATTTGCTAGATGCTTAAAACACCGTATGTGGCTACTCTCAATTAGGATGACCAGCGGTTCTACTCTCAGGTCATCTGTGATTGCAGAGCTTCACACTATTTAGCAATAATCATCAACAATCGTCCTGGAATCAAAAAGAATTAAAAGTAATAAATTGCTTTCCTGATTGTTGTAATTTATTTATTTATTTTTTTTTTTAAGAAATACAACCGCATATCAGGAAGTGCGTGACTGCAATGTGCTGGTACTTGCTGACTACAGAGTTGCTGGAAAACTGACTTGTGCGTACTCTGGGTTACACACCTACGACTACAACTGCCATCTTCACTGCTTCACGGCTGCTTTCCCCTGGCCTACTTTCACAGTTTATATTGTGTGAAATGACTTGGAAAGTGAAGAGATGCATAGGGTGAGAATCAGACAGGAAATGTTTCCCATTCACACCTCGGTCTAACAGCTGCTTCAGTGTGTTCCTGTCCAGATCCTGAAATCCCAAAACATTGGATACTTTTTTTATCCTGTTCTAACACAGAAATAATTTAGTAAAGAGCTGGAAAAATGTGTGAGGTAAGATAAAAAAGGGAAACACCAATATGGATAGGACAACTATAAATGAGGAGCAGTGGTATACATGTCTCAAAATATAAGCTGTTGTAATATATACTAGATTTTTTTTTTTTTTTTTTTTTGCAATATTTGATGCATTCTTGTTATTGTTCACTCATTCAGTCAGTTATTTATAATAAGTTATGGCTTAGAAACTATCAGCTTTTCCTGAGAACATTAGACATAGGGCAGGTATAGACCACAGATGGAAGCTAGTACATTGAAGTGCACTGAGCACACACACACACACACACACACACACACACACACACACACACACACACATACTGTATAACTAGAAGCAATTTAGAGTCAACAAATAACCTACCAAAAAGAGTTTTACTGCAGGATCAGTAATCAAGAAATTACATTTAAAATGTGTCGTATCAACAATGTATGCTGTGATTCTGTAAGATTTTTAAAAATTTTGAACTTTGCCCTTATTTTGACTCTGATTTTGGACTTTGTCTTGGATTTTGTTGCATGATTTAACAAATGAATGCTTTCCATTTCTTGGAAACTCCTTAGCAGTTCAGCAATTTATATCTCATAATCTATACAAGACATCTTGCAAAATTCAATGCTTCCAACATCCAACACCTTGGACAATCCAATACTTCCAACTTTGGCAACATTTTGAGGAAGGTCCCTAACTATTCTCATATGACTGTACTGAGTTTGGTGAAGAAGAACTTGACTGGGCCGCACAGATCCCTGATCTCAACTCCAACAAGCCCCTTTGGAATGAACAGAGTTTGTGAGCCAGGCCTTCTCATCCAACATAAGTGTCTGACCTCACAAATGCTCTACAGAATGAATGGGCATGAATTCCCACAGAAACACTCTAAAATCTTGTGTATATGTATTTGGATACAAGGTCATTGCAGGTTGGGCATCTGCTTTTGTTTATATATGATATATTGTACGCATTATCTGCATAACATGGGGAAAAGGGTCCAATTTGAGAGACTGGACTACTGTATCAAGTGGAGTTTATACGGTCTACAATGTGACGTAGGATATAACTTAATATATGTATTTCTAATGAGTTATTTATTCATTTAAAAGCCATCTGCTGCCTGTCTGGTGATTTGAAATCATTTTGCAGAGAAAACAGAAAGGCCTTTCCCTTTCCCCAGCTGACTCCAACTCTTTATTAAAGTTATATGCATGCCTCATCTGCCTTTTGCAGTTGGGTAAGTAACTAATTTCAGCATGGAATTTGGCACATACAGTATACACTGATCAACCATAAAATTAACACCACTTAACATTAACCCTGATTATCAATTATATATCAGTAAGCTGGTGACAGGATCACCGGCACCAATGCCCATCTATGCCTGTGAGAGAACTAAAAGCTAGCTCATCTCATCTGATCCCGCAGAATACCTATAGCACAAATTGCTAAAATAAATAATTATTCCAGTGCATTACAGGTTACTGAGTATACCGCTTAGAAGGCAAGAAGTTCAAGGTTTTCTGAAACCTACACAATGCTGGGCTTATATATATATTAAAACAATATACAAATTGATGGAATTTTAAACAAACTGATGGAAACAGTATATTCATTGGTATGTTTGGAATTAGGATTATTACACTATTATTATAAGAGGTCTTTAAATACTTTAGTTCATTACAAATTAAACCGTTAATAAACACATTAGATTCCTTTTCATTTCCCAATATGAAATCTATAAATAAACCAACATGTGGGTAAATGTTTAAAAAAATAACAATCCATTGTCAGGACAGCTACACAATCATATAGTGAGGCCCAGAGAAAGTGCCTGTGGATAAGAGATAGCTAAAACGGGTGCCTGGCCAGCTGGTAGCATGTGTGTTATCAGGTGGTAGGAATGTGTGGGACAGAAATAGTACAGTGGAAACACCGCTTGGCTATCCAGCCTGCAGATTGCACCTGGGCGAGAGGCATGGGTTTAATCGTCTATCTGATTCGCTGATTTAAGGTTCCCCATCATACATCGGGGCTGGTTAATCCTGCAGAGCCAGTGTCACAGTGTTGACAGCTTTTTGCGTTTTGCACAGAGCTTACAGAGCTACTGTATGTTTTAGATTCCACTAAAGTAATCATCATACTCATTTCTGCAAGAGCAGTCAGTCTTAGTTTTGCATTTTAAATTACCTCATATAAATGCTTTATATTGCATGTTATATTAAATTCTATAGCCTACTTCATCTCATCTCAAAAGGATCTGTGAGGCAAAAAAAATTATCAGCCTTTATTGCAAAATGTAGCATGAGTACTTTCACATTAAATCAGTTTGTTTATGAAGCTTACACCTAATAATCTTTTGTATCTGTGTGTTAGCATTATGCTGTAAGAGAATCCATGTTGATGGATCATCGTTGTTTCTGAATATAAAACTATATTTGGATTCTCTTTGGTTGAAGTTTATCTGTCTTCGTCTCAGGTCACAAATGAAAACTCTTAGCATATTTTGCAAGTCAGGGACTTTAAAGAAAACTGAATTTCCATGCTGACTTGCTGACTTTTTTTTACATTTAAAAGCCTGTGACCTTTTCAAGCACTAAAAGCCCTTGATGCCACTACATTAACCTAAAAGGCAAATCTCCAAGGTACAAAATGCAAAAATGCAAATTGCAACTTTGAGAAAGAGGTTGCAAATCCTGGTTTAATCTGAACATCCCTCATATTTTGGTAAAGAGACCTAAAGTAACAGGAATTTCACTTTCTTCATTTCAAGATCCTGGATTTTAGACTATTGTTCTTGGTAAGAAATGTAATGAGTGTAATAATAAGTATCTACCACATTAAAATCAATATTAAAGAATGTATTTAAGACCTGGTTACTTGATGTGATCATTTCATAGCTTGCTGTGTGTTATCTTCAGTGTCGCTAGCAGTTTGTACTGTAGCAACAACATAGCTATCATTTACTCAATTGAAATGGAAAATACAGGAAAAACAGTGTTTAATATTAATGTGCAAGGTGACATTTAATGTCTTTTGAGAATAGAGACAGCTGTAGGACTGGAGGGAAAAAAAAGATTCTGAATCCAGAATTCTACTGCAAGACCAGGAAGTTTCTAAATTGATGTTCCTGAGTGATTAATATAAAGTGAAAATGTGTTTGTTTGAATGTTAGTGTTCCAACCAAACATAATGCTCTTTATTCAATTTAGTCAGAGCCTGTTCTCTAGCTGGAGGGAATCGATACATTCAGTGGCCTGTCAACCATAGCCAGTTTGTTTGGTGTTGCTTTTGAGTGATAAGAAACATTATGCTACTATTTGCAAACAGCTTGAGTGTTTCAATAAGTCGTATATTCTTAGCAAGTTCACTATATTATGATAATGTGTTAGCTCAAACCTACCCAGTCACTAAAAGAATGCATATGTGCATACTGTATATGCTGATGATTTGTAAAACTGGGTGTCCTGATGTGGTAGTAAAAAGCAATTAATCTACAGTACTGTGCAAAAGTCTTAGGCCACCCCTCATTTTTTCGATATTTTCCTTAAAAATAGGCACACTTTCTGGTAAAGTATAAAACTAGAATAAAGACTAGAATAAAAACCTTTAATGTAATATCGAGCAATAGTTTTCCAGCCTTCCTGAAAAACTAAAATTTTAGTTTTTAAAACTTTAAGATTCCAGCTAGACTCATATAACACTGCTGGGGGTTAATTCAACACTAATTGATTATTCAACACTGGGGAATTTTAAGAAATCATTGAAACATAAACATATCCATCTAAGTTAAGGCATGAACCAGTGAGAAACAGGTGCAGATGATGAGAGATAATCAGGCCAGTGATTAGTATCCTTGTGATGCTGAGTGCTCAGTGGTTGGAACAGACATAAGGGGAAAGGAGGTTGCTGCTGAATGTGCTACGTAAACAATCAAAATTGTACCTTTAGGCACTTTGCAGCCTGTTGCAGTAAACCATTTGCTTCCATTTCTTTAATTTAATTTACATCATTTTATTTAATTGAATATGAAAGAATAATTGCATTTGCACATTACTGTATAATATAAAAAATTATAGAAAAAAAAAAAACTAGTTTTGCTTCTTAGGTTTTTCAGATTGACTGGATTAGTTGGAAGTAGAATTGGTGGAGGATGCCTTAATGCTTTGTGTGTGTACCACGTTCCATTAAAGTTAACTGGTTTTTGTCAGCAGGTGGATTTCTTTTTCACATCTGGTATCACTATGATACAACTGAATCTTCTAGAATGTGTAAAAAGATTCACTACCAAATCTTTATGATCTTAAAAGAATTGCACATAAAAATTGTTTCAGCCTACAGTATATCAAACACACACACACTAAGTACTAATTGTAATAGTACAATTAAAAATAAAAATATTAATGTCATAAAAAAATAAAAAGAACATTAATTAATGATTACAGTTTAATATTGCTGATATAATGAAATATTGTAAAATTCCAGGTATTTAGGGAGCTGACGCCTTCACTAAAAAAAAACAAAAAAAACTCTTGTTAAAAGCAATTAAAGGAAGAACAATTTGTGACTCAATTTGTGAGTTCTGCTGTGTACTGCTCCCCCGGGGGGATTGTTAAATTGATAACCACGTGTGTAAGGAGTATTCAAGTAGTGACAGAAGTAGTTCTGCCGGTCAGAAGTGACCTACAAGTGTCAAATACACACATGTTTAAACCGATCTCTGATGGCTATTAAATATTTTAGGCTTTCCATGGTGACTTACAGCAGCCCAAGAATACTGTATGAAGTGTTTTATCTCGCCTGACTTGATACATGCCCAGAATATTTTTTTTTTTGTCAGCCAGCAATGATCATGCTTTGTTAGAAATTATTTTTATATTAAATTAAAATGGGTAACCCAAATATTTAAGAAACAAACATGTTTTTAATCGTTGCTGAAAGATGACTCGGCTGTTAGGACATCGAGAGGAATTTCATTTCACCACTTTGGAGCCAGGACAGAAAAAAGGTCTGGATGCATGTCTTCCTCGATCCCTGGGAGATTCTGGGACCAGTTGAGCAGTGATGGAGGATCGGAACCAAGGGAACCAGAAAAAGTTTTAAAAATCCAGAGACTGTCAAGGTCTAAAAATGTGCTTTTGTTCACAAAGTAAATTTCATGCTTTGATCAAACCATATTCCAATCTTATTTACATTAATACATTAGTAGAACAGAGAACGATTATGAACTGTGTATAGATGGCTTTAAAAAAAAAATTAAATTACTTAATATTGGGCTATTTCATGCACAGATCAACCTTGTTATAGAAAAAAAAAAAAGCTGAAATAATGCACAAGGTTTTTACCAATCCAATTCAAACCAACAACACACTCCAAATAATAGGCAACTAGTCTACATAGTCTACAATTTAATTTTTTTAAAAATGAGAGGAAAGAACCAGAAAAAATGTCAGGAATAGCTGCAGTTTTAATAATTTAATACCAGTCTATACTAAATCATTTATTCCAAAAATTACAAACATTTTCTCACCAAAACTTTTTAGCATTTCTGTCTTTCATGGTACAAGTGTAATGCTTACTGCAATTGTATTTTATCTTCAGAGAGTGTGTAGAAAACCTGAACTCTTTGATAAAAGTCTGTCCATCTACTGTCACATAAATATGATCATATTTTCATAATGTATATGATAACATACTAATCAGTATATCATTAAAACCACAAAATATTAAAATATTAACATTGATTATCAATTACATACCAGTAAACTGATCATTGGTGCCCAAGGTTTATTTATGCTTGTGGGAACCAAAGAACAGCCCATCTTGTCTGATCCCACAGAAAAGCCAATGCAACATAAATTGCTGGAAAAAAGTCAATACTAGCCATGATAGAAAGACAAACGAACCCCCAGTGCACCACAGCTCGCTGCACACAGGGCTCAGCTGGCGCTGAAATGGCAGAAATATTTTGGTGTTGTTATCAGTGTAAGGTTGATCAGTGTAAAAATGTTGAGAATTTGTTTGCTTTTGGCCAAAGAGATTAAATTAAACGTTATGCAAATGAATTCACTCATACTAAGCTTGTTCATCCTCTGAGGCTTTTTGTTTAGCAACATGAGTCTAAATTTCACAACACTGAACCTGTCCTGCAAAGACTTTAATAACAGGGAAGATCAGAGCAGAGCTAGTTAAATTAATAACTGATAATTTTCCTGTCAATGTTGGTGTGAACAGAGATCATTCGAGTGAAGAGAGATAATGATGAGGCTCTTTAAATGCTGCATGTAACTTGGAAAATGTTCCAGAAAAGCATGTGATACACAATTAATACAAGGCTTCATTGTTTAAAAACAACAGAAGCATTTATTGAATATCTGAATCGTTATAATTATCATTGTATCACTATTTTAGTTAGCTACTCTTGTATATTATACAGTAGATGTAGTATGCAAGCAGTAGCTTTTACACAGCAGTATGCTTACGGTCATATAGCAATATGAGTCACACTCTTAGTAATTCTGTTTGTTATGCCAGATTCAGACTGATTTAGCTTCCAGACGCTGCATCATATATTAATCAAGTCTTTCCTGAAGATGATGAGATGAGACTGATCAGAGTTGTAAGAGTCAGCTGTTGCAAAGGCAACATTAAAAACTCTCCTGCTTTTCCATGCTCTTTGGTTGACAGGTTTAATGTTTCCCCCATGAACTCAAACATCAAATGCTATTTCTCATCATCCTAGCAGATGCATTCAAATTATTTCCAAGATTTCTTTTTGGTCATTGGTCACATCAGTAAAATATTGTCAGTTCTCTCATAAAATTAATATGTGAGAACTAAAAAAAAAAAAACAATTAGAATAAACATAAGATAATCAACACGTGTTATATACAGTAAGTAGTGAGTTGCCAGCTATTCTCGTTAGGAAAAAAAAAAAAAAAGAAAGAAAGAAAAGAAAAATTGCCATCTAGGTATCTTAACTTATCATCTATATTTATTTCGAAGTGGTAAAAGTACCTAAATTCTTTACTGAAAACAATTGCTCTAACTAAGTGGAAATATGCCTACATTTATTTAATTATGAAAGTAGAAGTACAGTACAAGGTAGCTTAGTGGTTAGCACTGTCACCTTGCACCTCCAGGGTCTGGGTTCAATTCTCTCCTTGATTCTGTGTGCATGGAGATTGCAAGTTCTCTCCGTGCATGATGGGTTTTCTCCAAGTACTCTGGTTAACTCCCACAGTCCAAAGACATGCAGATTAGGCAAATTATCATTGCTAAATTCCCTGTAGTGTGTGAATGAGCGTGAGAGTGTGTGTATCTAGCCTATGTGTGTGTCCTGTGATGGATTGACACACTGTCCAGGGTGTACCTTGTCTTGTGCTTTAAGTATCCTACAGGACAAAGCCGTATCGAGTAAATAAGTGTGTGAGTAGAAGTACATGAAAGCTTAATAAAAGAAAGGTATACTGTATATGTGTACTGTATTACCCAATGATTTTACTTACTAATGGCAAATCTTTTAACTAAAGGAATAATCTTAATCTCCTAATTGCAGGCAGGATAATAACTCTAGATAAATAAGGCGATGGGCTGTGATGCACTGACATCCTGACCAGGGTGTATTTCCATCTCATCCTCACTGTGCAAAGGAAATCATCTGGAGCCACTGTGACCATGACCAAGAGCAAGATGAATAATTAAATAAATAAACTCGTGGAAAAAGATGATGTTTCTGATTTAGCTATAATATCTAGAGCAGCTTGACCTGAATCTAAATATCAGAGCCTTAATATTTAAATAATTTATTTTCAGGAAGACTGTTTTTGGATAAAATATTTGAGGCTTACTGTAAAGAGGTATTTAACTGAGGAGCTTTCTGGTAGTATACCCCCCTCTAGTGGTATACTTATTTTCTGCATTGAGAAAAAATATCGAATGGTATAATGATTTGTCATCTTATACACTACCTAGCCCAAAAAAAAAAAAAAAAAAACCTTGGGTTTGACTAAGCAAAAAGTCACGAGCCTTTCAATGGGTAATTACTCCAATGATTAATATGTTTGACCTGGCAACAGGTTATTTAACCCTAACTGATGCAGTGTTAAACAGCCGTGTCAGTGACATATCCTGTGATCGTGGCAAAGATGTTTTTCTGAACTCTGTTTCAGAAGGTTAAATTATTGACTTGCATCAAGCAAAGAAAACAACTAAGGAGACTACTGAAACTATTAAAATTAAAAATCATTATTAAAACCTGGAAAGATAGTGCTGAATCACCATCATTGAAAAAATCTGGTTTGAAAAAAAAAAGCATATTGGAAATTACTTCAATTTAAATGAAAAAAATAAAAAACAAACCCACAAAAAGCAGTAGAACTCATGGCTATGTTTTATATGAAGGAACCCAATGTGAAAAGACCACAAAGGATTGGGACCCATCAGCTGTGTAACCTTAAGAAAATCACTTATCAGAGAGCCTAATTAGAAAACAATCCTTAAATTTTTAAGGGGGCATAAAGGGTGGACTGTGGAGCATTGGGAAAAGGCCACGGTGTCTGATAAGTCCAGATTTACCCTGTTCCAGAGTGATGGGTGCAAATGAAGTGATATACCCATCATGCTTAGTGCCTACTGTACAAGCCTGTGGGAGCAGTGTTACTGTATAGTCTGGGGTTGCTTCTATCGGTCAGGTCTAGGTTCTGTGCATTTCCTAATTATGTCCAGTGTAGTCAGTTAGGCACAGGTGGACTCTAGTCAAGTTGTAGGAGCCTCTCAAGGACCACTAATAGGAGTGGAATTCAAAAAAGCTCAATAGCAAGTGTCATAACAGAGTCCGAATACCGTGTGAATGAGATATCTTAGTCTTTTATTTAAAAATAAATTAATAAAAAAAACTATAAACCTTGTACACCTACGTCATTGTGGAGTATTGTATGTAAAATAATGAAAATATATACTGTATATTCTGTATATACTATTGAACTAATTAAATACATGAATCAGAATCGTAGTCAGGAGATGGAGATGTAGTTGTCTGGCAAACATCAAACAGCATGAACTGGGTGGGGCAAGAGCAAGATGAGAAAACCAGAAACATCATCAACATATCCAACCATGACAAATTCACACTCCCGGGATCTGCACTCAAGATCTACACACACACCAAAACACTGACTTACTGAATTATCACTTAATTATTTTTTGACTTATGTTTATCAAACATCTTTTTTGTTAAAATGATGCACTCATTTTCAGATATCAACAACAAGAATCTTTACATACCCTCTCATATTTGCCTAAGACTTTAGATATTTCATGCATTGTAGTGTCAAGTTGTTTACAGTAAAAGCAGGTGAAGTAATAAAATTGTAGTTTGCTTCCAGGGAAAATGCTCTAAAATTACAGTAATGTTTACAGAGTAAATCACCTTTCTGACTGCACAAGACAAAAAGTCTATTACATACTGTATAAGGTGGCTAAAATTCACCAGTTTCAATGCTAATTCTGGTGTCATTTTTATGAGAAAATAAAGTTGGTCCTAATTCCATCAACATTTCTTGTTGTGCCTTTGATATACCAGTCAGATATACCATATGTTGTTGATGCGCCTAAATTCTGATTGTTTGTTGCTAATCCATAAGGTTTTCTTCAGAGGTTGCAAAAGTACACAAGCTCAATACTCGAGTAAAAGTACAAGTATTCCCCTTAAAATGTATTTCACTGCAAGTAGAAGTACCACTTTTTTATCAAATAGAAGTAGAAAGTAAATGCTCTAAAATGTACTTTAAGTGAATAAGTACAAGTCAAGAAACAGATTTTTCTGAATACCTATCTGCCCGATCTGATGTGAATGTGAAAGTCTAGTAGAGGTTAATTAAACGTTAGCGAAACAAATGTCACGTAACATTGTTGGCCTCTTTCATTCTTTTGGTAACTTGACTAGCTGGTCACTACCATTGCTACCCTGCAATGCAAGTATTCTTGAACAAGGGCATACTGCAAGCATGCAGAATACACTTTGCCTAAAAACTTACCAAAATAATAGAATTATAAGCCTCATGACAAATAAGTAAGAATTAACAACTCTTTTGCTTAGTATGATAGCTAGTTACTGTAGCTATAGATCACTTCTGATCTTAACCTGAAAAGTTACAAGCCCATTTAAAATGCTCGAAAAACAAGCCAAAAGTATCAGCAGCCCAGAAACAAAGAGGGATCCGTTGCCCAGGTAACCATCAATCACATTGGTGCACTAACAACAATCTGCGTTTTGTAATGACCTACCAGTCATTTATGTAAACCTTTACTACTTGGTTTGGTGGAATTGTTCTGTTTCTGTCTTTCCATAAGCATGGGAGAGAGGCATGTATGATATGTCAAATTTTCTCTGTTTATCATCAGCAAAAAGCATATTTAAGCTTCTGGTCAGATGCCCTGGGTCATATATGTCCCATAAATCAGAAAAATAAAAGCCATTAAGTCATACAGTAAGTAACATACAGAGATGGATAAAAAGCACAAGCTATCTGCATGTAAATACATCTGGAAATGAACTATTGGAAGTATTATCATATAGGGAATAAGGACATGCAATGAGAGGGTTGTTTTATGGACACAAGGTCATGGGAAACAAAATCAGAAAATTTACATTACATTAAATGTTTATGGTAGAACTAACTGAAGTACAGTATTTGCTGAGAAGCTCTGTTCCTTAGCACAAGCATCAGGTTTGGATACAAGGCGTGTACTTCAGTTATGCTTTTTTTTTTTTGTATGCATTTGGGTTGTATGTTTATTTATTACTAGATGTGCCCATGTCTTCATTAATGTGGAAGTTAATTGCACACACATAACAGCATTTAAAAAAATGTACAATGCCATCTGTTGAATTTTGGAATTAACTAAAATATTTATGCGTTACAGTAAAGTGCACAGAATAAAGGTGTGAGATTTCGTTTTTTAAATAGATTTTAATTGCACACTTAGAAGCACATATTTAAAAAATGTACAGCACCATCTGTAGAATTTTGAGAAGAACAAATCCTTTTTTAAGGTTGATTTTTTTTTTAAATAATATAAGGGTGTTTTCCATTTAAATTTCAAAGTAGCATATCTTCTCTTCCTGTGGCCTGATTGCGATGAAACAAAGCCTATATGTTACCTCAAACTCAGACAAACAAATCTGTGAAAACATAATTTAAATTTATACAGCCCCTCCAAATATTTTTTCACATATATCTTCAATGTGCAAACATGCCTTTTAAATATGTACAATTCTTATAAGTTAGCTAGAAGCTTTCACTTACTTATTAGCAACCTCAGTTTAGTAGCTGTTATAAACTAAGCCAAACAAACTGCAGACTGTATCTGATCTAAGGGAAAAGTTTAGCAAATATATTATTTTTGGTCAAGCTAGTGCTTTAATCCTCCTTATTATTACTGATTGTAAGACAGCCTGGCAGAACGTCCTTCTCAGCCCAAAATTTAATTCTTCATAAACCTTCATATTAAGACATGGGAACTTTAATACTATTGGAGATTTATAGCAACATAAACACTCACTGGCTCGCACCATGTCCTGTTTACACTGAGTAAACACGGAGACAGGGAACACTTCAGTCTTCAAAAATGGTACTTACATTGATTGACTGTGTGTGTGGTGTGTGTACGTATGTTTGTGCGTGTGCCAGTCTAATTGTGTGTGCAAGTTATGGTGCATGGGTTAGCACTTTGTGTCATATCCCATAAATGTTCGTTTGCATAATCATGACCTCATCATCCAGTATTTGGCTTTCCCATTGCTCGCCAGACCACGAGGGAGGCATACAATGTGCATCTATGCAGCTTAACTGACCGTAATTGCTGCAGTCATAATGTGCCGCTGTACAGCTAATTCAGTCTGCTGGCAAGGCCTCGACCATGCTGACTTGTTCCTTTTCCATGCAATTTGAGTTAACCAAAAAATGAGGTAACAGCATTGCTAATAGGGATAAATGACAAGCTTTGTAAGAGTGCTTCGTCTAAGAGGCTTGATTACCTCACGGGACTGGAGATTATTCATAGGGAGACAAAAGGAGGCCTGGAATGAGCACTTGGTTTTGTGCACGTCTCTCTACGGGTCCATGGCTGTCGTGCAGGGCCAGTGGGGACATTGTTAACCACAGTAACCTATCTATGTGAAGAACAACAAGTTCCTTTGCAGTTTCCTGTCTGAAAGTCTGGTGCTGTGGGTGACGCCATCCTCACCCAGATCACATGGTATACTCATCTGAGCACTGTGTGAAAAATCCTGCTTGCTCTCTCACCGCTGGGTTAGCCATCTCAACCAAAGCTTGATTGTGCTTTAACATGGCCTGTTTGAAATCTCATGACAGAGCAATGTCTTTCCCATCTCCATACAAACATTGTTCATTCATTCAAGTATTAAATTATTTATTACTGAAGATTATAAACTTCCAGGCCACAATCTGGAATGCAAGACATTGCCAAGTGATAGTTGGCCTCTGTACTCTATTTATTGGCTAGGATGAACCTTTCCTTGAGACATTGCAGACAAAGAATATTTTTAGGCCAAAAAAGAGAGAATACACATGAGTTCAATATGGTGGTTAAAATATAAAAAAATATTCAGGTGTATGCGCTGAAAAAAAAACAAAAAAAAAACATATATACAGTGGCAAAAAAAAAAACTGTGTAAACCTTTTGGAATTTCATGGTTTCCTGCATTCATTTCTCATAAAATGCAATCTTGTCTTCATCTAAGTTAAGGGTATTGACAAATATAATGTGCCTAAAATAACACAAAAAATCTGATCTTTCATGTCTGTTTTTGAGCACACTCATTCAACAATCAAAATGGTAATGGAAAAAGTAAGTAAACCCTTGAAATTAATAACTGTTTGACCCCCCCACCCCACCTCCTGGAAGTAATTTCTTCAAGCAGGCACTTCCCGTATATTGTTCAAGGGGAAATGGAAGCCCATTGTTACTGGCAGGTCTGCTTTAGCTTTGTCATATTTCTTGGATGTCTTCATATAATATGGTCATAGATGCAGCTTTTAAGAAAGCAAGGGTTTCCCATTCTCAAGAAACTTTGCCTGGATACAGCAGACATTAGCAACCATTGCCTGGTATTACTTCTCTCTTTTCTTGAAAGGATTGTTTATCCACCAGATGTCTGTTTAGTTTTCGCAGAACAACAATCCCAACCAATCTGAATTGGCACATTGCACAGAGAAAAGCTCTGTGCTGCTCTGTCACTGAAAAGCTCTGTGCTGCTAGATTAGCTGTCATCTGTCCTCATCTTTCTGGACCTGTCATCTGCATTTGACACAGTGAACCACAAGAGTCTCTGAATCTATTCTGGTTTGCTTCTTACCTAGAAGATAGGTTGTATGAGATGACATGGAAGGGATCCACATCTGCCACACACAGACTCTCTTCTGGTGTCCCACAGAGGTCAGTACTTTGTCCTATTCTGTTCTCCATCTACCTGGTTTCTTGGTAAGGTCATACAGTATCATCCCATGACTTTTCATACCATTGTTATGCAGATGACACACAGAGAGAAGAGAATGCAAAGAATAGGGTTAGATGGAGGCAAATTATTTGCTGTGGTGCCCCCTCAAAGAGAACAGCCAAAAGACAAAGAAGAAGAAGAAGTTATGCAGATGACACACAACTTATTCTCTCCTTTTCTCCCCCAGATACTCAGGTTTCCACCCGGATCTCAGCATGTCTGGCAGACATCTCATCCTGGATGGCAGCTCATCAGCTGAAGCTCAATCTCAGTAAAACTAAACTGCTGTTCATCCCTGGTGATTAATCCCCCAGTCAAGACCTTGTAATCTTCTTGGACAACAATCAAATCACTCCTTCAGCCACTGCCCACAATCTCGGGGCAACTCTGGACAATCAACTGTCAATTTCCCCAAACACTACTAATCTTATTTGCTCCTGTCGATTTCTTCTTTACAACATCCGAAGAATTCGTCCATTTCTTTCTTCAAAGGTTACTCATGTGCTCATCCCAGGCCCTTGTTATTTCAAAATTGAACTACTGCAACTCACATCTGTCAGGTCTTTCTCTGTCCACTATTTGCCCTCTGCAGCTGATGCACGTCTCGTTTTCAACCTTCCCAAGTTCTCCCACACCACCCAACTAATCCGCTACCTGCACTGTTTTCTGTAGTTGCCCAGGTTAAATTCAAAACCCTGATGCTTGCCTTTAAAGCTAAAAGACAGCACAGCATCCACTTACCTCTCAGCTTTAATCTTACTTTACACCACATCACGTTCCCTCCAATCCTCCAAAACTGCAGCGCTGATCCCACCATCTCTCCGGGATCAAGAATGACATGCATCTAGACGTTTTTTCTGTCATTTTCTGGCATATAGGTGGTGGAATGAATTTCCTCTAGATTTCTTATGTACAGCTGAGTCTTTGGCAATCTTTAAATAATTGATTAAGACACCAGGTATGCTAATACCTGCTTTTTTTAGCCAATTAGCTCTTTGTCTTCTGACACCTTTCTATCATAACCAGTATTCACATTTTTAGCAATTTGAGCTACAGTAGCTCTTCTGTTGGATTAGACTACATGCCCCCCACCCCGTACATCAACAAGCCTTGTACGCCCATGACCCTCTTGCCAGTTCACTGGTTTTTATTTCTCGGAGCACTTTTGTTAGGTCCTTACCACTGCAGACGGACAACATCCCACAAGAGCTGCAGTTTTGGAGTTGCTCTGATCTAGTCGTTTTGCCACCACAATCCGCCCCTTGTCAAACTTCCAACACATTAACAGTTTAATTGCTGCTGGATATATCCCAGCTACCTCCAGCAAGAAAATTGTAACAAGAAAATTTATGTTATTCTTATCAGTGGTCTGATCAGTGTATAGATAAGATGGAGTTAATCTGTCCTTGTGTAGCTTTTACATATTAGTTTTATGTCTATTTTGGTAAAATAAATCAATTTAAAGTCCTTAAATACATGTAAATAACATAACCTTAACATACAAATATTTATTTTTGTTTAACTTGAGTGGAAATTCTGTCTGTAGTTTAAATATGTTAATACATGAGTATTTTTTTTCAGTGGTCTTAACCATGCATGTGCAGCAATATGAACTACTTAGAATCCTAGCTGAGTCTAAGCAATGATTGGATGTGCCACACATACCTGGTTTCTGCCACACTTTAAGCAATGCCAAACACATTTGGCTAATAATAGCCATCCAGGCTGAGAGTGACTCTTGTGTGAGTTGTGTGCTTTGGGGTCACTGGGGTGTGTTGGGCCACAACGAGGATGGAGCCACAGGGGAGCTAGTGTCCCTGGATAGTGCCCTTCACCCTAATGTGGCCTGACAGCATCAGAGCAGTGCTTGTGCTGTTGAGCTAGGACCTTTCTAATTACTAGTGCGACGGAAGGGGCAGCACAGAGGGTGACTGTGTTCCCAGCAGGTCAGCCATGCTGGAGACGCTCTGGCAGACACAGAATCATCACTCAGGTGGTGCCCATCAGGCTTTGAGTGCATTCACAGGCCCCACACAGAGAAAAGCATTCATATGCTCTTGGCGAAGGCCATAGAGAAATATGGAAGAAGGGGACATGGGGACCAAAATCTGATATCTGGGTTAATAACTGAGACATAGATATTAGTAAGCTGATGATGTCATTATCATGTCAGTATAAAACAAATGGCTGTAATGTAAATATACACTCACGCCACTTTATTACTGTAGGTACACATATTCAAAATAGTCATTCAATCAAAAATATCTAATCAGCCAATCACATGGCAGCAATGCAATGCATTTAGTCATGGAAACATGATCAAGATGATTTGCTAAATTTCAAAATGAGCATTAGTATGGGGAAGAAAAGTGATTGAATTGACTTGGAATGTGGCACTGTTGTTGGTTCCAGATGGATTAGTCTAAGTATTTCCAATACTGTTGATCTACAGTGATCAGCACAACCATCTGTAGGGTTTACCAAGAATGGACTGAAAAAGAGAAAATATCAGTGAGAGGCATTTCTCTGGATGAAAATGCCATGTTGATGCCAGAGGTCAGAGTTGAATGGCCAGTCTGGTTCAAGCTGATAGACCACACCGGGTGCCACTGTTGCCAGCTAAGAATTGGGAAACTGAGGCTACAATTCACATGAACTTACCAAAATTGGACAACAGATGTTTGGAAAAACATCACCTGGTCTGATAAGTCTTGATTTGTGCTGCAACATTTAGATGTTAGGGTCTGAATTTGGGATAAGCAACATGAAAACATGGATTCATCCTGCCTTTTATCAGTGGTCCGGGCTGGTGATTCTGGTGTAATGCTGAGAGGGAAGTTTCTTGGCAGACTTTGGCTTCCTTAGTACCAACTGAGTATTGTACCTGAGTATTGTTGCTGATCCTATACCAGTTAAATAGAGCACCTTTGGAATGTGGTGGAATGGAAGATTCACATAATGGATGTGCAGCCAACAAATCTACAGCTACTGCATGATGCTATTATGTCAATATGGACCAAAATCATAAAAAGGAATGTTTCCAGCACCTTGGTAAATTGTACCTGATTGAATGGCTGATGATTGTATTCCCACTAATGTTGATATAATAATAATAATAATAATAATAATAATAATAATATAGGAATAATTCCTTTACAAACATGCTGATTAATACAAACTGTATTTTAATAAAAGTAGTGTCTGCAGGAAACAGTAGATTACAGTGATTGGGAATTAAGCTTTAAAAATAGTAAAAGTATCACTTGACTGCTCTGATATACTCTACATTGAGTTAAAAAACTCAAAGAGTCGGTCCAATTGCTTGCAAGTCACTGTGTGGTTTGTTGGTGTCTGTGGTTGACTGGAACACACGACCGGGATTCATTGTTCTAAGCCTACGGTTAGCAGATTGGATCATTCACAAAACGAATCTTGGACTTGGGTTAACAGGGGGTGCTATATTTACTTAAATTATTTGCTGTTAATTAAATGTATTTGTATTACTATCGGTTACATTTTAAAGCTTTTCTTCCAGTTATCTGAAAAGAGTCTTTAAGCTCTGTTTTCTTTATTTTTTATAACGAAATGTTGCATAAATACATTGTGGACATTTACACACATGAGTAATTAGTCCCATATCTGTTTGACTATGGCGTGTAACCCCACAAAGACTTGATAAAATCTGTTAAAAGCAACTTTTTCTTTTAAAACTGACCAATCCAATCTGATTACCCAATATGATTTTGCAAGGTGAGAGGCTATGGTGCATAAAAATAAAATCATTTCTCATTTTTTACTTGTAAAATGTAATCATGCCTGCTTAAAGCAAGCATCTCCAAGTATATTACTGGTACTGTAGATAAATTTTAATCAAAACCCGTTTTTTTAATAGTTTTGATTTCACATACTTTTTATACTGTATTTGGATTATTGGTTTTTGTATATTTTAGTTAAAAAAACAGGACAGAAGGGTTTTATTAGGTTGTGGAGCTTTAGGTTAGGTTAGGGCTCAAGGTTAAATAGTCTTCTAGTGACCCTTCATATTTAAGGACAGGTGCTGCTAGTGGGAGTTGGGTGACTATGGAACTAGGAATGTGTTCTAAAATCCACACAGTCTGCAGGTTATGAAATTCCTGAACACTGCCAGAAAGTGAAAAGTCTCCCGTTGACAGATAGGCCATGCATTCCTCCGGCCCGAGCTGCAAGCCAGCTTGCGTTTTTTGCACATACATGCCTCATTTCTGTGAGTGGCCACTGGACACGTACGCCTACACATGGGCTGCTGTGTTCTCAGTGAGCTCAGCTAAGGCTCAGCTATGTGAAAAATTGCTATCAGGGACCAGAATATGGCAGCCCATAGCCTAAACATCTATCCTCACCTTCCCGTTAAACAAAACTCCACAGTGGAGGGTAACAAGAGAGAAATACCAGCACTCCTGTTCTAGCCTCTGACTGACCAGCTGTTCATTCACTACCTGCGCCACAAACAAATGGTTTAAGTATTTTCCCGTAAGCATGATGGATAAAACTGATTTATAGATCCAACTATTCACTTGAGAAATGTACACTACAGTAATCATCCACCCAAGCTCCTATATAACTTGCACTGCCCAAATGCGTTCACGTCAGTTACTGTACCACATTTTAATATAGTATCTTGTTTCCAATTTGTCTTATTCTTGTTTATGATCAGTGCACCTTTAAAACATTGAGTGGTACAGCCATGCCAGATGTTCCTTCTGCACTCATCAAGATTATGATGATCTAGTGTTAATTGATAATATAAACATCTTTCCATCAATACACACATGACATTTTAAAGACATGGTACTGTAGCACAGATGGTAAAATGCCAAGCACTCGGTACCTGTTCAGGTTTCCAACCTGGGCCAGGGGCTAAAAGTATATTAGTGCTAATACCCCATTCTAACTGGGCCCTTAAGCAAGGCCTTCAAAGGTTCGATATTTTAGTGAACACAGGTCTGTGATCTCTGTCAAAGTGTGTCTATTAATGATCTAGCTGAAATACTTGTCAGATAATCCATTTTTTTATACTACGAACTCCCTGTTCCACTCCAAATGTGCTGTTTTGATGTTTATGTAAGTGACATACTGCCCACCAGAAAACAGCAGAGCTAAAACAACACTGTAAAAAACTACCTATAGCATCTACCCAAAAAAATGTGAGGTAACAATTTGCATTAAGTTTGTTTGGGTACATTTTACCCCATATTTTTCATAAAAAGTACCAAAATAAAGTAGCTATAACATGCCAATTTAAAATAGGTAAAGTCTACTTATTGCATCACATAATGAATTACTTATTAAACTTAAGTAACATTATGTTTATGCAATGAGTAGGCTTTACCTATTTTAAATTGGCATGTTATAGCTACTTTATTTTGGTACTTTTTATGAAAAATATGGGGTGAAATGTACCCAAACAAACTTAATGCAAATTGTTACCTCATGTTTTTTGGGTAGATTCTATAGGTAGTTTATGACTAACTAGCCAAAGTTTAACTTCATTTAAAAAGTTCACCCGACACAGTATCATGATTATATATATACAGTATATATATATATATATATATATATATATATATATATATATTATTATTATTAAATAATCAAATAACAGAGAAACAAGGTACAAAACTATCTTTTATAAAAATAGCAGAACAAGAGAATAACACTGAATAACCGTACTTAGACTTGTGTAACTGTCCCCAACAAAAAGCAAGGAAGCACTCTATTCCATTCAGTGTGGAGTTTAGCTAAGTTTACCTAAACAGTCAAAGGCAGACAAATGCACCTCATGCAGACAAATGAGTCCAATTCGTAAAAAGAGGAAAGTCCAAATCCTACGGACAGACACATGCACACTTGTATAAACATTTCAAATTGTAATATTTCATTTAACATAGGATTATAACAATTCTTTATTGTTAACACATATACGGCATTGACCTAACCATAGCTCATAAAAGCACATCTTAAAGTCAGTTATATCCATGTTACAAAAGGAAAATGTTGTGTGACTGTCCTAATTTTAAGTAGTTTGTATCAAATGTTTTCATTTTAATGAAGAAATGGATTAAAGACATATGTAAGACATAACAAATGTTCTAGATTTCAACACTATGTTAAACTCAATATCAACAACACCAATGTTAGCATCATATACTGGACAATTGTAGTTTTAATTTATGCAAGCTTGCTAAAGTAAAAACTACTAAAAACTACTAAAATTGTATTTAACTACAATTAAGTTAATATGTCTATAATTTTTCCAACACAAAAATAACATTTGTTTGAGTGACAAACATTTCTTAAACACATCTTTAATATCAGGTAAGTGCATATTTTAAATGCTGTAGCTAAAGCTTAACTCCAAACTTCTTGTTTTACCAGCAAAAAACACAAATACTTATATTTAAACGTTAGCTTTCTGTAATTAAAGTTATTTCTATCTTTTTCATTAACTTTATCTGTTAGACTTTGGCTAAGGCAGTCACTAGCTACAGTAGCTAAGAGTTGACTATCTTACTAGCTAATGTTTTGGTAACTTTAAACAGATTGTGCTTTATTACTTTACAGGCATAAAATACGAGTCAATATTATATTTCCGGTAAAACATTTGAAATCGTGTTTTTTTCTGTACCACTTATACCTAACTAATGAGGGGAAAAATACTTTTTCTCCTGTACATTACCATTAGCTAAGCTAGCTTGTTATGACAAATGTTTGCCTAAAGAAAGCTACAAATGTGAACTCCTCATCAAACATACAACAATGACCACAAATCTTATGAGAGATAAGAATAAATGTTACCCTTTGCTTTCATGATATGATAAATAGACAGCATGTTACAAACATATCTTACCTTCAGCCCAGAAGCCTGACAAATGAACATGTGCCTCAAATAGCTCATGCTTACAACAGATCCAATGTTTTGGGGTATATATTACAATGTTTTTTTAGGTTGCAGTTATTACTATAAATAATTACGTAGTGTGGGTGAATTTTACTCATTATTATATAATTAAACTTGATGACGAAAATAAAAGGTAAATGGTAGACTATTTGCAAGCGTAGTATTTACCACCCACCAAAATCATTTTTTACAGTGAAGCTGGGAGAGGTCATCTTCTTCTATGAGGTCACAATAGGGGAGAATTTTAATTGCTTTTTAAGCTCTGGCCAATAAAAAATGTGAAGGGGCAAAATGTAGGTAAAGGTTCATAATTTTTCCTCTGTTGTGTGTTCATGCAGCGTGGAGACACATCTGTGTGTTTAAGACTGTACTTAGATTATTATTTATTTATATATTATAGTAATTATATTAAGTAATAATATATAAAATAATAAATAATAATAATAAAAATAATAAAAAGTGAGTTTTGTATAATAGGTCTTCTTTACATTCTGGTCTTCTTACTAGAAGAAGGTTTTTCTCTTTTTAAAAATACCATTATTCTGTAAACTCAGTTAGGGATGTAATAGATCAATTTTTTTTTTTTTTTAAACACAGATAAAATTTATAGAATACATTTTTTTTTTAAATACTTAAAAAAGGGAGAGGTCGTCCGATTTGCTTGAAGACTGCCAGTGACTCAGCTCTTCAGACATCGTAGGGAGGCTTATTTCACTACCAAGGTGCCAGGACAAAAAGTGTTCTGCATACTTTCCCTGTACTGTATGACATGATGGGACCAGTCAGCTGTGGTAGAAGATCAGAGTGGTGTGCTGTGGTGTGGCGCTTTGAGGTAAGGGACTGCTGTTTTTGGCTTTGTAGGTAATCATCTGGGTTTTAAATCTGATGTTGGCAGCTACAAGAAGCACTCTGGATCAGTTGCAGATGTCAAAGGGTGCTTAGAGGCAGACCTGCCAGTACCAAGTTGCAATATATGAGTCTCGAAAGGACAAGGGACTGAAAAAGCACCTAAAACAATTGTAAAGGAGAAATCATCATAAGTGTGTCAGATGAGCAAGGTGTGAGGGAAAAAAATAAAGTTGTAGAGGAACATCATATGATACTGATGTAGGATTGAGTCACCTAGGTAGAGCAGCAGTTCAGGCTTGCTGGGATTAGGTTTCATCTGATGAGCTGCAATCCAAGCTAAAATGTCAGCCAGATTAACTAAGATGTGAGGTAACATCAGTTAGGGAAGGTACATGGCAGTGGTATAAGAAAACATTATAATCCCACAAAGAGACTGAAAATAGAAGAACTTAGAAGAAGACCATGTACTCAGCCTTGTGGGACACCAATGGAGAGTTTCAGTGGAGCAGATGTAGATCATATCCAAATCAACTGGACATGATAAGCTTTACAAATTTCTTCTGGCCAATCACTTGCTGAACAGGTCCTAACGCAAAGAACTTTAGACCCTCCATGTGATTAGTTCAGTTCCTTTCATGTCCATGTAATAAATGGAGAAGTATTCCTATTTAGTAATAGCCAACACTTCTTAATAAACTAAGCAATTTCTCTGTGCTTTGTTATTATTGTTATAATTGATTGATGATCTCTGCTTGGAGATCAGACATTTACTTATAGAGATCAAAAGCTCGAAGGGTGTTTTTAGGTAAAGAGCAAGCATTAATCAATCCCAGGCATCTTGGATATTTTTCACATTTGCATTTTTTTCCATATTAATGGGTAATAGCTCTGGGTGTCCATCACTTTTGGTAAGGTGTGAAAGCTACTTTTGAACCTGGATTCAGTTCACTGAACCTGAGTGCTTGCTTCACTCAAATGCATGAACATACTAGTGCCATTTTTGCAAACCTGTATGCAAAGAAATGATGCATGAATTTGTGCAATTAATCCATGGCTCAGGCATACTTCTGTGTTTAAAAGCGAACCTGCAATTATAAGCCTTGATCCAAATAAGCACTAAATCACAATTCCATAATAAGCATGAAAATGTTCTTAGTATGAGGAGTGGTTATCATAGACCATATGTATAATCAAGGGTGCATTCTACAAATACAAACTGTAACATGGTAAAAGGCATTGGTTTATAGACTTGAGAGTAAGTAGCAGCCCCTGTATTCCAGAGAGGGAGGGAGAGACATGAAGCTGTGGTAAACCTCACTGCCTGGTGTGAGGAAGCATGGGAAATGCGTGGGACTGGGCATGACCGCAGTGAGCGGTTCTGGCGTGATGCTCTGGGGTTGATCCAGATCAGCCTCAGCGACTGATGATGCAGGAGCCAAGGCCATGACATGGCCATCATATCAGCCCCTTAGCCCGCACGTCTCCACAGTTAACCCACCATGGAGCCCAGATGTGCTTCTCACAGCCCAGATCTCACAGGTCTTAAAAGACATAAACCTATAATTATAATATATATTGCTGGAAATGGATATGTGCTGATAGCTGTTTATATGGTACTCCACAGTATGCCTTGCACACAGTAATATTATAATGATACTCTCCTAGGTAGGTTAGTTAACACTGTGGAATCTGCCAATATTTATGTTTTATGTTTACAAGGTCACAGTGAAGCTGCGTTGGAATGTTCAGTAGTTCCTAGTTTAATAATATTTTGCCCAGAGCACAGGCACACTTTCAGCTCATTGACTAATTATCATAATCTAAATGATTCCTTAATCAGAAGATAAGCATATTTCAGAAGGTTGGATTTCAATATCTGTGTTATATACAAAAATTCAAGAAAGCAGAGAATTTCCATCTTACTACATTACTCTCTCTCTTTCAAAAAACAATTTAAATAATTCAAATATATAAAAAAAAAAAATTTAAGAACATGATAGATCCAAAGCCTTGGGCAGATTTAGTCAGATTGACCCCATACACAATGCTTCCCAAATCTTTATTTTTTTTTTCTTAGACAGAAATACTGAGAATGTCTCTGTTTTAGGTGGGAAAATGTGAACATAGCACTGTGACCCAAATTCCAATCTGTATTATCAAGTTCCCATCCAAGAGGAGTTAGGAATTTAAAATTCCAGATGTACTTTAGGGTGGCTGTGGGCTTTTTTATTATTATTATTGTCCTCGCAGAAAGTGCAAACAATAGGTTTTTATTGTTAAGTGGAAAAGAGGTCCAGCAAAATAATACATTCGCATTTATGCACTTGCTGAACACTATTTAACGTGGAAACAATGCACATGCTTGGTTTAACATTGCCTTGGAATTTATACAGTAGAAAGACTAGAACAAAAACAACAACAAAAAAAAAGTAGTGTGTGAATTATTTGATGGCAGCCACCAGGGGGCAAAATGATTTCAGTGACCTTATCACCATATACAGTATTTTGGAAACGAAAGAACCTCAAATTGGCTTCTAATTACTTCCAAACCTACATTGATTTATCTTTAGACAAATAAAAAAAAAACATAAAATAAAAATCTAAGTTGATTATGTCTGCATTCCAATTCTTTTCTGGCAAATATTTAAACCATAAAATTACAGATAAATTAATGTAACACTGATGCAACTTCTAAGCCAGAGCAGGCATGCTGTTTAGCAGATGTATATGTGGGGCCTCTGAAAATTTGGTTTCAAATTGGTTAACTGTAGCTTATCTGAGAAATGCCAAATAAAGTAAGAAAAAAAAAGGTTATATTGTGTGGAGCCATGGTATGGCCAGTCACACAGAGAACACATCTATGAACACATATCAGGCTCATATAGACCACAAGTCACCATACCAGGAAAAAAAGAATTTGTGTTGAATACATGTCGGCTGATCAATAAATTGTTTATTAAACACATTTTTTTTTTTTAGGTATATAATTCCTTTCATTATTTCATTACCTCATTGCCTTCATATTTATTGCTCTTGTGTTTCTTTTAGTCACTGTTTCGAAACAGGAGGTCTGTTATTTTGTCGCATGGCCGACATGCAAGAAGCATTTCCAAAACCATTAGCATAAAGTGGTACAAGCTGGTACAAGTGAGCTATAAAAAGCCACCAACAAAACATGGAATGCTTTCTGGAGCTGAGAAATAAATTATAAATAGACCTCTCAGTCTGCAACAAGCAAATACTTCATCAGAAATGTCTGGTGTTACATCACTGCATGTTTGCACGTGTGTGCGTGTGCATATGTGTGTGCGTGTGTGTGTGTAAGAGAGAGGGACTGTGGAGTTACCTAACTCACACTCACTGAGTCAGCTCTGATGGTTTGTTCTGGTCTTAAAATGAAACATCCCAAAATCATGTTATTTGTTTTTTTTCCCTTACTTATTTTGTTCTATGCTGAAGGCATCCAAAATATGCAGTAATCTCCAGTCAACAGTTGATATTGAGATGCGTCTGCTAAATGCTGCTAACTCAAAATGAACTTCTCCTCTGCAGCAGAGGCAAGTTTTAGTCTTGCTTTTCCGGGATGGTCTTCATAAGAGCCAGTTTCATCATGGTGCCTATAACCCAATGGATTTTGCAAATGGACTTGACAATACTGTTTTTGCAAGAACTATTCCAGAACAGCTGACCATCAAGTTTTAATATAACTTAAACTTAAATGTGTTATTTCATAGTTTAAAAAAAAAAACAGTATTGTTCTAGAATGTAGACAATAAATTGAAACTTGTCTCCAAAAATGTGCCTTGTATGTTACTGTAGTTTGGAAGAGAAAAGTGACTCTTTAAGATAGGCCACATGCAGTCACGACTGAGCTTTGCAAGAATGCAGGTTGACAGATAAGACTACAATTTTTAAATTTGTCCACATCACCAAATGATATGTCTGGCAGAATTCCAATACAGCGCCCCATCCAAAAAACGCCATACTAGTAAAGCATGGAGATAGTAATATCCTGTTGTGTGGTGTTGCTTTGCAGCAGGGACTGGAGCACTTGTCAGGATAGAAGGAAAATGAATGGGGCAAAATATAATTAAATTCTTGAGTAAATCTGCTGCTCTCTGCCAGAAAGTGAGAAGGTTTACTTTCCTACATGACAATGACCCAAAGCAGACAGCAAAACAGACCACACAGTGGTTAAAGGAGAAAAAGGTGAATGTCCTTGCATGGCCTAGTCCGAGCCCAGCCTTAAACCCCATTAAAAATCTGTGAAATGACTTAAAGACTAGTCATTGAAGACAGCTTTTTGTTTTGTTGAGAAAGTGATTAGCTGAACTGGCTTAAGTTTACAAGTCAGCTCAAGGAGGGGGGATACTCCTTTTCCAAATCAGTGATTCTGTTCTTTTTGTATTTATTTAATTATTTTTTCTGACATGTGTTATATCTTTCACTTGGATGTTAAAGGTTCCACTGAGTAACTGAGCTGGATAAAAAAAAAACTGTGTCTGTCTTTATTTCAGGCTAAAAAGCAAATTCAAATTTAATTTTTTATTTGTCATACACAGTATGATATGCAGTGAAATGCTTAAAAGACTGCCTGTGACCTTAAAATGTAAAATGTAAAAACAATTTGTAAAAACAATGTGATCATTTTTAAGGGGGTGATTCTTTCCTATACCCACTATGTGTGTGTGTGTGTGTCCGTGTGTGTTCAGTATTTCTTTGGAAGAACTATTACACTTGAAGGGTGAGGAACCATATACTGTATGGTAACTACTGGCCTTGATTTTGCAAACATGAAAATGATAAACAGTGAAAAATTTCAAGTTAAGTATTTTACTGAATGCCCTTTAAAGCACTAAACCTTAAAGCCAACATAAACAAAAAAATCTTGAAAACAACCTATTTATAAAGCTAAAAATTTTAGTCAGTTCAAATGCATGTGTTGAAAACCACGCCCACATTTAGCAAACAACTGGTTAAAGTAAACATTTTTTTAAATAGTTTTTTTGAGCTCTTGAAAATTAATATTAAATTTAACATGGTAAATTAAGTAAAATACAAACTTTGGGCTTTACCTGCATATTTACATGAATTAATTTAGCATTTCCAATAATTCCTTTTTGTGTGCGTAAAAACAGAGATTCGTTTTGTGTTACATACTGAAACACTGAGTCAGTACTTTGGTATACACTGAAATGAGTCTCATATTTTGTTAAGAGAGAGAAGCAGGAGACCAGTATGGCCTTGTTATCAAGTGTGAGGGAATGCAGGAATGCTAGCTACAATTTGTTTGCAGTTTCACATGTGTGGATGCTTTACACGTGTTTGAGTGCATGTGCGTGATTTGGGTGAGAAGAAATGAGGCTAGCAGTAGTAAAACCCAGCATCTGCTCTCATGGCTATGTTCTGTAGCTGATGGGTATTGCATTGTGCGCTGATGTTTATCAGCCATGAGGTCACCTCTTCTTTTACGGCACAGTGAAAACGATACTTTAATGTGCTATTGGAAAATGGAATTGGAATTACAGGGTCACGTGCAAACCTGTGAAACGATAAGGCATCCTGCTTTCCTAAACATTTTAAACTGACCTAAAATAACCGACAGATGTGATTGTCAGCATAGGTTTAGGCTTCAGTCATTTCGAACGCAGATTGCAAAGGAAGATTACTAGCTTCTGAGGTATTGTACTACTTATTAGTGAAGTTTCCATACACACCTCTTACCACTTTTGATGCGGTGTATAATCTTGATGACTGGATTTGTCCAGTTTGTTAATCTGTTGTGTCCTTTTCTGGTCAAGCAGACTGTAATTAAACGATATTAAAGTGGAAAATGTTGGGAATGTTAGAATTTTTAAGGTTACAGTAAAGAAGGAAAGATTGCCACCTAATGCCCAAAGCCCAGCCGTTCCCAAGCTCGGACAAAATGGGAGGGTTGCTTCAGAAAGGGCATCCAGGATCAAACCTGTACCAAGTCATGTGTGGATTGGATGGTTCGCTGTGGCGACTACTTGATGGGAGCAAGTGTAAGAACAGCTAAAGACGGAAAGATGTACAAGGCCTTACTTGTTTAGTCAACAAGACTTTTTAATTAACTGCTTCAGCCAATTATTTAATTTTTTTATTTTTTTTATTTATTTCATTTGCTTTCATGGTGTAAATGTATCTACAGTAACATCAGATGTAAATATCAGGCAAACTTTTTTCTCTGTTGAGCCAGAGACATACTGCGCTATGTTTTATTACATTTACATTTAGGCAGACACTCTTATCCAGAGCGACTTACATTTTTATCTCATTATACATCTGAGCAGTTGAGGGTTAAGGGCCACGCTCAAGGGCCCAACAGTGGCAACTTGGTTGTGGGGTTTGAACCTGGGATCTTCCGAACCGTAGTCCAATGCCTTAACCACTGAGCTACCCCTGGCCCAGTATTATTATATTGACATGTACTATTATATACATGTCTATGTATATAATAATATTATATACTATTATATATAGTATTATTATATTGAAATGTACTAAACAAAATAAAGTCATTTCTAATAAATGATAAAAAAATAAACATCTGTATAACTAATCAGTATCACACAAGAGGGAGTGCTGTGTACTGAATAACAGTAGGGATGGTTGGAAAGATTCCCCCTATCAGATACTCCAGATACTCCTCAACCTGGATATACTGTATATCGGTTTCTGTGGCAATTATTTACAGCATCACTGAGATACATTTGACCCACTGAACAGCTGTACGGCTATGTTTTTGTAATTAACAGAGGTGGAAGTAGCTTATACTGTAAGTAGCATATAGACGAAAGCTAAGGAGAATAAAGCATGGTGGAGGTGGATAATCCTGAGAAACCGACTTACAAACATTTACTCTACTTTTCTTCTGCTTTATAATATTCTGGAGTTCCAGTGCTGAATCACAAATAGCTCTTTGGGTGGAAAGGATGATAGTCTGCTTACTGCCCTGTCAATTAGTGTGAAAACTGTTGTGGTTGACTGCTTCAAGCATCTTCAGCTGTGCTCTGATATTGCACGATGTGACTTAAAATTATCAGACATTATCCGGACGGTAGCTGTCATGCAATAAGCAGAAACTATCCAGTAAGAGGAACTTGGGAAACATAAAGTAAAAGTCTTTTTAAAGTCTGGATTTGACAAGCAGCGACAATTCAATCAAATTCCAAAGCTGTGCATGTTGAGCTAACACAACCACATTTTGCTACTGTTTTACATTAGATCAGCACAGAGATAAATACAGTAGTGTCTTTTAGGTCCAGATATTTGTTATGCTGTTTGTCATACGAATGTTCTGGCTGATATCATGTGAGCCATCTGTCATGTGAATAACAATCCATATCTTAGTGATTGATGAGGTTTCCCTGTATCCAAAAACAGAATTTGAGCCAGCTCTGAAAAATAAAATGATTCATCATTGCAGCATGACAGTGTAGGTCTCAGTGTGCTGGCATTTCAATGCATTCCTAAAAATGTCTTCTTTAGAAAAAGAAATCAAGATTGTTATGAAAGGCCTGAGAACTGTGCATTTGTGTTTTCAGTTCCTCTGGTAAAACAGAAAAAAGAATAAATGCATTAAAATGTGTAATATTTGCTAAAGTTCAATTTGATTTCATTTGTACAGCAGGTTTAAAAATGGTAATTGGCATGAAATGCATGCTTCACAAAAGTATAAATTTCAGACATTTATGATTTTTTTATGTAAACATGTTTAGCTTTTTAAATTTAGTTCTTATATACAGTAAGTATGAATTGAATATATAGTCAGAATAGAGGAACTCTCTATGATGTCCCAGGCTCTAAAGACAAAATAAATGATGTGGACCATCAAAATCGAACATCCACAACAAGAAAGCATCACTACTTTACTGTAAAATATGTCCATTTGCAAAGTGTCTTATATATATTTATATACTGTATACATATATAGTAGTTTTTTGGGGTAGGTAATGAAGCATAAAGTTGAACTGAGTTTCAACGGTGTCAACTAGCTTCTGACAAAATGACTTGGAACCAAAACGAAAAGAAAACAAAAACACCATAAAATAACAAGACACACAAAACGGGCAACAACAGACAAAAACAATAAAGCTACGAAATTTCCATGACAAAATACAAAAGCACATTACCTGTGATAAAAGCCAAACATAAAAATGGGTTTTAAGTAGTCTCTTTAAAGAGGCAATAAAACCACGGAGTCTAATATCAAGGAGAAAACAAAAGCACAGTCCCCCTTCATTTCAATCTTGTTCTTAGAACAGTCAAAAGTCCTTGACTAGAAAACCTTAAAGACCAGCAACTTTCTAAGGGAGCTAACATTTTATAAATATATTTATGACCATCACCATGTAAATCCTGTAAGCAACCATAAAATTTACAATCAAATATTTACAAATATTGGCAGCCAGTGGAAAGAAGCAAGCATTAGATTAATGTGATCCTTAAGTGTAGTTTATGTAAGAAGTTGGTTAAGTACACCATGGAATCACCCAATCATTCGTGGGGCAGAGGAAACCAGAGTACCAGAAGGAAACCCACTAAGCACAAGGGGAACATGCAAACTCCACACACAGATCCATGGTGGGAATTGAATCCTTGACCCTGAAGGTGCAAGGCTATAGTGCTAACCCCTATGCCACCATGTTACCGACTAAAAGGGCAATACGTGTCAAATTTCAGAATTTTTTTTTTTTTTAAGTTTCTGAGAATACATTGAAAAAGTGAGAAAAACTAAGATTTTAAAAAATGTTTTAAGACAAGAACTAAGAGTTACTTGCAAATCTTTAGAAACAATATAAAACTTAGCACATACAATGTCCTATATACTGTAGTAACAAGTAAGTGCACTAAGAATTAAACAAATCTAATTAATAACTGAGCTATAGCATAAGTATGAACAATGTGTTTTCTTAGCCCCGTCTTTAGGATATAGGGAAAACTTACTGGCCAGGCTCAAAAGAGATAGCTAACATACTGTAATAAGGTATGGCCAGGTAGCTACAAAAGCAGACATTCCATCCTGCAAAAAGTAATTCAACTCATGGAGTCACTTTTTCATCTATTAGAACTTTAATCAAGTAACCAAGAAGTTACTCAGTTACCAATGACTAAAAGCACTGACTAAAGGCACTGTCCAACATTTTGCCTAGGAGCTTAGGAGTTACCTTCTCATATTTCTAGTAAAAATATAGCTAGAGTATGGCAATTTTTTTCTCTTAATAAATAAAAGCATGAGTCAAAAAGTTTAGACACATGTTTGGATTTATTTTACTACATTCTAGAACAAAATACTGGATTTTTGTTTTTCAAAACTATGAAATACCACATATGGCATTAGGTAAGTAAGTAACAACAACAGCAACAACAACAACAGTTTACAGCATCTAAGATTGGAGCTGTTATGAAGGCTTTAAAGAGCATAAGAAGCAGACACATCTCAATATCAACTGTTTATTACAGAGATTATGACATATTTTGGATGTCTTCAGCATTGTTTTACGATGTAAAAAGAAAAAAAAAATCAGGAAAGACAATAGAATGAAAAAGGTATGTCCAAACATTTGACTGGTAATGTATATTTTACTTGGTTTCATTGGTTTATTCACATACAGTATTCACTGTCAGGTTAGTGACAGAGAGGAATGTAGTTCCAGGTTCAAATATTTCTTACAATGAATACAAGGTTTGGCATATTCAAACTAATAAGTAGTGATCACTACTGCAGCCTGGAATCTTGGGTTTCACTACATGATGTTCTTGACCAGAGGAGAATCAGGATGCATGGCATGAAATACTTGGTACAGCAGTTGGTCAAGAACATCATGTACAGTACTGAGACCCTGAGACAAGTTTGAAGTTTACATCATTGATTCAGCACAGGATTTCATCATGGCAGATGTATCTACAGCCTTTTGCACTTTGGAAATCTTAAGTTGACAGTCATACCTAATCTGGGGAAATTCAGCCCATGGAAGAAACTCAGCCCTAAATTAACAAATAACTGTGACATATATTATAGAAACTGTCAGTGATGTCAAGAATCTTTAGGGTTGTTGAAGTGGTGAAGTGGGGATGTTGGTCACTATATCCTGGTCCATGCAAATTGCCAATGCCCCCGAAGTAAAGACATGACCTGAGTGCTTTATTTGTGTACTTAAAGTGAATGACTGTTTAGAAATGAACTAAAATGAGGTTTACTCATCAGGGGGATGCTATGGGGACTGGTTAGGCTACCCACAGTAAAAACAAAGATTCTTTCTACACTTTTCATGTTCCATTGGTGATATATTTGATTGACCCAACTGCATTGGTTCAGGGATTCAATTCCATGGCTAAGGCTACTGACTCTCGTGTGGACTTGTTGGTCATGAACAAGATAAAAGACTCGAGATAAGGGAGTCAAGAGATGCCAGATTGTTGTGGCAAGCCAGCTCATTGAGCACATACGGATTTAATCCTTGATAAAAGGTGGCTTAGAGTACTGCTTCATTCCACCCACTGCCAGCTGCCTGTACGCAAAACACCAATGCATATTCTGCTGTCTTTTTCATCCTTGTGTGACACTGAGAAGCTGCTTAGTGTCACACAAGGATGAAAAACACATCAGAGTATGCTGTGTTTTTCAAAGTATGCTGTGTTTTTCATCTTTGTGTGACACTCTGAAGCTGCTCAGTTATTTCCTTTCCCTCAACTATGTGATCAAACACCCACTTGAACAAGTAATTGAACTGTTTCTATGAAGACAATGGCTCCCTGCCCTTTTCGTGGTAGCCCAACGCAAAGTCTAACTAGTAAGTACATTGGGGAGCATCTTTTGTTGCAACTGAGAGCCCTGATTGGCCATTTATAAGGAGCACTGAAGTAAAAGCCTTTGTTTTTCTTGCATATTTGTCAGGCATGACTCTAGAGTGCAGATTATCAATGCAAAGTTAGTGAAGACTTTGATGTGAAGGCTATTGATCTTGGCATTAAATTTGGCCAAGTGCTTATCGTATTTTCCCAACAACTTCTCTTACACAGCTATGCAAGTACAGGGTCAGGCAATGAGAAATAAAGTGATAGTGGAAAATTTAAAAATCGCAAAACCAGAAAAGGAAAATGTGGTCAGACCAGACAGACAGTTAACACGGAATTCAAGGTTTGGTAAGTGTAGACTAATGAGTAGTGAGTGTTAAGTGTTAGAGCCTGGAGTCCATGTTAATGTAGTGTGTTAAAGTTATTGTAAACAGGTGTCAATGACTGCACATGACATGACCATGTTTTGATGCCGTGGTATATTATGGGAAGTGTAGTTCAGAATACATTCAGGCAATATTCTTAAAGCAGCTCATAGACTGGACAACTATGAATAAAAAAAAGAATAACTGGCATAAAATCTGCTTGTTCCAGGTGCCCAATGCTTTGTCCACCCCTAACCTTATTTCCCACTGCAGTAATCCTTTTCAGTTCAAACATGGTGTAAAAATGTTACTATAATTATCAGCACCAAGGTAAACATTGAGATTCTATTACCTATGTCAATATTATTCTCTCTGCTCTTGGCAAAATGCAGAATAAGACAGGTGGTCAGATGTTACAGCTTTCACATTTTTCCTCCTGCTCCCCATCTCTGCTCTCCAAAAGCTGCACATCTGATGCCAATCTCAATATGTTACCATTATGGCATTGACAGAAGTGTCTACTTCTGTAATTGCTCTGTGATTGCAGAGCAGTGCAGTGGCAAGAACATAGTTATTAGCGAGCCCCAAATCAGGACTGAACACTCTGTTACTTGTTGCCTTTCTAACAAAAGACACATTGTGTTAATGACACTGTAACTATAAACTTGGCTCCAAGATTCGATTTCATAATTTACCTGTTGACGTCGATGATCAGATAGGTACATAGCAAACTAAATCGCTGTGCGGTGCACCAGTCACTAAAGCACACACAAAAGCCCATTCCACATTAAGGAGAGATATGAAGACCTCAACTACAGTAAGGTGTTTATATTATGACACTAAAACTGACAAGTTGTGCCATCATGAAAAGTTCTAAATACCTGGGGTAGTGTGTTTATTTCGATACACGTATCCTTATCACTTCATTTTACAGTTGGCCTACTATTTTTAGCAGTGGTTAAATATATGATGGAATTTGGACTCCACATTCGCAAACCACATGCATGTGGGAAATCAAGCCTTATTACAGCAATTCAGGGCTGGAAGACGAACACCGAGAAAGCAAGCTTAGGGAATGGCACTGAGAGAAAAAGCAGCACAGTCAGCCTGCTGCACATCTTAGATGTCATTCCATGTGCTGCGGGTTTATTAAACGCATTCTGAGCCGCAGCGCGCTCAGCGGGAGGCCCAAAGTATGCTGGTATGCTGCCCTGAGCTGCATTGCCTGCTGAATGCCAGCCATTTCAAAATGAAGACCTGCTGTGAGACTCAATTGAACTTTTGTTATCATCCCATCTATAGGTATACAGTGGGATAAAATATTGCAGTTACGTTTGTCACATACTGTATGTTCTAGCATACAAAACAAAACATAGGTTAATACACACATGACCTCCTGTAATTAAGTGTAATGTACAAAATGTTCAACATGTGGTCTATTTGCTCTGGGTCCATGCTTAATGACATTGTTCTGTGTTTAATAAATCACATCTATTTTCCTACAGCAATTTTGAGCTGCAGATTTCTGATGTGAGTGAGCTTTCCGTGAGCTTCTCCGCACGACAGGCCGGGTTGCGTGGGACAACGAGCTATTCTTTGTGGTCTGCTCTCGCCTTCCTCGAGCACATGTGTTACGTTCAAGGGGAAAAAGAAGGAACAGATTCTGCCGAGTTACAATCCAGACGAGGACAATTAAAGCGCCACGCAGATGAACAGCCTGTTTGCTTTGTCCAGACAGTCAGAGGCTTGTAGCAAGAGTTTAAGATCATGCTGTGGCATCTCAATTCATCTAAGTAAGTCATTTATTTTTATCACGGGAACTATTTTAAGCCTATCCGATACTAATTGGCATCAGCATCTGAGACTCATCTGAAGCAATCGATGCCTGGGTCCATCTAACAGGCAACAACAGCATATGTACACAATTTCCTTGCAAGTGAACAAACAAGCACAAGGACAGCATATAAAAAAGTGTACAATGTTGTAAAACATTGAAATAGAAATAGATTTCTTAATCATCACCTACTTTTGGATATGAGAAGCCAGAATCAGTACACCTGCTTTATTTAGTCGAAGCACTAATTCATGGTAAACAATATTCTGGAAACACAGGCAAATATCATCAAAGGTAAACCCATTATCACAGGTGAATCCGAAAAGACACGTTGATATAACATTTACTGATTGTAAAAAACGTAGTTCCTTACTCATTTGTTAGGAACAATGAGGCAAACCCAATAACATAACCCAGTGCTTACCTCTGTCTGCAGTAAACTGGAAATGAGATTCTGCTCATATTTTTTTATTATCTTCTTCAAATTTACATTTTAATAAATGGTTGACCTGGCTTTTGTACTGACCTTTATTGCACTGCAAATATAAGAGAACACGTTCTGTTTCTGGATTGATGGCATATAACTTTGGTCCAATGCATCTGGGTTGTTTTTCCAATTTATTTCGGATCCATAAAAATGCAGTTCCATCACTCAAACACTTTAACAGATCTCCTTCAACATGACCAAACATGGTAATTTCAATTTGCTAGTTTAAATCATTGCACAAAGTGCATGTATTTTAAGTAAACTGTTTTATTATTTTTAACACACTAATTGCAAGGCAAATTCCCTTAATTGTAACCCCAGACTGTGAAATAAACAAGGCTGAAAAATGTAACTGACAATTATGGTTTTCAAAGTCCTGATGTGGGATTTGTGGCACTTTTGCCAAGTCTGTTTTCATGTTTCAGTTTCAAGTTTCTGCCAGACATAGGCTCCCTGGATCATTCATCAGGACACAGCCCTTAATGAATAAGAGTTTGAAGGATTGCTGAGTTAGTAGATGTGTGGATGGCGTTTATTCATTCCCTTGCATTACATTCCATATGAACTGCCTTTTTTAATATATCAGCAGCTTGATGAATTTACCAAAAAAAAAAAAAAAAATCTGGCTGATGCTGTCACCATTCATCTTGTTCCCAATCCTATGACCTTGCTCTGTCATGATGGAGCTGTCTCGGGTCATGCTGAAAAGTCTCCCTGTATATCTGTTCTAAAATGTGCCAACCAGCACAACCATTACTGACAAAGCAGTGAGTATGCTGCCATACATTTAAATGCTGGAGTTTATGTTGATGTATGGAGAATAAAGAAGCGATGTACAGTATATGTGTGTGTGAAAGAGATAAAAAAAAATTGCCCTGTGAGAAAGTAAAAGGACCCTGTGTGACTTGCATAAAAACAAATTCCATTTTATTTGTATAAAATTTTTAACAATGGCCATTGCCATGAAAATGCTTTACAAAAAAAAAAAAAGAATTATAGAGGAGACCAACCAAAATGAAGTTGCACACTCTAATATTTCATTGAACTACTTTCTGCTTTGATTATACCCGTGGCAACATTTCAATGAGCTTATGCAATGTTACAACATTTATTTCTGAGTCACATTATTCCCCTCTATGATCTTGAATTAATGATGGGAGAGTCCGACCATTATATAAGCATAAAGTCTTCTCTAGTACAAAGATTTTCGATAGGTTTAAGGTCTGGACCTTGTGGTGGAAATAAAAAATTAAAAAACCTGGTAAGTCAGTATATTCAGGTTGTCAGCAGACCTCACTTTTTGGGCAGATGACATTGCTGAATCTAGACCAAGGGAAGCAACTCCAGATAATACTGCCCCACAGGCTTGTAGGCACTAAGCATCACTTCATCCGCCTTTCGTCTTCCCCTGATGCGCTCATCACCTTTTTCAGAGAGAAAAAAGCGAAATCTAAACTCATCAGACCATAGTACCTTAACTATTTCTCTGCAGGCTATTTTTTATGCTCTTTAGCCAATTGAAACCTTATTTTTTGGATTAGCCTTACTGATAAGTGATTTTCTTACGGCTACACAGCTTTTTAGTCACAGTCTCTTCACAGTGTGTGTGTGTGTGTGTGTGTGTGTGTGGGTAAATGCTCTTACTTTCACTATTAAACATAGCTTTGAGTTCTACTGTTGTAGTTTTTCATATTTTTTTGCACTAAATGTTTATCTAATCTCTGATCTCAATCATTTAAAAAAATGTCAGACCTCAAAAATTATAGTTCAGCACTATCCTTCCAGGTTTTAATTATGCCTTTTACAGTTCTTAACTCAATTTAGTAGTTTCAGCAATCTCCTTAGTTGTTTCTTAGCTTGACGGAAATAATTTTACCCTTTTGAAACAGAGTAACATCTTTGCCATGAGCCCAGGATTTTTGTCTTCGGAGATGGTTGTTTTTTTTTTTTTTTTAAAAAAAGAAGCTACTCATTGCATCAGTTAGGGTTAAATAACTTGTTGCCCGCTTAACCATATTAATCACTGCAGTAATTATCCAATGTAGGGCTCTTAACTATTTGCTTAGTTAAATCCAGGTGGTGACTTTTTCTTTTTCCCAGGCAGTGTATAAAAATGTAAGAAATAAAACTATAAATTAAAACGATTAGTTTGTCCCTGATGAGCTGGAGGGTAATATGAGTAATATATCATGAATTGTGCACAAAAAAAGCGAGTGACTCAACAGTGCTTTACTTATCTTTAGTTTTATTCAACTCTTTTTCTTCATCTCATCTGTATACACTGCCAATATATCAAATTTTAAAGCTTCAAATGTCAGCACCAGTTGTGTTTACTTTATATTTGCACACCTGCATTATGTCACATTAATGCAGTCTTACTGTATTATATTATATAGCGTTATATAAATCTGACATGGAGATGAATTTCTTGCTTCTTTTTTTTGGAGCTAACAGCAAAACTTGATTGTTATTTCTAATAACTTTGTGATTATGCACATTCTGCCCTGACCCGTGAACCAGTGTTCATTCTTGAATGTCATGATGTTTTGTTTTATAAGCTTGTCTGTGAATAGTTCTGAATTTGCAGTCATCAGGTCATAGTTGTGCTGTACCGGCGAGTGACTCAACAGTGCTTTATTTATCTTTAGTTTTATTCAACTCTTTTTCTTCATCTCATCTGTACACACTGCCAATATATCAGGTTTCAAAGCTTCAAATGTCAGCACCAGTTGTGTTCACTTTATATTTGCACACCTGCATTATGTCACATTAATGCAGTCTTACTGTATTATATTATATAGCGTTATATAAATCTGACATGAAGATGAATTTCTTGCTTCTTTTTTTTGGAGCTAACAGCAAAACTTGATTGTTATTTCTAATGAGATAGCATTGAATATGTCTTCTATTAAACAGCACTATGGAACTCAGTATGCCTCTGTTACACACAAGAGCTAATTTCTCAGAGGAATTCCAAAAATACAGCTTCAACCAAAATATTAAAAAATATTCCAACTTAATTAGTTAACACATCATAAATATAAATCTATATTAACAAAAATTAGTTTTTCTTTCCAAAGCTTTGGACCTTGAATATGCAACACCAACAACCTGACCTGACTTGAATAAATACAGGGATAGCAATTCAAACAAACAAGCTCTAATATTCAAGTGTACACATACACACACACACACACACACACACACACACACACACACACACACACACTTGGGAAGGTTTTAGGTAGTGCCTTATGTCATAGTAAGATTAGCTTGGTGATGACAGTCTCACTCATTTAACACAGCAGCCGTGATACTACTATACTATTCTGGATCTGAATACCTACGATTTCAAGCAGTGTGACCGATACTTCCTGTGTTGGTCTCACATCTCCTAAAAAAAACTTTGTGATTATGCGCATTCTAGATTCCCTGACCTGTGAACCAGTGTTCATTCTTGAATGTCCATGATGTTTTGTTTTATAAGCTGTATAATCCTCACTTATAATGACTGAGGGAGATTCCATTCAATGATTTTTAAGTCATGATGTCACAAAAGCTGTCCCACTGAAACTTCTAAAGTATTCACAAGTTTGCTTGTCTGTGAATAGTTCTGAATTTGCAGTCATCAGGTCATAGTTGTGCTGTACCTGCGTCGTTCCTCTGTGTGCCCGCGGGTCCCAACTCCTGCATACCGAGGCTGCTCTAGCTGCCGCTGCATGCCAGTGCTCCAAACGGGGCTGGCATCGTGCCAGTGTTGGGCTTGGCCAGATGCGTCGAATGCTTTCGGCCCTGGCAGTACACTCATGCTTTTCGAGCATGTTGGCTAACAGTCGGCGGGCCTGTCACACAGAGCACTGATGATTTAGGAGCCCAAATTAGGTTTTACACTGTGCTCCATTTGTTCCACTGTGTTTATGGATCATTAGCAGCTGCCATTCCCACTTCTGCAGGAGCTAGAGGTCTGATTAACTGACTAACTCACAGAGGAATTAGGACTGATAGAGGAATAGCTTCCTCCTACCTGCAGCATTCTAATAGATTAGAAATATAAAGGAGTTCATTGTATTGCTCTCGAAATAAACCTCCTGTAGCACCAATAACAAATTTTATAGATAGCAAGATGGAATCAATTTAATTAGATTCAGTTCAGTTTTATTTGTGTAGAGCTTTTAATAATTGTCATTATCGCAAAGCAGCTTTACACAATAAAAAAAATGGAAATTTGTATGAAATGTGTTAAAATTTGTAAAAAAAAAATTAGTTGGTTATGTTTTGTGACTTATTAATATAAGTTTAAATATTATTAGCATTAAAAAGTACACCGGGGCAGCATGGTGGCTTAGTGGTTAGCACTGTCACCATGCACCTCCTTGTGTGCATGTCCTCCCTGTGCTTGATAGGTTTCCTTCGGGCACTCTGGTGACATGCAGATTAGACTAATTGGTATTTCCAAAATGCCCATAATGAGTGTGTGCCTTGAGATGGATTGCCACCCTGTCCTGAGTGTCCCGTGCCTTCTGGGATAGTCTCCCAGGATAGATAAAGCGGTATAGACAATGAGTGAGTAAGGGGTACACCAGTGTTTTAAGGTCAGCAGATCCACCACTGATTTTCAAAAGTAAAAAAAAAAATCTCTCATATAAGTGCCGCCAGTATTTTATACTAGCCAATACAGGTTAGTGAACCAAGCTTTTTTATTTATTTATTTATTTATTTATTTTATTCCTATATTTCTATAATTTGTACAGTTTATTTTACTAGTTAAATTTATTTTCTTTCGTATTTCTTTTTATTAATATTTATTCCTTATATATAGCTTTTATTTTCTTTTTAAGGTCACCGGCGGTCGTACAAGCATTTCACTGCATATCGTACTGTGTATGACTGTGTATGTGACAAATAAAATTTGAATTTGAATTTGAGCTTAGGTGTCATTAGTTTTATCAGAAATCTTTTTACAAATGTTTGCAAATGTTCTCAAATTTGTGCACACAAATCAATTTAAAAAAAAAAAAAAAAATTGAGAATTGCCTGAATTTCTGAAGTACATTAAGTGACCAAAATCCACAACATGTGATGTGAATGATTAATTAAATATGGGAGCAAATAACATCTATTGTGAAAGAGGTAACCAAATTGTCTTCTGTGCGGAAAAAAACTATTTGTTTATTTTAAACTTTAAATACTATGCTTATAACTACAGTGCTTAAGTACGCACATGTACTTATGATTATAAACACATGTTTTGAATATATTTACAACATCGAAACATACATTTCAGCAAGTCATATTGTAGTTTTATCAAACTGTCAGTAACTCGCATGGCCTTATCGCCCCTCGCTCAGGCAGATATTATAGTAGATTATTGTTTACAAGACCTATTTCCCTTTTCTCAAAATGTTTGTTGGTCTTCTATGAATTGACTTTGCATTAACCACAAAATCTTAGTCACAAATCATTTACAATGTACATTTGAACTATTATGACTATCTACAAACTTTTTCAATCTACAGAGTACCTATGGCATCTAATAATTTACTATGAATTGTCAAGATTTGTCCAAACCTTTTACTATTTGTTTTAAACTCCCTGTTTGGTTTTGGTCATGGACCATATAGCAGGCAACTCATTTGTCAGAGAATTTCATTCATGTCCTGTCAGCTCATCTGTTAACAATGATCAAGATCTCCTTGTTTTACTTTGTTTGTGCTAAGGTTCCTGCTGGGCTAGCACTGCCTTGGGTGGAAATTGCTCCACGTCACCACATGACCATGAGGGCGCATGTGATCAAACAGAACTCTAGTAATTCCTGATTCATCTAAAAAATTAAATCATAACACATTGAGAGGTTTGTAATTAAGTAGTAGCAAATGGTAAAAATTCGGCATATTTTTGGATCCTCTGATCCCACTGCAACCACACAAAAAGTCTCGAAGAATTACTACTATCCACCCACAAATAACTTATGACCCGCTATATTTCCTTTTAGTCTGTGACTTCATTTCAAAAATGTGATTTATGAGCATGCTTTAAAAATGTTTTCATGGCGAGAAAAACTGAAATCTGATGAGTCGTACGAGTTTGCAGTGGTGTATATTGATTTGACATATCCATTGTTCCATTGTGGTGATGTAGATGAGATATTGTGGTGAGGCTATAATGAAAAAATTAGATCCTTGTGCAAATACTTATGGGCCTACTTGTAGTTACAGTTGAATAAATGTTAAAATGTCAACAGAAAGTGTTTAACAAATACATACTATGTAACATTTTATTCTGAGTGATATTTGCCACTGATACTAGACTTGCATAACAATTTACTAGATTTTCAAAAAGATAAATAAGAGACATAAACTGTGGCAACTTTACTTGCCAGTGGGCTTAAATTGGATAAAATATCATAGAAAACTATGTTTCACAGCAAGTCTGACAGATTTGTTCCAGACAAGGCAAACTTTATTCTCATATTTTTAATGAGAACACTGATCTGCATAAGCCAGAGGGGTCTGGCTCTCCACAGGAGTCCTCTGTTCCAGCCACTGTTTTCCCATCTTCCCTTCAGCTGAATCATTAGCAATGCCCTCCACGATTTAGAATTTCTAATGAAAAATAAAAGTTGTTTAAATGAGTTGAGAGGGTTGATATAAAGAATTTATTAAGTGCTCTGGGAGACGAAGCTATTTGTGGGTGTGAGAGGCTCTCAGAAGGACATGGTCGAATCCCACTGTGTATGTACTGTATATATGTACTATGGAGACGTTACTATTATAACAGAATCAATAATGAATAATGAATCAGAGTGTGTGCACATTAGAAGAGAAATTTTGCACTGGGAATAACAATCATTAGTAAAGTTATTAGAGTGCTATGAATAGTGATAGCACAGTGTGGTGAACTGGGCAAAGGCATATTTAGAGATCATGATCTTGGCCAGTGCCTGAAAGCAAAAGGCTTTCTATTATGCTTTGTTAGTTTGTTCTGGCAGTTAAGTCATGAGCACCTTTTATTCTCTTGATAAATTAACATTTTTTTAACTCTAAAGTTTTCCAAACAATTTAAAAGCTTTCATTATTACAACATTACTAAATTACATCATATAACACAAAGGAATGTGAGGTTGGAAGAATAATGCTTTCTCTGCTTTGAAAGTGCTTACTTTAACAGTATAGACTCCCATATCTGTTCTCTCCCTCTCTCCTCCATCTTTCTCCCATATGCATGCTCTCTAATCATTTTTGCATTGACATAGGGCAGTAAATTCTGATTTCTGTCGAGCAAAAGATCTCTTCTCTCTTTGCACTACCATTATCTACTCAGTCAAATCCACATCTGGCCTGTTTCTGTGCTCAGCGCACAGGCTGGGTTGGAATCAGCCACTATCTTTTGGGCACAGGGCTGTAAAGCAGCTTCCAGCCCGCCATTTCACCACACATGAGCTGAACTCTGGAGCCAGGGGCTGGTCTAGCAGTCAGCAAAATGCAACCATTAATATCAACTTTGGTTTCAATGTAAAGTAAGGAATGCAGCCTGTCCATATACGTAAAAGCCTGATGGAAAGTGAAAGAGGATTACGCCTTGACATACTTACACACCATTCATGCAAAACCATTTTTGACAGGAAAAACCAAGAAATTCCACAGGGATTTGGGTTCGATCCCTCTCCATTGTCACTCTTGGGGTTTTAACCACTCTAACTGACCTGCAGGCCGATCCCCAGTGCTTTGGAAAGAGTTGCAAGCTTTTCATCAGTTCTTTGACAGAGATTTACATTTATGTTTAGATTTTTGTGGCATTTGGCAGACATTCTTGTTCTTATCCCAGGCAACGCGCAGAAGTGCTTTGTTGTCTACTCGGACATAAATTGTTAAACCAGCACAGATCAGCCTAGGTCTAAAGATGACAAAGTAGTAAAGGCATTGCCAGACACAAGAGTCAGTGTTGACACACACCAAACGTTTAAAATACATTTCTTTTACTGCTCAGTTTTACATTTTCAGATTTATTTTTTACACATTTATCAGTCTTTCAGTTGTGTGTAAAGAATTTTCACAGTTTTTTTGGAAAGGCTGATTTTCCAACTTATACTTATATGTTGATGACCTGTAAAGTGCAAAGCGTTTCCTAAAACATTTGATTTGCATTTCACAATGTCTAAAAAATTCCACAAAGTGAAATGCAAGGAGTGAAAATTAACTGTGAAAATAAGAGGCAGAACCAAAAGTTACTCTGATTCATGACTATTAATTAAAAACAGGACTGGATAGGAGCAAAATCTAGATAAGAGATAAATTGGGTGTGAATTAAGTTAGGTGAGATGACAATGGAAGAGATAAATAGATACATAATGTATCCAGGTTATTATCCGAACCAAAGGTGCATTCGATTTGAGAAAGTCTAATTCATAGATGCTCCAACAAACTGCTCTGAGAACGGTTCTAGGATAGGTTCTATGAATATATAATTGCTTTCAGAACTTTCTCCATTTATGCAATTAGATATTTCAGTTTTACAATTTCACTAATTTGATGCCCCCCAAATGTCAGACAAGACCAGGTTTATATAAAAGAAAACAAACTACATTTTGCAGATGCCCTTCTTCAGAACGACATTTTTATCTCATCATAGATCTGAGCAGTTGAGCATTGAGGGCTTTGCTTAAGGGCCCAACAGTGGCAACTTGTTAGTTGTAGGCTTTGAACCTGAGACCTTCCAAACCGCAGCCCAATGCCTTACCCACTGAGCACATAATAAAAGCGTGGCAAAGAAACAGACAATCCACAAAAGTTAAATAAGGGTGCCATTATATAAAAGAAGTGCATGTGATCAAGACATGTTGCAGGGCTATGTGATGTACTGGGGCTGGGACTGTTTCAGCTGATGTCACAGTGTTCAGCGAAGATGCCTGAGCAAACAGACATATGGCATTTGGCATTTCTTTTCTTCATAACTGAATGACTAGTTTTATTTTCCTTACAAACTTATGGGTTTGTGTTGACTTGCTTTCTTTATAACTACTGACAATAATATAAAATGACTGGCCGTTACAAAATGTTCTTGATAGTACTCTTAGTCCCTGACTTACAGCCCAGTGTTTCCTAATGGAGGAATACATTTCACCTGGGAGAAAATGTTAGTCAGGATGGCTGGTTGAGCTTAACCATTCACTGACCCCGCACTGTGCTAATTTTATAATTTTTTAATATAGTGCCATGTTGAGAGCGGTTGTAAGATTTATAGAGGTCTTGTTAGTATGAGTCAAATTAATTCACTCATTAAAAAATGTCATCTGTCAAATTGCTGCAATGATAGGGGGAGAGCAGCTGGCTATATTGTCAAAAAACATAAAAATTATCATTAGGAATAGCAAGTCTGCATCGCTGTTAGCGTTCATTAATCACCTAGTTACATTCTTGTTAAGTATCTAGATGTATTTTAAGTCTCTCTTTCTCTCTTTCTTTCTCTCTCATGGCCTAATGCTTTACCATTAACTTAATACTCTATGATTTGGAGCGCAGTGCATGTCATTATATTTAAGATACAGTACATACTCTTATAGTGTTTGTTCAGCATAATTTCCTAGATGTCAGATATCCTATGTTTGTGCTCTGTAATTACCTGATAATTGTAATCATGGTGACTGCCTGGAAACAGTGGGGCTGAGTGCCATTTATTTTGGGATCATGCCATCTTCTTCTGCTTTTGGTTAGGCAGGAAGGAGGAGCACTCGTTGTATTTTCTTTGCCCTACTGGAGGTGGTTTGGATTCTTAGTTGGTAGTATTTTCTTTATTGTTCTGTAGTCACCCAAGCGCTACTTGCACAGCAGCAGGCCTATACTCTCTTATTACAGTATGAAAATGTCAGAGCGACGAGTCTTTTGTTTATGCAGCTTTTCTATTTTGTTTCATAAGGAATAAAGAAACACCTCATTTAACAAATTTAAAGTGACTTTTGGTCTTCATAGGAAACCCTTAAAGTAGAGTTTGTAAACCGTTTGTAAGTGTTTTACCTGACCGAACCAATCGAATGATACAGTAACAGGACAGTTCGACATACACAATAAAATAGTTCAAAGATTTACCCTTTTAAACATGGACTAACTCAATTTCTCTAGCAGATTATTTTTGCAATCTATTCAGTCATTCAGGTGGCACAATGGCATAGGCTAATTGGCAATAGTTTAGGCTAATTGTCTTTCCCAAATTGCATAGAGTGCATGCCCTGCGATGGCTTGGTACCCTGTCCAGGATGTACCCCACCTCGTGCCCTAAATCTCCTGGAATAGGTTCCAGGCCCCCTGCGACCCTGTATACAGGCTAAATCGACATAAGATGCATGAGTGAGTGAGTGATCCAGGCACATACATTTCTGTACATTATATAGCTAAAATCAGCACACTATGTCAGAGAAAGCTAGAAAGATTAAAAAGTGAAATTCCAACAGAAACTTTTACACACAAATGGACCGAGGTGTATGAGTATTTCACCCGCTTCAAATTCAAAACAGCTGTGTCTTAGTAGAGGTGTGTATCAGGACAAAAGGTTACAAGAGCAAGCAGATTGTATATACGGTATATATATACATAGACGTACAGGTAGCTCATGTCACACAAGATCTCGCCTTTATTCTATAATTTTTTCACATTTTGGTAAACACAAGTAACTGTGTTACAAAAATATTGTTGAAAAGGACAATAAATAACAACTATATAAGTGGGTAAGATTTGTTCAAGCTTTTCTGTAGTCCACAGTACTAGACAAAATTAAAACAAAAATCACTTTCAATCATCTTATTATAGCCATGAACTAATCATTATTGATTAGAATTGAAAGGAAACTGCTGTCACCACCAGTCATATTAGATACTTATTCATAGCTTTGTACGCAGGCACTTTTTCCTTGTTACAGGACCATTGGGAATTGTGACCACTCACATGAAATCAGGTATTAAGTCAAGTTTGAATGCCTTGAGTTCTGCATATTTTTAGATTCCTGGTCCAATAATCTTTATTCATCTCCATACAAAGTTTATATTTTAAATTTGAGTGTACAAATCAGAGTGCACAAAATTGAACATAAAATGGGGAAGCATGCCACTTCTAAGCTAGCCACAGGAAGTATCAAAAACCATAACAGTTACTGTATCATGCCTGGCTGCTGAGATATGACCAGTGTGGGTTTGTTTAAAAAAAGTAAGAATACTATTTTTAGAATATTTAAATGAGGATTCCATGTAATAGTAAGAAAGAGGGAACCCTCAGCACCAGGATTTCCCTGCTTTCTCTAAAAATAACTTCACCAACAGCATGATTTTATCATGAAAAAAAAATGCATGTTTTTCTATCACAACCAGAGGAACCAGCTTGGATAGTGTTTACTGAATTGCTTTAAAACAATGTTTAATCCTAATCCAGTGTTTAGAATTAAACATTGTTTAGGATTAAAACTAAAAATTAACTGTGTAAAGTTTGTTTACAATGGATTTTGCTGAAATTGGACATTTAATACATTTCACCTACTGCACTCTATTGGACAAAACTAACCTTAGTTAGTGTGACTTAATACCTGATTAGATCATAGGTCACATTTTTATTAGCTCTAAATCCCTATTAATAATCTAAAGAACGTTTATGTTTCCTAAGACACATTTTTTTTTGTTTTTGTTTACATGGTTCCCTAGTGGTGGGTCACTTATAAGTTTTAGCTATTGCTTCAGCAATGGGAATCAGTCCAGTAATCTGAATGCCTGTGGCAGTGTTGAATTTTTTTTCACTAGTAGCTGTTGATGTTGAAGCTTAATATTATTTGATGTACACAACTTGATTAATTGAAAATTCCATGTAGATCTGAAATTCATGATTAAAACCAGTGAATAGGCTACATACACTGAATAGTATTTAAATGTATGAGGATTTACAGATGCTCTGTGATAAATGTTGGGAGCAAATAATTTTTGTGCTAGGCTACATCTAGAAAGAAAAAGAGTATTTGTTGATGGATAGTTTGCAAATCATAAAAAACGATGAGGTGTGCAATAATTTTTATATTGTCAAATTTAGTTTTCTTACAGAAAAGAGACCATATACATAGAATAGCCTGTGTGTCTATGTGTATGTGTACTAAATGCTTTGTTATAATATACATTTTAGCAGGCCGGTGAATTTTTTAAGTTCTGTACATTAAGGTGCATCTATGAAAAATGTCCAAGCATTAATAATGAGTAATGCACTGATTCTATGTAAATGTTTATAAAGTTGTAAATGTTCCTTTTCTTTCATTTAAAGCTGTTGTGTAAAGCACAGAGTGGAATTCAAGTTCTGGCTGCTTTAACAGGTAAAGAAAGCAACAGCAGTGTCCTTAAGCTGTGTGGTTAACCTTAATCTGGAAAAGCCAGAAGATGGCTTGGAAAATGCACTAAGAATGCAATAGAAGCAACAGTGGTGAGCCAGTTCGGTAAAGAATTATTGACCCCCCCTGAGATTATTTATGTTTGTATTTTCATTTTGCCAGTCTTTATATCCTGGATTAGTCTTCCAGGAATGTTTTAAAAAAATGAGCACCACACATATTTCGCTTATTGCCAAAAAAAAGGAGAAGCATTCTTCTATAGTTGAACTCTGGATTTGCGGTGATGAATCTCAATTTTAGAAGAAGAGCAGGCCTTTGAACAAGTAATTGAAGTGAGTCGTGCAAAACGATGGTCAGAAGTGTGTCATGACTTGGCTGATGGTTAGCAGCTGTGACTCACACAAACACACATACACACGGCCCCACGCATGACTTTAACGACCCAGAGACGCGAGTGTGCCTAAAAATACAAGAAGAAGAAAAGAGCTAATAATAACTCAAGCGTGAGAGGAGGGGAGGGCATTGCTGCCGAGATAAGCTACAGGCCGTACGTGTACTTGGACCTTGATGCGGCTGGGGCACAGAAATTGGTACCAGCTGCTGTGCCAGGAAAAATGTTGCTGCGGTAAAATGAAGGTGTCCAAATATCAGGAATTAATCATTCACTCATAAAATCTGGCCACTTAAAAAACCTCAGGCACTTCATGTATTTATTTCCATTTATTCAGAACAGCTCTGTCTCATCCTCCTTTTTTTCTTTCATTTTGTCTTGTGCGGTGACTTTCTCCAGTTTTGCAGTATGGTGTTGAGATGAGCGGTAGATGTGACTGCATTGTGTGTCACTTTCCAGATATTTTTGCAGGAAATGATACAAAACCAGAGCTTGAACCACTATATCCAAAGGATAGTTAAAGACTTTCTTCACAATCAGAAACATCCATACCCCCATCCTCTGCCCCCACCAACAAAATGAATAAAAAACTTCCCAACAGTTATTGACTGATACCTAGTTAGTAACATGGTAACCAGTGTGAGGATTTATCCCTGGATAAGAGCGCCTACCAAATGCTTAAATTAGATTAGATTAGATTAGATTCAACTTTATTGTCATTGCACATAGTTACAAGGCAACGAAATGCAGTTAGCATCTAACCAGAAATATAAGTTAGCAGTGGGGTATAAACATATATACAGATCTATATATACTATTCATAAATAAATAAAAATAAAGGCTATGTATGAATTGGCTCTACAGAAGAATATACAGGATGTATATATTTAAATGAATATACAGTGTAAAGTGAGCAGAGATGGATAAATTAATTGACTAAATAAGTGTAGATATACAGATATGTCTAAATATAAGTATATGGGATAAAGATATACAGAAACTATATATGGTTGAATTTACAGGAAGTGCAATAGTATGAAAATATATACGAATAAATATAAATAACTAAACAGCTGGAAGGGAATGCAGAGAGTATACCTATACACACATATATACATATATCAATATACATATATTAGTGTACTGTCTATGTGCATATTATACAAGTGAATGTACAGGGAATATTTACAGTAATATTATACAGGGATGATGGGTTATCAGTGATGATGCCGTGCATGTAAAGGGGTTAGGTGGATGGTGAAGTGTTCAATAAGGTAATCACTGTGGGGTAAAAACTGTTTCTCATCCTGCTGCTCTTGGCTTTTAGGCATCTGAACCTTTTTCCAGAGGGGTAGGGGAAGAGGGGTACCAATGATGCGCTGGGTGGTTTTCACCACCCTTTGGATGGATTTACGGTCCGAAACAGAGCAGTTACCGTACCAGACTGTAATGCAGCTGGTTAGGATGCTCTCTACTGCACAACGATAGAAATTGTTTATTATGTCCTTAAAAAGGTGATTCTTCCTCAGTAGTCTCAGGAAGAAGAGACGCTGGGAAGCTTTTTTGAGAAGACTGGAGGTATTAGTAAACCAGGTTAAGTCCTCAGAAATGTGTATCCCCAGGAACTTAGTAGTAAAACGTTCGACCATTGTCCATTGATGTAGACAGGGGTGTGTGTATTACTTCTTCTCCTTCTGAAGTCCACAATGAGCTCCTTGGTCTTACTGGTGTTCAGGAGCAGGTGATTGTCAGCACACCACTCGGCCAAGTGCATTACCTCTGCCCTGTAGTTGGTCTCGTCGTTGTCATTGATGAGGCCAATCACTGTTGTGTCATCAGCAAACTTAATTATGGTATTGGAACCATACATAGGACTGCAGTCATGTGTGTACAGTGAAAACAGGAAGGGGCTCAGTACACAGCCTTGTGGAACGCCGGTGTTTAGAATGATGGTTGAGGAGAGAATGTTATTGGATTTAACATTCTGTGGTCTGTTGGTCAGAAAATCCAGTATCCAGCTGCATAGAGAGGTGTTGATTCCCAGATCAGCGAGCTTCGTAATCAGCCTGGAGGGGATGACTGTATTGAACGCAGAGCTGAAATCCACAAAAAGCATTTTTGTGTAAGTGTTCTTATTATCCAGGTGAGATAATACCGTGTGTAGTGTTAGGGAGACAGCATCTTCAATGCTCCTATTTTCACGGTAGGCGAACTGATGAGGGTCTAGTGTGGGTGGAAGGCTTTTCTTGAGGTGAGCTAGGACTAATCGCTCGAAGCACTTCATGAGTATGGGTGTGAGTGCAATTGGTCTGTAATCATTAAGGCACATAGGTTTGGAGTGTTTAGGCACAGGTACAATAGAGGTGGATTTAAGGCAAGTCGGCACTGTTGCTTGGGATAAGGACAGATTAAAGATGTCCGTCATGACCTCAGACAGCTGTTCAGCACAGGTTCTGAGCACACGTCCAGGTATTCCATCAGGGCCAGCAGCTTTACGTTTATTTATCCTGCTGAAGGCAGCAAAGACTTCTGCGGTGGAAAGTGAGAGAGGCTGAAAGTTCACAGGTGGTATCGACGTAGTGATTGTTCCTTGGTGACTCCGATCAAAACGAGCATAGAAATTATTAAGTTCGTTGAGGAAGGAGACTTCAGTGGATATGAGTGCAGAGTGGGTGGGTTTGTAGTCACTGATGGACTGTATGCCCTGCCACATACGCCGAGGAGCATAGTTTTTGAAATGATCTTCGATCCTCAACTTGTAGCTCCACTTGGCCTTATCAATACCCCTTTTCAGGTCAGCTCTAGATGCACTATAGGCTTGCGTATCTCCTGATCTAAAGGCAGCATTCCGGGCCTTGAGCAGGAGCCAAACTTCCCTGTTTATCCATGGCTTCTGATTGGGGTATGTTGTAATCTGCTTCACAGTTGTTACACTGTCAATGGTGGCTTTGATGTGGTCCAAAACAGAAGAAGTGTACAGATTAATGTCCGTGTGAGAGTCAGAAGTAGCTTGAAAGGCAAACCTACTCCAGTCAGTGTGGTGGAATCGGTCCTGAAGTATAGTGTCAGTCTCTCCAGTCCACACTCTGATGGATGTAACTGAGGGCTTCACACGTGTAATGTACACTCATAACATTTAAATGTAAATGTTATGAGTGTATTCAAGGCTATCACTGACTTTTACCTGCCGATTCTTTCTGTACTGCGACATAGGTTCCACATTCTCCACATCTGGTACACTGTGTCCCCTGAGAGCAATGGATGTTCAACACTTTACCGCCGAGCACCATGCACACACCCACACAATCAAAGTAATTAAACATATTAAGTACTGTTAACTTACATAATTACAATTAGTTCAAATGAATAGACCTTGATGAGTATTTAAAACTTTTTGGTATTTATGAGTTTGTAGAAATTACATTTTCAAGTTAGCTAAACAACTTTGATATTTAAGCCACAGTAACTGTCTCCTTAAAGTTCCAACCAAACTTAAAATCTTTCAGCCTAGCGATTTTGTGTCTGACATCATCAATGCATGTGTAAACCCACGTTAAATTGTTTTGATCAAGATGGTGGATTGGTCTGTCTTTGCATGATGCTGTAAATATAATCTTTACAAATCTGGGGACCCTAAAGTTGATGTGTTGATGTAGACGCGCGAGTGAAGCTATTGGAATGCTGGAATGTTGACTCCTCATCCTGCTCTTCCCTGCACAGAGACAGCTCAGGTGAGGAACGTGAGCTCATGCCTTTTCACTGCCTCTGAATTATCCAGGCATTCATGGCAGCCTCTGTGAGTGGTGCTTTGAGAGACTCCCAAACATTCCTGAGGTAACCAAACCTGACTCCCTCGCTTAATGGACCTTTTTTTAAAACAGAGTGAGAGGTGCAATGACACTCAAGTTGATGACTCAGGGAATTTGGGCTAAGAAAAAAAAAAGTACACACAAGACACAAGAACGTACACTCACACACCACGTAAAAGCCTTTGCATTCATATGCACAGCTTAGCGCAGTGTGGGTCTTCAGTTTATTAGTCTGGAGCTGCTGCATGTGTAGCTGAGTGAAGCCTCTGTTTACACTAATGTTTTTATTGGTCTATAAAATATTATTCAGAATCACTCAGGTCTTGTATAACTTGAAAAACCACAACTGCAGGCCTTCAGCTTGTCATACAAGACCATAGGGGAATCACAAACTTCCACCTATCCAAACTAAGCAAAGTGATTTTTTAAAAGCAATAGGGTTTGCTCTGTTGAAGATCTGTCAATCTGGATACAACCAACAAATACAAGTATACTAATAATACAAGTATACTATTTTTGCACTTTCAGTTGGACATGCAAGTTGGGAGCCATGTGAAAGGAACCACTTAGTTTACACTTAAGTCAGTAAAAAAAACGACAAACCACTCCCTAGTCCCTAGTCATAGAACAGATCTACGTGGGCATTCAAGTCATCCCCGGAAGTTGTCATCTGATAATCAGAAGAATGAAGACATAAATCTGATAGATATTTTCCAGGAGAATCCAGAAGCACAGTACGGTGATTAGATTCTTAACCGCAGCAAAACATTTAAATAGAGCAAACGTTTTACATCTATAACAATCCAGGGTGGTTTCTGTGAACATTCGGTGAGTGGAACACATCAATGGATAACTTGTCACCAGAAGTGTACTTTCTACCTTAATGGTATTCTATTGAAACACTGGGATAAGCGCATTAGTGTAGCAGGAGATTATATAGAGCAATCAAGAGAATTTTGAATCTCATATTTTGTTCTGTTATTTCTCTTAATAACAGAACTAATAAAAGGTTTTTTAATATCAATTCAATTTTGTAGTTATGTTTAAAATGACCATAAAATATTTTGAATTAAATTGAAGTACATTTTAAAAAGTAATCAGACCTATTAACTGATTAAAGGTTTGTTTGTGCCATAAAATAATTTTAGATTACAAATTTTTACTTAAGGAAGATTTGGTTTACAATATAAAAATATTTGTGCATAGCATTTTATTACACACAGATATGCCAGTTGATATGATGATTCAACAGTAAAAAAAATGACAAAGTCAGTCATAATTTGTGAACAAATTAATAAATTAATGAATACGTCTTTTGTTGAAACATACATGGATTTTGAACCTGTCACATACATGTAGTTGTTATAGTCATAGCTGACCACCTACTAAAGATCAAAAATCAGTATAAAATTGTAGTTGATAAAAAAATCCATTTAAAAAATATTTTTGTTTTTCACTTCATCCTTTTCTGACAGATCTGGGGTCAGAATTCATATGCATGTTAAATGCAAGGAGAACGTATTAGGCACTATAATTACAACACTCACTCATCGGCTAAACCATTTAATCCTGTACACAGGGTCGTGGGGGCCTGGAGCCTATCCCAGGAGACTTAGGGCAGGGTAGAGGCGGGGTACATCCTGGACAGGGTGCCAATACATTGCAGGGCACACATTCATTCACACACTACAGGCATTTGGGAACACCATTAGCCTAATCTTTGGTCTGTGGGAGGAAAATGGAGGACCCAAAGGAAACCCTCCAAACACAGGGAGAACATGCAAACTTGATGCATACAGAGGTGGAAATTGAACCTGGCCGGAAATCGAACCCGGACCCTGCAGGTGAAAGGCAACAGTGTTAACCAATACACCACCGTGCCATCATAATTACAACAGTTTTAAATTTAATTTATGAAGTTATAACTTAAAAGTTATCAAGTTCCTATGTGAATTTAATTTGGCAGTATAAGTGCAGTGTTAGGCAAGAAGCTAACTTGGCTAACTATAGTGGAATATGCTGCTTGCTTCAGCCAGCCACTATTAGAGCAGTAATAAACTCATTAGCTCACTCTGCTAACGCCACATAGTATCCTCATGGGAGACTGTCAGACCACTGACCAACTCATTTTAGATACATTCTGTTTCTTTTCGCTGTGGCTTAATAATAATCCGCCTGCTAAATAATTGTCTCTGTCATGTACTCAGAAACTCCTTACTTGACCGTTGTTTGCGCAGGCATGTACACAGGCATGAGATGGATTAATACTGATTTTGGTCTCCTATTGAATGTTATAATAAATGTAGCAGTTTGAGAAAGTGATAGGTGGGGGACGTGCAAGGTTATAAAAATAAAGCCAGTGAATGCCATTGTATACTATGTAGCTCATTTTTATGTTAATCCGTAACATTACTTATGTTAGGACGCTCGAATGATACAAAGCCATAGACATTCCCTCACTCACTTGAATTGTCTGAAATGTAAACATATTCGACTGTTTGGAACCAAAGCAGACTTGTGAGACAGAAACTCCTGCAAGTTTTATGTGTCCTCATTGACTGGGCAGATCCTTCATAGGCCACATATATAAACAGGCCAGGAGTCCTAGCAAGAAGGGAAAACAGTTGCAGTTCTAAAATCGTAAATGATTCCAAAAAAGGAAACAATACGAAACAGCAGTGATGGAGACCTTCCATGTCAGAGAGATGGAAAGAGAGAGACCTTAACATGCTGTAATGTAACAGTCATCATCACTCCTAAAATAAGCACATGCACAGCCTTTCTAATGCCTTTTAATGTCACAATGCAACAAGCTCCACATACCTGTCTTCATTCGGTATTCACCTGCCTATACGACCCCTAACTGGGATGGAGGACTGGACAGATGGCCACCAGAAGACAATAACTATTACACATCTCTCACTGTTGTATGTAAGGTATGTTGTTAACACAATCTGCACAACACCAGGGATCCAACCAATATCCACAGAGATAAATAAACAGCAGGGAATCTTGATTCCAGCCAAAGCCATAGACTTAAAGACTTATTAGATTAATAATATTTTTCATTATTAGATACATAAATATTTTAATAGAATCATTCACAAATGCTTGTTTTACAAGCAGGATTACTTGCTTTACAGATCTAGCTGGCTCACCAGAAGGTTTGAAAAATGAATTGGAAGTTAGGCTAGCATTCAGTGAGCTGCTGAGCTACATGCGTTCCGATACATACATCCTCAGGCTATTTTGGTAAGAGCCAGGAACACCACCAGTATAAACTGTCAGCAGGAAGTAATGATAAGGGGTGAACTTTCACCTTGGGGTCAGGGGGCTACTCATGTGACTTAGCCTAGAATTAAATGATCTCCCTTCTTTAAGTGCCTGCTGCTAAAGCTTCATTAGGTCATTTGACAATTTCTGAATCTAAAAGCTGCACTGAAATCTGTGGCAAAATATGAAAATTATTAAACATGCTGTATAAACAATACCACTTAAAAGTTTGAACACACCTTCTAATTGTATTATTTTGTTTTGTACAGTGTGCAATAATCTCCTTTAAACCTTTAAACAGTTGATATTAAGATATTGAGATGTGTCTACTACTTGTGCTCTGTAAAGCTTTCCTAAATTATCTAACCTAAGGTGCTATATATAGCCTATATATATATATATATATATATATATATATATATATATATATATATATAGTATATATATATATATATATATATATATATATATATATATATATATATATATATATATATAAAATGAGTATGAGAGTTGTAAGTGTTGCACATTAGCATGCATTTAAGCAATTCCTCATCAATTATACTAATTTTTAAACTAAAAGTTTAAATAAGTCTAGTGGTCTACAAATTATGTCTATTTATTGACCAGCTAAAATACAACTCAGATCATGCTTTATGGTATGGTGTGCTTTATTTTAGTTTCTTTGCATTTTAATAATTTGTCAAAACGTCATTTTTGTGTCTGAAAATTTGTGTCTTAATTTTAAATAAACCACCCTTTCCTGGAAAAGGTCTTACAAAAAAAGTTTCTTAGTAGCATCTGTAAATATGTTTTTTTTTTTAACAAATAAACTTAAGGAAATCAATGATACCCACTGCTGTTTCAGCGAAACCCACAACCCACTCATCATCAATCCAGAGCCACAACTGCCTGAGCCAACAATGCCCTAATAAAGACCCATGTACTTGTCCAAAATGATCAAAAAGTGAATCATCGGTCCTCTTTAAGCAAGACATAAATCATGACAGAGCAATTATAATAAATTGATCAATGATTGAGTAGTGTGATGCCCTAAAGTCATGTCTTAGCACATTTCAACATTTTTTATTTTGCTTTTTTGCCACACATTTCCTTAAGAAATTATGGCAAATTTATATATATATATATATATATATATATATATATATTTTTTTTTTTTTTTTTTTTTTTTTTTTTAAATACTGACAGTAAGTGTCTGCGAAAAACAAGTTGGCTCCTGTTATTCCTAACTTTATACCAGATACAAATATTGTTTTCTTGTTTATTTTGCAAGTGCAAGCAAAATGCAAAATTAGCTAAAACTGACAAGTGTCCAAAAACTGGAGCTCACAGTTTAGATTTCTCTACGTTAATTAAAAGTGTATACATAAATAAATACAGCAGTATACAAAGTAAATACAGCAGCAGTTGTGATAGGACTTTATTTTTTTACTTAATGTTTATTATAATGCATATAATTAAGTCTATTATAATTTATATATAATAGTTATAGGAAACTCTAAATAATCAGATTCAGAACACTCAACAGCAGTGATGTATAATGTTAGCTTATAATTTTTCGGAATGTGGCTAAATATCATGATGTATGTTATGTATCATGCTGCCATTCCTTACTGCTATACATCTTAAATTATAATTTTTATTCTAATATCTCTCTGACTAGACAAATGTAGCAATGTCTTGATGGCAAACCTAATGTACAAACTGAAGATGGTGTTACACTCACGTGGCTGTGTGCTTAGGCTGACTGGACCCACACTTGTTCATTCTAATATAGTCTTATAGGAAGGGGGCTAAGGTCAAGAAAGGGTGGTAATAGGTCCTACGCCATGGATGTCATAATTATGGGGAAGCATTCCCAAAATTCCTTTAGAAGCTTTGACGCACTCCTAGTAGCTTGTTTCATCTCATTTCAACGTCTAAGCTTACTGCCTCTCGGAAAAAGGACGACGTGTTCCCACAAGCAGTAGGGAGAAGCATCAACAAAGGCCAGGAGATCAAGATTACAGGGTCAATTTCCATGCGCGACAATAAAAATGCTGTATAAACAAAATCACAAACATTGTTGTGTGGGTGCCATGATTTTTATTGAGCTGTTATATCATTAAAGTGTTCTGTGATGATGCATTTGCGAAGCTGTTTGATTTGACTGACCTATCATTAAACCGAGCCAGACTGCTCTCTTATCAAGCTGGTTTGTCAGTCTAGAATTTGGCATCAATTTGCTGAATTCCCAGCCATTATAAAATTACAACTCTGCATGGAAAACTTTCAGGCCAAGACCAATGCTGGAGAGAGAGAGAGAGAGAGAGACAGTTAAAAGTAAAAAAAAAAAAAAATCAAAGGTCGTATCAGTGCATAGAGGCACAGAGAAGTGTTGAGAAGGAGCAGACATTAGTTTTTTTTTCCTTATGAACTCTTCTGTTTTTTTTTTCTCCTCACAAGGTATGGCATTAAAAACAAAGCTCTCTGATATTTAACGCTGAACTTGTAATGGCTAAATTGTAATTGCAGTGGATACACTCTAAAAAATAAAACTGTGCTGTACTCAATTTTTTTGGTGAAACATTTTTACACTTAAAAATATTGAGTAAATATAAAAAAATATAAAAATCATGTAAAATATACTTCATGAATTGAGTACAAGTCAGTAAAAAAATTAAGTAGACCTGAATAACTATATTTAGTACAATGATGTACAAAATTGAGTAAATGTAATGAAAATTTGAAGTTAATGAAAAGTGAAAATGAGTAAAATAATTGAGTAGATATAATTGAAATGGAAGGTAGAAGATACTGAAAATTATACTATTATTTAATAAACAAATGTGCTACATTTACTAAATATTTTAACTGAATGAAAGAAACAATACACACATTTTCGTTTTAATTAAACATTTATTTGCCAAATTTGACAAGACATGAAGTCTAAACTCAACCTGGTTTACTTTGCAAATGACATGTAACAAGATCATAAACAAAGAGCTGAATTTATGTTATTAGTTATTAGTTTCAGAAACAATACTCCTGCCACAAGTATTATACAGTTAACACATGGAAAGTAGACTTTTGTATTAGAATCTAATGAGTCACATTTTACATCTGAAAGATTGCACACCTTCACACTACAGTTTCCTGCAAACTGTGGGATCCATACAAATGTGTGTGTAGACCTTCTCAGGTCTTAAAGAAGCAATGACAGTCTAAATGAAGACAGGACACAAAATATCCATGACCAACAGTACCATGCTTTACTCCATAATGATCGAAATTTCTTTTGATGATACGACAAATGTGCAGAGCTTACACCGCCATCCCATAAACTGGCACCTGAAAAAGGAACAATAGTATACAAGTAAGTACAAGTGTGACTGTTACTGTAAAGTCTACCAGACTGGTAAAATAGTACTTCCGTTCAAATACATACTTTTTGGACTAATAGTCTATTTCTATCTTTGATTCAATGGTTACACATTTAATACTTCTGTAACATTTAAAAAAGTTGACATTTACCTCCTGTTTTATCTCTATTCAACTTCTCTTCATTAGTGGTGCTGGTGCTGTGAAAGAGATATAGAAAATATATAACATGTTTCACACAAACACACACAATCAATCAGTTTTAGGTTCTTTTACTTACATATCAGAACATACATAATGTTTCACTTCAGTATTTTAATTTCATATTACTTTCTCCCAGTTATAAGTCTGAGAGAAATGTTGTATTTTCACTAAATCTTTATATTTCATAGCTTTAGTTATTAGTACAGTACTTAGCACATTTATTTTATAACATCTGCCGCTGCTTGCTCAGTGTTTAATCAAGTTAAAAATACTCATATACAGTAACGTATAAAACAGTACCAGAACCCGGACACTGCACCTCATTTCTGCTGTTTAAACCGGATTTGTTCTGAGTTTCTTCCTTAAAGTGTCGGAGTGACCGAGCAGACTCGCGGTTCAGTGTGTGAGGTGGACCGGTACACACGCGGTAATTATTTGAACATGTTAGTTTTATATCCTCGCCACAGTGGCGGTTGGCTGCGCAAAATCACCGCATTTGGCGGGAGAAATTCAAATATTGCGGCACAACCGCCGCCGGTTACACCGAGAAACTCGGAAGAAACCCGGACATGCACGCGCCGCTGCTCGGTGTTAAATCTCTCCTTTAACACCAGAGTTTAAGTGTCTGTATTAAACGCGCTTTAGCTGAGCAGTTTGGTGGTCGAAACAAACAAGCTAAATCACACTGAACCCCAGGACTGGCCTGTTGCTAGCTATCGTTAGCTCTGGAGCTCGGCTGTGACAGGATTCAGAACAGTAACTCACACCCTATAAAGTTGTGTGTGCAGGCAGACAGAGTCATTATTACAGTAACTTGTGTTAGCTGTTTACTCACCAGGATTTGTAAGGAATGTTCCAGAATGTCCCAGATGCTTCATGTCCATTCTCACATCCTCACAGCCTTCTGGTCTCTGATGTTACACCAGACTTCCCATGAGCACTTGCACAGGGCAATTTACTCAATTATTTAAGTTTTTGTTGTTAAAAATAAAGAATATTGAGTTGGAATAATTTATAATTGTAGTCCTTGAAACTAATCAGTACAATTACTCCATTACCAGATATTTTGATTGAAATGTATCAAAAAATATTAAGTGCATGTTAAAAATATAATTCAGTTAGTCAAATACTGATTTTTACTAGTGAAGTAAACTAAAATTATAGTGTAAATTTAATACAAAATAAATAATTGTTTTTTTAGGCATTTATTTTGATTTGTTTAACTTAAACAATCATGTATGTGACTTTTAGAGATTTTATTAAGGTAACATAACTTTTTTATAACTGTGAAACTTACAAGGCCACAGAATCATTTTTTAGAGTGTATGAAGCCTTTACTACATCTGGGCCTGAGGCTGCTTGGGGTTTAATAAGATGGCAAACAAGGGTATGTTTGTTCCCAAGTAAAATATATTGCGTTTTTGAGAAAAAGAAAATGCTGCTTGAGTGAAAAAGAATTATCACTGGATTGTCTTGAAGTTCATTAGATGCACTCTGATGGGAAGTAAAAAACAGTTTGGAAGTGGACTTTATGGGCCAGAGCATCATGGAAACTATAATTAGATTCCATCTTTATAACAAAAAAAAACTTTTTATTTGGTTGTTTTATCACTTCTTTATATGTTTTATGTGAGAGAGAGTTTGTGTTAAATTCTTGGTTTTTGCCAGCTACTGTCTCAATAGTGCAATTAAGTAAGAAGCACTGATATTTGATAAAAGGTTTAGTGTGAAAATATGCAGAAGATTAACGAGAGGGTTGAACCAACCTTTTTGCATTTACATGCAAAAAGCGCCAAATCAATCAGAAAATCATTATTTCCCCCCCTTTTTCACCAAGACACTTCAGTGCTGATACTGGACACACTGCAACCCTTTTGAAGAACTGCTCCATGTTTCCACCGTATTAAAGACCCAAATGCTCTGTAATGATGTGGGAGCTTAAAAATATGCAGCATAAAAATAATAACAACTGGTGAGGGTTTTACAAGCTGTATATCTGGTGTTGAGAACATATTTTACCATCTAAAGTCAAATCCTTTTCTGGTTATACATGCCACGGTGACACTATATGCAACTGGATTGCTCAGAAGGTTTTTATTACTTTTCTATAAAAACAGGATAGATAATAATTTTTTTAAGGCGCTTCTTCTTATGCATTATAGTTTCTATAGCAACTACTAATTTATAAGAACTTATTTGGCAGATGTGCCACAAATAATTAAATTTTTTTTTTTAAGTTTTACTTATTTAATAATATAAAAATTTAATTGCTGATACAATGATACTGTCTGTTTGTTTTGACAACACTTATGGAAGATGTCTCAAATACTAGTTCTACTAGTGTAACAGTCTGTTGTGAGTTTTCCAACATAAGACAGTATTCGTGCCAATTTTCTTAGTGAAATTACAAGCTTTTTTTTCTACTAGGGGCAACAGTGAATAAAGGGTGATAATGGAAAGACTGATTTACAAGCGGCGTTCAATTGACTTAATTAAATTGAATTGAGTAAATAATCCTCTGCTAGACTAATGCACTTATCCCAGTGTTTTACTAGTGCTTGGATAGAATCAATTTAGAATGTTTTTTCGGTACACCGTGATAGGACTGCCTGTCTCCTGTCTGTGACTTTGGCCTTTTAGGAAGTCCTTTAATGGCCCAAACATGTGGAGATGGCTGGGAGTGAGGTCAGGACTGTACTAAGAATCTCATCACTGTACTGCGCTTTCATCAAAGTCCTGGTTTGACATGAATGCTCCTCAAAGCTGTAATAAAGTAAAAAGACCTAACTAGTGTTTTGAATGTTTTACATCAAATATAACTTTAAACACTGAAATGTACTATGTGTCATTTTTCAGTAAATATTGTTGGCAGTTTGCTGTCAACAATTAGAAGAATAAGACTTCTTATTAAGAAGAATAAACGTTTTGGTAAACGTTATCAGAATGCAACATAGTTAAGATGAACAAAAAATGCCTTTTAATGAATAGAAAGTCAGTGGTCATGCTGTTATTTTAAAATAAACAGATAAAAATAACTCTGCTTTATGTTGGGCAACATGACATCACTCCGCTTACAGCCTGCCCCTGAGTGTTTTATTAATTTGTTGGTTTGTTTATTTGTTTGTTTATTTTTTACTTTTAGCCATGTATACTTAGAATTAAGTTCAAGTTTACATCGTTGTCAAGGTCAACAGAAGGGTTGTTGACCCACATATTGCATGTTGCTAATTTTTTCAACAATGATCACCAAAGCCTCCCACACCATTCATGTCTCAAGTTAATAGCCCTCAAACCCCTGATGTCATTGGTTCTTGTTCCCAGGCCAGCACTATTTTGGTGCTAGAATTGAGGCATGTCTTTGGTGGTGGAAAAATGCTAAAATTTCAAGAATAGACACAGGCGTCTTGTCAGCGGAAAAGAGCTGACGGCTATGCATGCTAGATCTCCAGGTTTCTCACATCATGTACTGTAATAGTCCTCTTAATGTGCCATGGACCACATAGTGCATAATGATAACAGTGAAGGCTCACATCACATCTTGTACATAAATAGCCAAATAGGACCTTTAGTAATTGTACTGGTTTGTGTATCGTCGCCACATAGTGTTTTTACTTCACTTATGTCTGTGAAGATGATTAGAACATGCGAGGAAATAAAAAAAAAAAGACGTCAGCCTCATTCTATTTGAGCCTACTTCATCACTGGTTGCGGGTAACAGGGCACCTATTAGTTAACAAAAAGTAAACAGGAAAAAAAGGGGGTTTAATGATCTGCTGAGACCCTTAGTCCACCACAATACACCATTCATGTTTAATGAGCAGTGAATATGTTACACTGGGGCTGATTGATAGTTTTTTGTTTTTCTTTTGTCCTTCACATCGATAAATATAGCAATATAGCATCACTGGGTCTAATGAAATGCAGCATAACCCAGAAAAGGCTTTGGTTACATAATAAATGCTGAAAATGAAAGCCAGGGCCCCCACCACACAAAAACACACGCACACACATACAGTATAAAAACACATAAACACACAGATGCACACACATTTCTGCCATCTTTGCTTATCTGGCTATGACACTATGTGCCAACCACGATGAAGACCACTTCTCCTACTTTCAGGCTCATTGTGTGGGATTATTATGTCAGACTGAGCCTTTGTCCCGTCTCTTTGCCCAAACCGATGCAAAAATAATGGCATGATCTCAGCTACTCACTTTATCCAAAGGGCAATCAAAGTAAGAGGTTGGATGACAGATGCCCTTGATTTATTAAGACAAAAATGGTATAACTCTTCAGGGTTCTGTCCAGAGGTTGTATTTCTCATCAACAGATAAATAATGTCAAAGATAATTTGACCTAAAGTAAGTTTTTTTTATTTGTTATTATAAACTTATTCCAGAGAACATTTTAAAGAAACCATGCACAATAATTTTATAATGATCTTGTCAGTTTTTACAAATTTTTTTTCTTTGCATGTTGAACATATATTTTTTTCTACATGTAATTTTTTATTTTTTTTTACTTATGATTGCTACTTATTTTTACATGCAGGGGACATAGTTTTACTCCTCAACTGAACTTTTAACAGTTGTGTTTCCCAAGTAGTATGTGAAAATATTTTATCATCTTAAAAAAAAGGTGACACAGTGGTGTAGAGGTTAGCACTGTCGCCTTGCACCTCCAGGGTCCGGGTTCGATCCTGGCCAGGCTCGATTCCTGCCTTTGTGTGCATGGAGTTTGCAAGTTCTTCCGGTGCTTGGTGGGTTTCTGCCACAGTCCAAAGATATGCAGGTTAGGCTAATTGGTGTCCCCAAATTGCCTGTAGTGTGTGAATGGGTGTGTATGTGTGTGTGCCCTGCGATGAATTGATACCCTGTCCAGGGTGTACCCTGCCTCATGCCCTAAGCCTCCTAAAATAGGCTTCAGGTTCCTGCGACCCTGAATACAGGATAAAGCGGTATAGAAGATGAGTGAGTAAGGTAATGTAATGCATGATGTTTTTATTTGTTTTTTTAGACATCCATTCATTTTCTTTTTTATATTAAATATATGGCTTTTTTTATCAAATATGTTTTGCATAATGTTATGTGTTAACCTGAATTTCTATGGTGTCTTAAAGTTCATTAAATATGATCACATATTATTTATAAAAATTACATTTTAAATGTATCATCCCTTGTAAAATAAATGTGATTATTTGTAGGGAATTTTAGAGGCACTTTTTTCTTTTTAATGAAACGAAAACAGATTAGGATGAGGGCCGAGGGCCTGAAACCAGACCCAGCACATTATCAGTCGATGACTCCCGTTAGATATGTGCCATAATATATATATATATATATATATATATATATAATTATGAAGTAATCGACCTTATAACCGACTACATAGCTTACTGTAAATGCCTTTCTGCATAAGATTCCCTATAAACAACAGTATTCATAAAGTAAAAAATATTGAAGTATTTCTTTTTTTTAGCGAGAAACCAGTGCTGAATGAAGCACAAAACGTGGAAATAATAATCATCTGTTATATTCCACGGTCTCTGATTTACTGGTTTTATTCACGCAAGAATACCATCACCCCGGTGTGTGTGCCTGTGCATGCGCGCAGCCTGTGGTGGCGCGCCATTACAGGGATGGGGGTCTGAGCGGTTGGCTCTGATTGGTCGAGGCCGAGGGTGTGTCCGGGGAAGTGGGTGGAGCTTGTGACACGCGGTCATTCAGTCACACTCCGCGCTGAGAGAGGGAGAGAGAGATGCAGGAAAACAGTAGAATACCAGTGGAGGACGTCTTCCCATACAGCATTCTAGTGTGCAAAAAAACAGCCATAGTAGCCACTGCACTCTCTTCTAAAACCTCTGCATCTGACTATATTAACCGGCATTTGAACAGCCACCAGCAAGCAAGACACAATCGAGCACTTATATTCATTTAAGTCCAGCTGGTCTTGAATAAACACTGGCAGGGTTAGTGCAGATTTTAGTGCGCGAATTTAGTTCCAGCTCTCTTCAAGCTGTGAAACATTACCTGGAAAGCAGTAGGCAAATAGTGATGCTTGTGTTTTTGGTGAAATAAATAGCCTACCAGGCAGAGTATTATTATTATTATTATGTTTCTTATTACAGGTAAATGTGGGTGCTTCACTTTCGTCTCATTTAGGACCAACTAACGCATTCTCTATATACAGTATATACAGTATATATATATATATATATATATATATATATATATATATATATATATATATATAGAGAGAGAGAGAGAGAGAGAGAGAGAGAGAGATAGAGAGATAGATAGATAGATTACAGAATTGTTTAAAAGGTGTGTCTGTTTTCCTGTTATTAGGGGAAAACATGAACAATTTATATCCACAAATGTAATTAACCTTTAATCTATGCATATTCTTACACACAGCTATCTTACACTGATATGAAGGTAAAATGTTACATTGCACACACTCTAAAAATCAAGAGTTAAAGGGTACCTTTTATGCTTTTTATGGTGTTTGTATCTATATTTTTGTATCTATATCTTTTACCTGGGAAGATACAGTAATAAACCTTTACCTTTATAGTCGACCGTAGTCTTCATTACTACTGAAGGTGATACTTTACCTGGACAAGATTAAGTATGGTCTAGTTGGATTGGTAGGGTATGCATTTGAAAGTTAATTGAAGCGGACAGTAATTATTTCTAAAGATTATTAAATGTCAATATCTTTTAAAACAGATTGATGAAGCATTACATAGCTTCTTACAAACAATTTGAATACACTTACAGTGCAGGGTATTAACAGCTTAATTGTTTAAAATAGAAGAGATATCGAGACTAAATAGTCTAGGAGACTGTGTGGTGTGCCATATTTTGTTGGCAGAACTCGTCAGACTATTTGACGTGCGTGCGTGTGTGTATGTGCGTGCGTGCGTGTGCGTGCGTGCGCGCGCGTTTGTGTGTGTGAGTCAGTCAGTCAGTGCTGCACGTTCACATGGCTTTTGTATATGTGTGTGTGAATGGAGCAGCTGCCTTGGGGGTGGGGGTGGTTTTGAATGATGCAATCCCTGCCAGCCATTAGCAAAGTTGCCCTCTTTTTCTCCACTGTGTGAACTTGGCACACACTGGCCACAGTGACACAATAGAGGCAGAAGATGATTAAGTCTGTTGATTAGTGACTTTTTCATAGCGACGAAGTGTAAAATGTCACCTTCTGTTCATTTCCATGTGCGTGCACTCATTCTTCCTGGCAATCATGACACTTCACCATGTGTAACCCAGCATCCAAAATATAGCCTAAATGACACTTTCCTTCCGCGCATGCATTATTATAGGGTAGGATTATGTGGCTTAAGTAGTTTAGAAATGTCTTGTCAGTTGACTAAATTATTTTATGGGTGTGGATTTTTTTTTTTGTGATTGTGCAATATATAGTAAACAACAAAACAAAAGTAACAACACATTTAAATGCCCTTGCTCCGAAATGGAGCTTGGTGTAATGTGAGTTCAGATGAACGCTGTAAATGATGTGTTTGTGGATGGTATGATTCCAAGCCATAAATGGGGCTGAAATGTTTTATTTTGTATATGATAAAAAATATATTAATCAGAAAAAAATTCTCATGTAGAGGATTTAAAGGTGTATAAAACTAACCATGATTATTGTAACAATGAAAAGTACCCTTTGATATCGAATAATGCACTGTATCTATATTATAAATCATGAAATGAAAATGTTTAACTTTAGGCACATTCCTCAAGCACCCCCTCGTGCACACACTTCACGAGTCGACTTTAGTTTGTTATGGCGCGCTGGGGCAACTTTGGCCAGGGACACACCCCCTAGGGCAGCTATCCATCCACCCCCATACCCCCCCACCCCCCACCCCCACGCCGCAACACCACCACCACCTAGTCTCTCTCTCTCTCTCTCTCTCTCTCTCACACACACACACACACACACAAAACACACACACACACATGCCACCCCCACCCCCCCTTCCAAGACTTGGCCGTGGTTGTCGGCTGTTCTGATTGGTCGCTGCGCCGCGGCGACGTGACAACACCTGCTCGACCGATTCATCAGCACTGACAGGCCGGGCCGCCGGAGATATAGGCAGCATCCATCCCGTTTCAGCGTGCTCATTCCCGGCAAAGACACGCCAGCATTGAAAAACACTCCGTGTCTCTGAGAAACTCGATTACCCAAGGTGTCTCCCGGGGGAAAAAAATAAAATGTTGGCCAGATTCACCGTGGCGCTGCTGGTTTTCTCGGTGATCGCCTTGACGGAGGAAACAGACACTACCGACGCTCATGAAAGTCACCCGGAAAAAGCGGCAAGCGCAAACCAGAAAGGACGACTCTCTTTACACAATACAGGTAAGACACGATAGGACACATTTACGGACCAACCAGGAGTCCAGATTATTACAATAAATTATGAATAAGAATTATTATCTGGATTTCTATTTTTTTTTTTTTTTTTGCGCAAAAGTGCAATGAGCCTGCGCTCCTAGTACAGCTGCATATACAGATTATATGCATGTGCATTATACACGGTTCCTTTTTCCGCTTTCCATGACGTGCCATATCTGTAGAAAACAGGTTAATTGATCGGAAAATGGCCACGCTGCGTTTTCTGATCTCGAGGAAAGACTATCACGTTGTAAATACACGGAGATGCGGAAATCCGATAGCTTCGTAAACTATTAATAGCGCGGCGCAAGGTAGGCGAAGGAGAGGTAATGCATACGCGCGCTCTTTAATCGTGTTTATTGGAGTGTGTCTTTCGTTTTTCCACGTACTAGGGTTTGTGTTCTGCAAAAGATCGAGGCTGCCGCATTCTAGGAATTACTAAGCGTTAGATGCCAAGCGCAACAATCTCTTGGCTGATCAATGAAACGAAGTCGGATTTCGTCCGCGCAACTTTCCTGGAGCTGCATGAGTGATGCAATGACCCCTTACGTTACACGCGCTAAGACTTTCTCGTGTTAGATAGACTGATTTGCATAACTTCTTCGCAGAGCACTCTACAGCACTGTTGGACATGAATCTGATAAGAGGCTTATGGCGTTGGTTAGAAATACACAGTGCATGAGGTGATTTACAGCAGCCGTGTACTGTGTAGGTATGTTAGTATGTGTGTATTTAGGTAGGAGCAGAGTCCCTATCTTGATCGTCTCCTGAAACCCGATGCAAAGCTGCGGCAGGCTCGCGCGCTCCGAGCGCATTCCCCCGCGCGCGCCAACACAAGCAGCGCGGAGCGACCGAGAGTCTCACTTTTCTTCGGCGCGCGCCGATCCTCATCACGGACAGGGCGCGCGCGCGCTAAAAATGCACGACTAAAGCCTCCTCAGTGCAAAAGAATGCATGTACACTTCCGATCTTAAAGAAGAAGCCTGTAGCCACTACCAAATCATTGTCACTATTATAATAATAATTATTATTATGCAGCTAGATGTACTAAACAATTTTGTGCACAATTTATGACACAGATTTTACATACATAGGTTTTTTGGATGCTTAACAGTCTTAACGTTCTAATATTTCTTCTGTAGAATTCTTCCTAGAACCTTTCCTAAATAGGAATATTTTACGATGTCACGTCTTTAAAAGCATATTTTCTTTCAGGTTTAATTGCGTACCTAAATTATTTGAACCACGAGATATATAAAAGATACACCCTTGAGGATATCACCCATGTGACAAGCATTTATACCATAAAACCTCACTTTTTCCACCCCCCCCCCCTGCATTTATTTCTTGTAGAAGAATGTCATTTTGCATTAAGATTTCTCATCCTAGCAGAAATAACAAAATTACTAAAACATGATAAGTGAAGACTGCCTTATTCCTTAAGAGGCCCTTAAGGATTCCATGATTGGTCAATGGTTGTAGGATTTTAAATTAGCTCTGTTTGCAATCTTTTTTGACCAAAAAAAAAAAAAAAACGATCAGGGTTTTAGTTTACAGGATCTTTTCAAAATCTTCCCAGAGTGACAGACCAAAGTACATTCCAGGGTGCCAAGTGAAACCTTTTTCTTTACTTGAGCTGTAAGCTTTCAAAAAGAAGTGTATAAGCATTGTCTCATTGTCAGTGAATCAGTTTCAGCCTGTTTGCAAGCCACTTGTTTACTGGGTGAATTATTTCATATTGCATAACAGAATACTATCATGTGAGCTCATCTATCTTTGTACTTCAGAAAATTTCTGCAGTATGCAAGCATTCCTAAAGCTTTTGGACAGGAGATGGAAAGGCAGTTGCGTTTTACTACAGTATGAAACAGTCAGTCACTGTCACACTTTTACATCAAAGCTATCTTTTCGTTCGCTAGCTTCCTGTATCACAGAGTTTCTTCTGCATTTTATTATTTTTCCCTAATGTAAAATCAACATAATTTCATCCTGCCCCCCATACAGTTAATCTTGCTTTTCCACCACTCACTGCACTCACTGCCAGATGCCTCCCAGTTTGACTTTAATAGCATACCTTAATTACCTCAGCTGAGCTCTGCCTCTCTCTCTCTCTCTCTGTGCTAAATCCGTCCACTAAGTACAGTTCTTGCATTTTCAGTTGAGAAACAAAGCCTAAAATAGGCACTAAGTGATCTGCTTCCAAGTGTATGAGGTGAAAGGTTATATCTTTATATGTACTCATGCATCGTTTAGCTTTAATTCTCTTTAAAATCGTCAAAGTCCTTTGGCAAGTAGTAATCTTGCATAAAAAGAAAGGTTGGAATAAAAATTTGCCTGAAAGTGCATTCGGGGTATAAACTCAAAGGAATTTTAACATTGGATTCAAATATCTGCTTTTTACTATAGTGACAAATCACATTCTCGCTCTGTCTCAGCTGAGATTCAACACTGTCTGGTGAATGCTGGAGATGTTGGCTGCGGCGTGTTCGAGTGCTTCGAGAACAACTCGTGTGAAATCCGGGGACTGCAGGAAATATGCCTGACTTTCTTGCATAATGCCGGGAAGTTTGACTCCCAGGTAATGAAATGTCTCTTGGACCCTGAGTGCTACTCTGCTCTCTCACAGAAGTCATATCTCCATTGTCAGATGGTCTTAGCCTCGGCTCTGGTTTCACAAGCCACAGGTGGATTTGTAGAAAAAAACTTTTGCCCCCAAGACACAGCCTGAAACTTTGTGTTGAAACATAATTGAGCTCTTAATTCACATTGTAGGAATTGCATAGGTTCATGTTATCCCAGCAGATGCACAGGGGCCCTCTGATTGAGAATTCTGTGTGTATTGCAATGCTGGCAAGTGTGACAAAAGTTGTATCTTGTGCAAGAGGTACAGCGAGTACCCTTAAGCAACAGGAGAAAATCTAATCTTTGTGTCTTTTCAGGGAAAGTCTTTCATCAAAGATGCACTGAAATGCATGGCCCATGGCCTGAGGCATAAATTCAGCTGCATCAGTCGAAAGTGTCTGGCCATAAAGGACATGGTGTTCCAGCTCCAGCGGGAATGCTACACAAAGCACAATTTGTGTGCTGCGGCTAAGGACAACGTTAATGTCATTGTGGAGATGATCCACTTCCAGGACTTGCTCCCAAAAGGGTGAGTGCTCACGCACAGTTACAGGCCAGTCTTTCACCCAGTTCCCTGCATGTTCCTTCCTTTACATGGAGTGCTGCTTAGTGAACCTGCCAAGCAAACCAACAAAGCCACTTTCTATTACATGTGACACTTCTGTGCACTTACATTTGCATAAGAAAAAGACTGTGGAGTGTCTTAACTTACATGCTTGCTTTATGTTTGAAAAGATTTTTTTTCTCAAGATTTTTAAAATGCAGCATCTAAATATAACTGGATAAAAGCTAAATTTATTTTTTGGGCAAATCTGTTTTCCACCTCATGTTTGTGTATAGGCTTGCATAATGGGAGGGCTTAAGTCAGAAGAGTGTTAAATGGTTCTTTGTTGAGTCTCATGGAAGGTCCATGCTGTCATAGGTGCAGTGACACAACCTTCCAGTGCTTTTCTCGCTTCATTTTGCTGGCGTTTTATGCTAGAAATCCCAGAATTCCATGTGGTTCAAAAGATGCACTATTCGGAGTTGTATTTTGCAACATGGTCCTAAAGGCACAATGTTTTTCTCTTTTATTTAGGCCGTATGTTGAACTGGTGAACATCTTACTAGCCTGTGGTGAAGAAGTGAAGGAGGCCATTAGCAGAAGTGTACGGATACAATGCGAGCAAAACTGGGGTGCTCTCTGTCACAGCCTAAGCTTCTGTTCATCACCACCACCCCTTGCCAACCAGGAGCGCCACGCAAGCCAGCATGAGCACCCTAAAGGTCCACGTCAAGCAGACAAAGACAAAACTGGCAAAGGGGGTTCAAGTGTCCATCCAAGAAGTCGTGGCCATGGTACACGACGTGCAAGCCTTGATGCCACAATGGCTGAGCAGGAGGACCCTGAGAACACCGACATCCGGAGGTGAAGACCCCCACAAGCACAGACTGAGTAATAGGCCCAGTGAAGCTCTCCTCTTGTCCTTTTCCCTTCCAGCGGTCATTCCAGATCTCCCAGACTGTTTGTTTACTTTTGCAGGGTATTGTGATGTAGCTCATTTTTTTGATACTGCAAATCATAGGTTCTTTTGTTCTTGTCACATGACTCTAACATAGCATTTCTATTTCATAAACATACCCCTTGTAAGTTATTTATTTTATTTGTTATGCAATGTTGAAATATAAAGTGTACATATAAATACATGTATATCTATAATTACACAAACCTGTATAAATATAGCCATTGTATGCAGTACAGAGGTACTATATGTAATATAGTACACATAATAAATAAATCCTTGTTGTATTAGTTTACATTATTTCATGTACTACAATCAAACTGTAGATATGTAACATATTTTGTTTTTTGTTTTTTTTTTAAGTTTGGAATTTCACGTGTATTGTAATTTGGAATACTTGTTAATTAAATATATAAATTGTACAGTAGATTCCAAGTGTGGCACATAAAATAAGAAGAACTTATTATTGGCTTTAAAAAAAAATGTACGTAAAAAGCCCTAATCTTGCACCGTGAATACTATTCTATGAATGTTTCAATTTTGATGCGCGTGCACACACACACACACACACACACACACACACACGCACACAGTCGTTGCTAACATAAAGAAAACGCAGTCACTCACCAGTTCCAGAATGATGAAGTGTCTATGATTATCTCATTTGTGTGTCACTTATGCACTATTTGGGATTTACCCCAAACACATTAGTCTGACACAAAAACAGCAGCAGCTCAGAGAGTGTGTCATGGAAAGCCAGGCTGCTTGCATTCGAGCCAACCCTTCAGACAACTCTACTGGTTCCAAGTTGAAAAAAATAGCAGTCCTCGCGCTCCCTCCACTGAAGAGAGGCAGCGGTTGGAGCCATAATAAACTGGCGTAAGACCTAGAAACTAGGTTAAGTCTACACAAGAAGCGAAAGCTATTATGCATACTACCGTTGAAAATACCACTTTAGCTTGAGCCATAGGAGAATTCCCTTCAGCCCTGACTGTAGAAGGGTTTCATAAGTATAACAGAGCCACATAGTGTACCATTTAACCATTTAACTGCATAATTTGGCTGTAATTTTTGTTGGCGCAATCTATCGCCATTCGCCCACTGTGCTGCATACAGATAAAAGTTGTGAAGCTTTTATTGTTAGATTTCCAGATTAAACCAAGTTTTGAAATGAATTATGTCATATAAAAGGGCTTTCATTAACAAGCCTCTGTCAGGCACTGTGGACAATCTTGATAATAATTAAAAAAGGACCATTAGTTGTTGATGCGTCAATTTACATTTTGGAGTTGGGAAGCATGAATATACAGGAACATTGCAGATTAAACAGTTTAAACATACAAATGTATGGTTCTGATGTTTAGTTTTCTAGTCATGCGCACATTCTCATTATCAGCTACATGTTAATGATTTGCAATTAAATATTCGAGCTTATTACGTATAATGGTAATATGGTCATATGTTATTTTTGACATTTCACCAATTTTATGCACTGTAATACTACTTAAGTCATGTCATAAAATCATACCAGTATTTATGTGTCAGAATGTCAATATACATTCAAGCTACATATTAAATATATCTCTTGCAACACATTTTAGTAAATTGTCTGCATTTACATTGTCCATATATTAAATTACAATTATGCAGTAAACGTATGGCCATGTGAGCTTGACACCATGTCTGGATTCACACACAAGCCATGATTATTTCACACCAGAGAGTACACAGGCATTAATCATGCTACTGTGGGGTCCAAGCAAGCGCTGATTCTAAGAATCTGCTCTCTCTCTAACGGGAAAAACAGCAAGCCTTAATGCTGCTCCGATCCAGCGGCAATAATCTGAAGTGCACTCCATGAAACTGGCACATAAAGCTGTCAGGGTGTGTGGCATGGCCTTGGCGCCAATCCATGCCATGGCAGCAAGCACGTCCTTCATGCTGCTGCAGAATCCCACAGGCCTGCCTGGAAAAAAAAAAAAAAGTTTTCTCTCTCCTTCTCTGTCTCTGTCTTTCTCTCTGTGTCTCACCATAAATAAGCTCTCCTGCGTTTTGGCCCAGGCCACGCCGTCAGTGAGCTGAGATCTATAAACAGGCTTTACAGGGCCCCGGAGGGCACGGCTGCACCTGAAACATAACTGTCCAGTGCCGCAACAAAGTCGCCTTTCTGAAAACTCCTGAATTTACAGGACTGGAGGTGTGGGGGATCTGGTCTGGATAGTCAAAGACGCATAGTCAGCCTTCCAGTAGGCCTGGGAACCTATATCCTGGAGCAGGTTAGCAAAAACACTCATACGTCATATTACAGCCACACTACAGTCTTTTATTACTGAGATGTCATGCTGTCAAGTTTCCTTTAAATAGTCATGCTCATGTCATACTCTGCTGGTGTAAGTTACATGCAGAAGTTAAGACAGGTCAGAGATTTACACTGATCAGCTATAGCACTAACACAACTGCCAGGTGAAGTAAACAACATTGATTATGAATTATATACCAGTAAACAGGATCATAAACACCCAAGGCCCACCTATGCCCACAGGGATCAAAGGCCGACCTGTCTGGTCCAATTCCACAGAAAAGCCAATGCAGCACAAAATCCACAAAAGTCAATGCTGGCCACAACAGAAAGGTATCAAAGCATCCACTGTATCACAGCCTGCTGTGTATGGGTCTTAGCAGGCAAAGAGTTCAAGGTTGTTGACATAACCTCCGAATTCCCAGATCCCAGTCTGATCAAGGATCCATGGGGTGCAGTGAAAAAGCAAATCTGATCCACTGAGGCCCCACCCTTCAACCCAGGGCACACAAAGGATCCGCTGCTGTCATGATGCCAGTCACCACAGCACACACCCAGAGGTCCCATGGTGCCACAACCAGAGGGGACATAACTGCACAAGGGGAACCTAAAACCTAGGTGGTTTTAATTTTAATGTTTTTAAAGTTATGGTTGATCGAATTTCACCTAGTGTGTCATCAGCACTGGCACTCAGTGGTTGTGGGCAGTGGGTGAAAACTTTGTACTACTAATCAGAAGGTCATAAGTTTAAACCATAGCAATGCCAAGCCGACACTGCTCGCCCCTTGCGTCCTCAACCCATAATTACAATAGTATGTAGTAATAGCAATAGTGTCAGTTTTATAAAATGAGATTAATGTTTGTTGTGCTCAGCAACATAAAACCCTCCCACAACAAAGGCCGTTTCTACAAAGTCATTGGTTACTGCAGCCAACCATCACCTAGTGATAGACCTTGATAGTGAAATAGATGCAAGTTGGTCTATGGACATCTGCTGTAAACATCAAAGCAATCTGAGATGGCAAGTCATTTTCAGCCCCTTCGTCATATATAAAAAAAAAACTAAAAAGTTTAGGATAATATACTGCATCAACAGTTATGTTCATATACAGTATATTTACTAATTAGGCAGGAATTTATGGCCACAGCAGTGTCAACTTAGCTGTGGTGGGATTTGAACTCACAAGCTTCTAATCTACAGGAAGGTATTCCTAAATGAGCCCAAAAACATACCCTTAATTTTAATCAGTTGAAATTTATGTACTTTAGTAAAACTTGTGAATTGGATAAAAATGACAGCCAAATGCATACCAGAAAACTCAAGATTAGATGGCTTTGAAAAATAGCAGTGCCGCTTAGCTATTGGAAAAGAGAGCAGCCAACCATGATCTGGACAACAATGATGCATTACTGCCCTCTTGAGGTCAATTTTTAGACAAGGTTCAAAACAGAAAAAAAATAAAAAAACTTTTGCATCCAGATAGTTTTGATTTTTGATTTCTCAAGGACATTCATTTAGTTTATATTGCTCCATTGCTGTCTTTCCAAACATGGCTCCATACAGTTGATGTTGGAGAATGTAAACTTATTAGTGTTTTTTTTAAGTAGTTGGAAAGTTTCTATGTACAGTTTAATAATCTATGCCCATACATCATTTTTTATCTGTAGGGACATAGAAAACCGATTATCGATTAATACCTTTAGTGTTTTCTCTATTAATTAATCAGATAATGTTTATAACTCATCGGCTATTCAATCTTCTTCAGTTAATGTGAGTAAAACACCAAAATGTGCAGGACATAAGGGTAACCCAAGACCAGGACTGGGAACCTGTTCAGTAACCCAGTGCTTTGCTTACATTACAGCTGTTTATAAAAGGAATTGCCTAAAAGACTATGTGTTTGCCTACAACAACAGCATACATAAACAACATGGCTTTAAAGCTTAGTTCTGCTGAGCATAATGCAACCATTAGGCCAAAAACATGAAGTACATCATCATTTGACTGCATATGAAAGTTGGACACAAAGTATAATCATGCATCCTGCACTTTAAACAGATTCATGTTCTCTCTAGAGGTGGGGATAATGTAAAAGCACTTTAAAAAGAGAATGCAATTGCACAAATAAATGTCATGTTGAATACTTTTTGAGATTGGGAATCATGGTTTGTCCCCAAAATACTGACATACTGTAGTCTGCATTGACCTTTCACATCAGTTTGTGCTACATTCTATGCTTTTCTATGTTACTGGACCAGATTTCCTGGCCTTTGGTCCTTACAAGCATAGATAAACCTCGGATGCCCATGTTTCTGTCATTACTAGTACAAAATTGACAATCAATGTTATTGTTGGGCTGGTTGGTGTATATCCTAATGACACGCTAAATTTAAGCCTTACTAATGGTAGGACAACAAGTCCTGTGTGCTCCCAGTGCTTTATCAGTGTTAAGACATATTGTTTATTACTGTAGATCCAAATTGTTTCTCATAAATTTCTTAATCTACTCAACCATCCTTACTTAGTTATGCTAGAGAATGTAGACTCAATTCCTGATGGACAAGCAATACTGTACAGGTAAAAAAAAATATTTTGGTGGATATATTTAGTTTTGATAATTATTCAGTTATTCTGTTAATAAAATAAAATAAAACATTTGTTCAGCATTTCCTCCTTTAGGACTGTTTCCTTTACCAACTTAAACTGGTAGTTTGGAATGGACTCAAGCAGTGTAATCTTACATGATATTGCAAGAATGATGTAAACCTGAGCACAAACCTGCACACTATTGCTATTCTGGATATTATTTAAATAAGGTTGGACACAGAGTATAATCATGCATCCTGCACTTTAAACGGATATATGTTCTTCGTAGAGGTGAGGATAATGTAAAAGCACTTTAAAAAAAGAATGCAATTGCACAAATACATGTCATGTTAAAGACTTTTTGAGATTGGGAATCATGGTTTGCACCCAAAATACTGCAGTAAAAGACAAAAACCATGCTTTCTCCAAGATGTAAAAAGCAAGGGACTTCTCACCAGTCAGTCTCTAGACAAAAAGAAATAACACTGGAGATGATCATGTCCACCCTTGAAATAATTTTTAAATTGATCACAAATGTCTAGTCAGAACTTACTTTTTGTCCCTTTGGATTATAAAATGCTGAGCGAAAAGAAAAAAAAAACATAACAAAAGATTACATGAATTGATTAAAAAATTCTAAAATACTGTGAGACCAAAGTGACCAAGAGTTAGCTGCCATAATTAAGCCAGAACATCCTCCTCATCACAGCCAAATCTCATCAAAGGATTCAAGTTCATTCATTCATTCATTCATTCATTTATCCTTACATTATTTTATTATTATTCTTTTTTCACTAGGCATCTATGCTAAATGCATTTTATTGGCATTTCATGTACTTTGCACAATGACAATAAAGTTTAATCTAATCTTATCTAATTCAATTTAATCTAATCTAATCTAATCTAATCTAATCTAATCTAATCTAAAAATCATATTTTATCCTGGTGAGGATCACTGTAAATTTAGAGACCAAAAAAGACTGAGTATGAGGTGGGAATACATTATGGCCACACCAGGGCACTATATACAGTGAAATCTATAGCACTTGAACATAGCCAATTCATCTCCTGGTTTGTTTTGATACACGGACGACCCCAGAGGAACCCCTGGAGAACCCAGAGGAACCTCAGAGAGAAAAAGGAACATGGAAAGGAATCGACGCAAGTTATACAAAGATATAGGGAAATTAACAAACTAACAAACAAGGTCCAGTTAACAAGATATAGCTAACATTAGGCATCAGACATGGGTCATGGCTTAGTGGGATAAAAAAAAGAAAGGCAGAAAAGGCTCCAGTAAGGGGAGACAAAAACCAAACACACAGGGAGATGATAGACAGCATGCCGATGTTGCTCACACATACACTCAAACACAGTGCAGTTTAGCAGGAGATAAAGGGAAGTCTGTTAGCTCATGTTTGATCTGCTGTATACAGCCATAATTGAAACTCGATCTAGTATTTGAGTAAAATAATATGGCAATGAGGACTACTCAAACTTTTATTTTCTCCCACTCTTTTATATAAACTATATCTTCACTTTTCTCTTTTAACATCTAATGTCATGACTCAGTTAACCTTTCTTACAGTCTTATCATAACTACATGTCAGAACTTCACGTGAATCTTTGTATAGTTTTGTAGTCACTGGCTACTGTTCAGTTTCTTTTAAACCCAGCCAAGTTATGAATACTACCACCTTCTCTTGTTTTTCTTGCTTTTAATGTCATAAAAAACAGACTAAATGAATTTATGTTAAATAACTGTTTAAGGAAGACGTTATATGCAAGCACTTATTTACTACCTGCTTATACACCAAACAGCTGTAACATTAAAGCGCAAAATAATTAAGCCCAATATTGTGTTCACAACTCTGTCATTGACAACTGTGTCACCTCAGGTTGTGGCTCCACAGGGGCTCCGTGGGTGTGCTGTGCTAGACACCACAGCACACCCACAGAGGTCAGTGGCACAAGAGGAAACTACACACTAGCACTGGGATGTTAGCAACAGATCCTGTGGGCTGGGGCTCTTTTTGTGTCTGGTGCATTCCATACGGTAGATGCTTACTCAGATTGAGATCTGGGGAATTTGGAGGCAACCTTGAACTCTTTGCCTGCTAAGCCATATGTGTCAAACTGTGATACACTGGGTGTTCTAATACCTTACTATCATAGTCAGCATTGACTTTTTTACATCAGTTTGTGCTACATTAGCTTTTCTGTGTTACTGGACCAGATTCCCTGGTCTTTGGTCCCTACGAGCATAGATGAACCTTGGATGCCCATGATCCTGTCATTACTAGTACAAAATTGATAATCAATGTTATTAATTCACCTGGAGGTGGTGTTATTGTTGGGCTCGTTGGTGTATATCCTAATGACACGCTAATTTCAAGCCTTACTAATGGTAGGACAACAAGTTAAGCCTATAGAGTAAGTTCTCCTAGACAGTGTACTGTACATGCTGTGTAATGTAATCTACTCAACCAGACTCCTTACTTATTTATGTTAAAGAATGTACTGTAGACTCAATTCCTGATGAACAAGCAATACTATACAGATTTAAAAAAAAATTGGTGGACAATGTATTTAGTTTTGATATTTATTCAGTTATTCTGTTAATAAAATAAAATAAAATAAATTGTTCAGCATTTCCTCCAAAAGGACTGTTTCCTTTACCCTCTTAAACTGGTAGTTTGGAATGGACTCAAGCAGTGTGATCTTACATGATATTGCAAGAATGATGTTAACCTGAGCACAAACCTACACACCATTGCTATTCTGAATATTATTTAAATTAAATCAATTATAGTATAAATAAGCCCTGAAAAACACTGGGGGGAAAAAAGAAAGAAAAAAGAGATATTGAAATGCCATTGGTCTGTAAATTCTGTCTCTGACAGTTCTTGAACCTCAGCTACATCACTCAAATTCATACTTAGTCTAAACTAGAAATGCTTTTTTGCCTCGTTTCATCACCACAACCCTAACCAGACAGTTACTAAAAATAAATGTGGCAAATGCACGAAATAATTGAAAGCTTTGATTTTAACCACTCCCCTGAAAAAAATCCTCATATTTTTCCACATTGCACATAATCGAACAATGTATTTATATTTGATTACACTCTAATAAAAATAATCTCTGGGACTGTGCTATTCCATGCTTATTTAATGTCCAGTGCATTAAGAGGGTGCAATTTATGAAAAAAAAATATTTTAAAGGTTTACAGCCTCTAAGCTTACAGTTTTAAGTCCCATGATATCATTGTCAGGGCACAGCTACAAAATTTACAGAAACACTTTCAAAGAATATTTTGCAAGAATTCCAAAGTTAAAACAAGTCAAGAAAATGACATCTGCAGTTTCAGATCCCTTAACAGAAAATCCCCAGCAGGAAAAGTATCACTTAAATATGACGAATAGACTCTAGGTGCAAGGCCTTTTCTGATGTTTTGAAACGCGAGAACCTGAACATCAGTTGAATCTGAGCAAGTAGTCAAAACTATTTCCTGACATCTAACAGAGGACAGGTCATCTAACTCCCTGTGGGAGCCAACATGCTACTTGCTGAACACTAATAGACTGTCTAATCTACTGCCAAACATCTGAACATGAACCAATGAGCCTGAGACAAATGGAGAACAAATTGTGTGATGATAAAAGACTTGGTTTTAAATTTGCTCTGATTATTTTTCACATTTTTAATGGTCCTTTAATGTCATGTGTTTAGTCATTCATTTTGCACATTCTTTTCTAACTTGTAGGTTTTTAGCAGATGCTTATCTTTTACTATTTTAAAAAGACTGGTCTTGCTAAAAACAGTGCTAAGTGCCTGTAAATGTTAGTGTGCAGAGAAACTAACACTGAAAAGACTAGTGTTAACAATCATAATTATTGTAAAATAAATGTATCTTTATTCCATTAGGATAAATGTTCATTTGATTACATACAGTCTAATATAATACAATTGTACAATTTTATTCTTTTTCCATTATTTCATGTAAACTATCAGTACAATTGTACATTATTATTTATTAATATTAAATAGGTGTACATTATTTAAAGCCATTACATGTTATGCAGTACCTTGGCTCTTAGGTCAAGGCCACTGTAAGCTATAGCTCTCTAAATATAATTGTTTAATATGAAATGAATATCATATGTGAGATGTGAGAAACACACGGTGAGACAGATGGGACACTTAAGACTGTCCTTGACTTTCGGTGAACTTAAAGTTCAAAAGGATTGTTACTAAAGTTTTTTTTAAAGTGAACCGGTTTTCTAAAAAAAAGAAAAATCAACATTACTTTTTAAATAATTCATCTGCAGCAAGAACGTGCTTTACATGATTTAATTAATAAATAAAATAACTAATGCTAATGCAGTGTTGACAAACTTTGGACTTTTTAGCCTTCATAAACAACTTGATTAAAAAAAAGCCTAGTGACAGACCTAGCAGCTTTTGAGGAATATGTTAATGACTTTGTTGCACTTAATATGGCTCTCCATCACTTAAGATAGCAAGTTTTTTTGACTTACCACCAGTGTGTAAAGCTTTACTGAGTTTTGCTAGTATGAACCTATATGATTCCAAATATCCATCACTGTTCGTCATTGTTTGTCTGCGCACACATTATTTTATTCTTCATTTAGCAAAATTACCATGTTAACAAATAATAAAAAAATTTCTGTTTTCCATATTCCAGTTTGTAGTTGCTGTGATGTATGTTTAAAAAAAAAGAGCTAAATTAAATGTCTCATGGATTTTTAATATTATTAAATGTATTAAACAACGTAGAATGTGTGATAATTCAAATAACATATCTCAATATAATTGATTGGATATTGCTGTGGTATAAGTATAATAAAGTATAAAAATGTTTCTATTGAAATGATAACATGTGCAGAAAAAAACTATATTAGAGCCACAACTATTATCAGAGTTTTTTTCTACAGAAAATAATTTAACATGATTTGGGAATTAAGTAGTGTCTTAGCATGACACAACCACAGACACTATTGTCATTTAAGGAAACTATTTTGAATGATATAAATATCTTCCTGTTTTAGTTGACATGTTCCCAGATTATGTTTCAAAATTATTATGGCCCACCTCTGGCTCACCTCTACACCAGTTATCTGGCCCACAAACCACATGGAATGAAAGCCCATGAGCGGTCAACTGAGAAAAGTTACATCTGAACAACTGTTTCATATTTATGGAGACTACATTAAAAAAAAATCTTTTTAAAAATATAAACAACACCTTATTACACTCATTTATTAAACTGAGAAACTGAACTTTTGTGGAAATGAAATCTAAAAACAGTGCAAACATGTCTTTAGAATTTGTGCTCTTTAAATATTATTATTATTATTATTATTATTATTATTAAGCAATGACGCAAGTAGACCAACAGGGCCACATCTTTGCCAGAAGTATCCCAGATCGAGGTGCTTATCTGGGTTATGACATGCAAATGATCATGACGATCAAATGATTAGCTATACAAATTAGTCCGTGGTGTCATTTGGCAACTTCTCCCAACTATTATGACATACTAAACATTAGCTATACTTTACTTTAAAAAGTCGGTACCATTGGAAAATACCCTGCAGGTTTTTTGGTTTCTCTGAGTAACTGCGACACATTACCCAAATGAGGATGGGTTCCCTGATGGAGTCTGGTTTCTCTCAAGGTTTCTTCCTACTACCATCTCAGGGAGTTTTTCCTTGCCACTGTCGCCCTAGGCTTGCTCATCAGGGACTATCTGACCATTTTGATTCATACACACTCACATTCCATACAAACTTATATAATTCTTTTGATTGTGTAAAGCTGCTTTGTGACAATGACAACTGTTAAATTGAATTGAATTAGATATTTTTGAGTATATCAGCGCATATTGCTGGCCTTTGATCCCTGGGATAGTGTCTATAGGTTTCACTGAAAATGAGGTCAGTTAATAGCTAATTAAATAAATAGTTATTCCAATATGCATCAGGCCTATTGAAATCTAAGTTGTGGGTGACGTTAGTTTAAAAAAAAATACTGCACTAACCTGGACTTGGTATACATCGAGGTTAGATTTGGGGTCTCAGGGGTAAATATCTTAAGCACCTAAGTGAATATTGTGATAATAGTGTGGATGCCGTTGAGTCTGGGAGTTGCAGGATAACAGCGGATACGCAGGTGAAGAAGCGGAAACACGGCAGTCCTGGTTTCAGTAAGCCAGACCAATTTAGATAAGACCCATCGGGCCATTTCAGCCCTCAACCCGAGAATATCCTCCCCATGTCATTGAGGAGGAAGTTTTCAAGAACTCTTATCCTCTTTTCCTTTTTATCTGCTAGAAGCACGCCGTTGAAAGACAAGCCCGAGACAAAAACGCGCGTAGGAAGTCTCATCCATTGCAAGCGAGCCGACATTTTCTTATTATTTTCTTAAATCATGCTTATATCAAATGTAGAAAGCAAGTAAGAACACTACTAGGCTAAATGTTTTAAAAGCTTCAGCTATAAATCCCGGAATGCTACATTTGTTGACATAATTTTCCCTTTTACAAAAAAGGACATAAAAAGCGTAAAATTATTTATTTAAGCCTTTTTTCTTTAAAAAAATTAATCCAGGTTATTTCTCCATCAGCTTTGTCACCCACAAAAAAAAAAGAAAAAGAAAAGAAAAAACTGGAGGAGACAGCAGGATACTGTTCTGTTCATAAATCATCCTGAGAAAAAACAGCTTTCCATAAGCTTACGCAAGTTTACATTATTTCGCCAATTATTGCTGCGGTGGCCTGCAGGACTGCTCACTCTGCACTGCGCGCAAAAGTGCTGGCGTTCATTCATCAGACACGGGCAGATCTTCCCCTAAAAACACTATAAACACGCAGCCGGAGCCGGAGACACGGCCAGACCATTTACACTGGCGTACAGCGCCAACCGGGGGAGATAAAAACAAACGATAATACTGTCTGTCTGCCGTGAGGAATTACAGCTCTCTCGATTTCTCTATTTCTAGGAGAGGCCAGAGCGTGCCAAGCTTCTTGCTTTCACACCCGGGCCAAAGCTGCCGGAGACTGTGTTTAGCCCAGGATAACAGACTGGACATAGATTTAGCATCAGATTGTTTATGAATTTTTCCATTACATTTTTTTTTTTTTTAGAGAATTCGTCTTTGTGTAATTTCTAGGCTTTTAGATCTAATGATATCGTAGTCCTCGGTTAAAAACTCTCCTGTTTGATATCAAAATAAAAAAATCAACATGATTTTTTTTTTTTTTTACCATCCATTAACATCTTTAATCTTCTTTTATGCACTTAGATCTGGTCATCCCACATGGACATAAGCATGTTTCAAGTGTTCCTTAATGCGTCACCCCGAACCAACTAATCAGCTAATCACTTAGCTCTTAATGAGCAGGGCTTGCTATGCTGAGAACTCGCATTGGGGTCTACGCCCAAAATCACTTTAGCTATTGTGACACGACGATGTCCATTTTAACAACATCCTGCGTTCGATTTCTTATTTGTTTGGCGTGTAATTCGCCTGACCTTTATAACTCGGCTGCTGCTGGGTGGATGTGGGTGGCTGCTGGTTTGTTGTCATCTGTTATCACATCCCGATAAGAGTCGGTGACACCGCGATCTGTCGGTGAAAGACAGTTGGGATAGTGAGTGCAGGCTTCAGGTTCCAGCACTGTGACATCTTGACGCACTCACTCTCTTAAGACCGTTATAAACCCCCAATTTCCCTACCGTTTGATGTTTAAAAGTATACTCTACTATACAATATAATGCCAGGACTTATCCATGTATTGAACATATTCCTTAAATTTTACTGTACCAGAAAGGTGGACACTCCTTATTCATCTTTCTTTCTTTCTTTCTTTCTTTCTTTCTTTCTTTCTTTCGTTTTTTCTTTCTGTTCTTCTTCTTCTTTTGTTTTACTATTTTCTTCCTCAGTATAACCATACAGAATGCATCAAAATGATTAAATAAAACATGGAATTATTTATAAGCAACAAACCTAAGTAAGATGTTTTATATTTTACATTCTTCAAAGCAGCCACATTTTGCTTCAATACCAGCTTGATACCACTCTTAGCATTCTCTCAACCAGCTTCACTAGGTAGTCACCTGGAACAAATTTCCAACTTGAAGGAGTTCCCATATATGTCGAACTCTTTCTGGCTGCCAAGTGCAAAGTTGTCACCAATGTAAAATGATGGCTACTTTAAAGAAACATATATATGATAAAACTCATTTATTTGGCACGTAGATACATATGTGTAATTGTGAAAATTATGTCTTAGTAATATTTAGTAAGTAGTATTTAGTAATAGAGTAAAATAGTTAAAATGATAATAATAATAATTATATATATATTGTACTGCTAGTATAGTTTTGGCCACGGTTTGATAAGGAATTATCATTAATTACAAAACAGCCCTTAAATACTTTACTCTAGTCCAATCAACTGGTTCTTAACCCTAGTCCTAGAGGACCAAATGCCCTGCACATTTTAGCCTGATATAACTAAACAGTTAATTGGAGCCTTTTCTGAATAGCAGTGGGTGTGATAAAGCAGGGAAACACTAAAATCTGCAGGGCACAGGGTCCTCCAGGAACAGGGATAAACTCTGGCTAAAAACCAGGGATTTTGCTCATGTGAAAACTGCAACTGGTCAGTTGGTGTACGAACATTTGTTATGACAGGACATTTGTAAATTACTGTGTCACAGTATCCGGATTAGCCAATCAGATCCTTGCAACCTTACTACGCCATAGCCCCTCCTTGCTTACCCACAGCAGTCACTCCTCTGCCCTATAGAACCCGAGTAAGGGATCTTTCAGGGGTCAATCTGACCGATTTGCACCCTGGTGAAATTTACCCTGGAAAAATAACGCTGAGACTCCATGCGCTAAAGACGCACCGCATTATCCTGATAAATGACAGCAAGGACACTTGCGCGTGGTTGAACAGGACTTGGTGTCTCATGGCGATGTTTTCGAGCCAAATGTCGTCCACTCCTTTCTCAGTGCGGGACATTTTAAACCTGGAACACAACCACGAAGACATGGTGTCGCTGGATATGTCGCTTCCCACTTCATCCTGCATGATGTTCAAACCTGAGCCGTTCGTGGACGCCGTGAACGGAGCCGCGCTCTTCGCTCCTGGTGACGAACAGGACGCTAAAGTTGACAGGGGCACGTCTCTTGACTTTAGTCCTGCCTTTTATGGCAAGAGTTTCTTAGAAATGGATCTAGCCAAAGACGTAAAGTCGGACATGCTTGATGCCAAAGAGAAAAAAGGTGAGAATTCAATTATTTCGAATCCCAGATTGAATTTATTGTGAATTGAATATGAAGAAAATTTGTCGGAATTGTTCAAATTGTTTAAAAAAAAACACAGTTTATTGAAAAGAACATTATAATAATAATAATTATTATTATTATAAATATATTATTATTATTATTTATGTTGTTGTTGTCGCTGTTGTTGATGTCGCTATCATTATTGCTTAACAACAACAACAACAACAACAACAATAATAAAAACTGTACCCTTTATTGCACATGGCTTCACAGTGTAGTCCGTGTTTGTTATTTATGAATATTGTTTGTTTTACTATAAAAATGTCAGCTTGTTAATTTCTGACGTTATATTTCATCTGTTCCACGGAAATGTTTTTATGATTTTATAGCAGAGTTACACTGTTATGATTACTACAAGTGAACATTTGTGCGCGATTTATAATCTTTCCCAGAAAAAAAATTCAAACAATTTGACAAATGACCAGGCGGCTGATTACGCACTGTCAGCATTTTTTGCACCCAGACCGGTCAGTTTCATATAGTAAAGAGTTTTCACCTTTGAATCAATTCTTCAGATTTTGCAGCAACGCGTACTGTCAGTGAATTAATGGCTCGATATGTGAATTAATATGTAAATGTGGTGGGGGGGGGGGGGGGGGGGGTTGTTACTTTAGATCAAATATGCAGAAGGTGATTAATTACCAAATCATTCTTCCAGAACTTCTAATTAAAAGCAGTGAACTAATAAACTCTTCTTAACTCTTATTCTATTTTTTATTTCTTAAAGTATATCCTTACTCTATATTTGCTACTCTATATTTTCAACCATTATAAGATAACTGTCTAGGTGTTAATGAGTATAACTTAAATTTAAATTGATATGTAGAGCATTGCTATAATGCTGCAGTTGTTAATCCATCATCTGGTATTGACAACACTCACAACTCACAATGACCTAATTTACACTTAAAAGTAATAATTAAAAGAATGTATCGTCTCTGATTAGTTTGGATATTTTATAGTATGGCAAGTTATAAAATATATAAAATGCAAAGTAAACATATGTCAGCTTATATATAGGCCTACCAACCAAATATTTGTAACTGACATACACAACATTCATATTTCTATTTTGCAAATTTTTGTAATGAAATACCTGTAAATGGTTGTTTACAGGAAAGGAATTTAAGCTTATCATTATTATTTTTAAGTAATGCATTAAAAGTAATGCATTAAGTGCATTTCATGCATCTCTTGTACGTTTAACGTTTAAACAAATGTAAGATTTAAACGATATTTTCTTAATTTAGGAGAAATCCACCACACCAATATAAATAAATGAATAAATAAATAAATCTTATCTTTTCCATTTCAGAAAAGGTGCGCTCACCCGAAGAGCGACAGAAACCAGATGAGGCAGACCGGCCCGGGCAGCGGAAGCGGCGAAAGCCGCGCGTGCTCTTCTCGCAGGCGCAGGTGTACGAGCTCGAGCGGCGCTTTAAGCAGCAGAAGTACTTGTCGGCGCCCGAGCGGGATCACCTGGCGCACGTGCTCAAACTGACGTCCACGCAGGTGAAGATCTGGTTCCAGAACAGGCGGTACAAATGCAAGCGGCAGCGCCAGGACCAGACGCTCGAGATGGTGGGCGCGGGCCCGCCGAGGCGCGTGTCCGTGCCCGTGCTCGTGCGCGACGGCAAGCGCTGTCTGGGAGACGCCGGCTCCGCGTACAGCGCGTCTTACAACATGGGCATCAACCATTTCCCGTATAACGCCTACCACAGTTTCGGCAACGTGAATTTTCCGAGCTCTGGCAACACGAACTACACGTGCAACTACTCGGCGAGCGCAAACGTGCCTCCTGCGTCACCGTCCGGCGGTAATTATGTCAATTTTGGAGTTGGCGATCTGAATAACGTGCAGGCGCCGTTTCAGGCCAGCGGCGGAGTTTCCTCGTTACACGGCATTCGGGCCTGGTGAAGAATGCCGACTACTCCGGACATGATGCACAGAGGTTTTTATTATTTTAGACAACACTGCCAGCACGAATGGTTACAAGCACAGATTTCTTATCCCGCTTCAGGAGAAATTAGTATACATTAAGCTTTTTGGGTAAATACAGTTCCGATGATGTGAACTTTCAAGCTAATCCATTGAACAATACCGGACCTTAGGTCAATTTGGTTCAATGCATTAACATAAATGAAGAAAAAAACACAATATAGCCCATATATTTTAATTTATTGTTTTTTATTAATCTGTAATGGATCCACATTTCTTTTGGAGTTTGTAGAGCTCTCACGCTTTTTATGCGCACATCGAGTTTGGATCACTTCTCTGGTTCTCGGGTGTTCCTCTGCTTTAAATTATACATTACAATTAATAAAGGCACCAGACAAATATCCACTTATAGCTGAGTTGGGACAATCATGAGGATGGTTTTGCATAATATTTTTCACCCTTGGGGAGTTGTATGTGCTTTTAAATAAACTGTAAAAGCTATACAATATAAAAGGTTATAAGTTTAACTATAGAGCAAAACTTTCAAAGTTCATAAGTGGTCCTTAAAGGCACGGTTCATGTTTTTCCCCCCGATATATTTCATCAAAATTGAGCTGCATGTAAGTTACATTACCATAGGCCTTTGTTGCTATAAATTTTCCCGCTCTGCACATCGACTGTGAGTTCTCGAGAACAATTTATAATGACCAAGACCTCAATTTTTATTAAGACAGACTTGAAAAAAAAATCCGAACTGTCTCTTTATTTATAACTTAAATACTTTTTGAAGGTTTTCAGAAGACACTAAAGATGCACAACATGTCCATTTGATGGTACATTTTTCTCAAAATGTGTTTTCCTCTAGAAAAGTTACAAAGTCGGACCATTTCTTTGAAACTAGAAACTTAATTATGCAACGAACCCTTGAAGAACACTTCCCTATGCCACAATCAAACACCATTTCTTCTTCAAATAAATAAATAAATAAAGAATCGCATCAGTGTTCAAAATAAGCTAAGTAAGATGTTGTCATTTCTTTTTTTGATGTTGAAATCAGTATTAAATGAATGGATAAAATATAACATTGTAACCCTTTGTTGTGTTGTCCACATAAAACTTGATACATTTTGAACGATCTGTGAATTTCATGTTGCTAGTGTCAGGCATTTATGTTCATGTTGTCTTTGGCGCATTTTCATAATTAGTTTAACATCTATGTAGCACTTTGAGAGGTTTATAGAAAATGAAATGAACAAATAGATAACATCTCGGTCGAAGTATTTTCTTATTTATGTGAATAAATAATATCTTTTCGAAATAAACAAAAAAAAAACTAATAACAGAAAAAAAAGAAAATTAATCCTATTGTGGACAAGGCCATGTTAAGGACACATGGTATGTTGAGAAGAGGATCAGATGGATATAATTATAAAATGAAAAAAGAATACTTTTCATATTTTATCAATGTGTTTATGGTTATAGTGCCTCGTGCAGGTGCTACATTTCTATTCACCGTTCATGAAGTATCCCAAGGTGTAAATTGTAACTCGTTAGCAACTACACCTAAAAGGATTAATAAATAATATAAATGTTATTATTAATATCATTTAAAAAAAAATCATATTTGTCAATATTTTAAAGATTTTAAGGATTCTGTCTCTCTAAAATGAGGAAACTTGATGGTGCTGTTGTCTTAGAGAGCTGATGTGAATGAATGATCCTTTTCACGCATCAAACACACACACACACACACACACACACACACAAACACACACTAGTGTCATTTGTACTTTTGAAGTCAATGTGGGTTGTATTTTCTTTCTTTTTTTCTTTTTTCTTTCTTCCTTTCTTTCTTAGTTTGTAGACATGTAAGAAATATAACTTGTGCGTGATATAAATTGCTGTGCTTAGAAATGCGGCGTTCTGAACGAATTCAGCTTCTGAAAGATTTAAAAAACAAAAAGTCAAATGGAGTGAAAACACCAAGCCCGGACACCCAAACCCGTCTAACAGTGTGAGCCTTTGTTTGTTTTTATTTGTTAGTTTGTTTTTATATTATAATTTTGTTCTCATAATGACTTTGATTTGGGTGACCACTGAAAGCGGACCCACACTTGAAAAGTGATAAAAAATACACGTTTGTCGATAAAGTTTGTAGTCTGTACATACATGTCTATTCAGTATCTACCTTTGTGTAGGCATGAACTGTAATCCTGTAACCTAAAATAAACTCGATGGAAAAATAAAGTCATGATTTGCTTTGAAGATGGTGGAATAATAATAATAATAATAACAATAATAATAATAATAATAATAATAATAATTATTATTATTATTATTATTATTACTAGTGGTAGTTGTAGTAGTAGCACCAGCAATAGGCAGTGAAAGACCTGCATGAATTTAAAACTGTATTAAAATAAAATGAAAATAATATTAATATGAATAATTGTGCTAATTTCTTTCTAATATTTTATATTTTATATTTTTTGTTATCTACATTCAACAGGTAGATGTATATTTTATATGAGTACTATTTATTTTACATTTAATAGTAATAATAATAATATTATTATTATTATTATTATTATAGCTATGGTGGTTGAGGCACTGGGTTGCTGACTGGAGGGTCACGGATTCGAGGCCCATCATCTAGTCACCACTTTTGGGTCATTGGGCAAGACCCTTAACCCTAGGGCCCAATGCAATGCAATACAACCCAACGCCTGCATGCAGTGTTGGCCCTAACCCCAGACAGGAAATCTTAGAGTTGCAACAGGCAGTGCATCTGGTCACCCCTAGGATAAAAGAGACAAAGCTAAAAAAAAAAAATACTATTACTACTACTAATAATAATAATAACATTACCTACATCAAAAATGTGGCCTCTGCATTAATAAAGATGATAAAATAACAGCACACTTTTCCAGACAGACTTAACCACTGTGTTTAGAGTCAGCCTTCAATCTTTTCAAGAGCTCATTACAGACTTTCACTCAGCAATCTGTGGGTAGTAATGACAACTTTATAGCTCCTTTAGGAATCAGCTATCTGTCTGACACTAAAAGCCACCCGTTTTCCTTAACGGAAAAAAAACACACCAAAACCCTGAAACCTAAAAAAAAGTGCCTAAAAGGCCATAAATCAGAGCCCTGCAAATATTTATTTGAAAGTCAGAGGGCATTAACATGTTTGAATCAGGTAATGATGCGACAGCTCTTCCTGTTAAAGCGTTCTGATTCATAGCACCAGTTTCACTCGTTGTTGTGTTATCCTTTTACTGACTGCTAGAAAAATAGGCAATACATTAACAACCTCCATTTGCATTCATTTAAGAGTAAGTTAGACTACATAAAAACTACATGAGATTTTGTCATTAGATTTACTATTATTATGAAAAAATATATTCATTTCATAACACACCATAGGGCTTGGATTATTAACTGCCTCACAGATTCACAGCCCTGGATTTAATTGTGCAAGATAAAAGCTACCTTAACACTGTCTACACAGCATCAGTTGACTGACAGCCCAAAAGTGTTGTACTTAATGTTTAAAATGGCTCAATTTGCTTAACACATGGGCAAAGGAGACAGGGAGGTGATTTGTAGGGCCAGGGAAAAAGACAGGCAGAATAGCAGCCACTTCACATGAGTAAGCAATAGTCCTTGTACATCTCTGTAGTCTCTCCACACACATCTGGAGACCCTCATGTGTTTCTTTTCCAAAACTCTGTACACATAAACAAATGAAGGCCTGCATGTAAATCTGAATGACTACTCGTGATGTAGGCTACAAAATGGCAGCCGGTCCCTGGGTCCTGACTAAATGGGTGTATTTTGAGGGAACGAGAAAGGGAGGGCAACAGGAAGGTCACACAGGCAACAACGGGCCACTGGCTCTCCTAGGTGTTGAAAAGAACAAAACAGATAACATGGATGCACAAGCCTAAAAATAACAGGCCTTGTCTTACTCTTCTAATGGAAAGAGTAAGAAAAGGAGAGAGAGGAAATAAAGAAAGAAAAGGGGGAGGAGAGGGTAAGAGAGTAAGAGAGAGAGAGAGAGAGAGAGAGAGAGAAAGCGCATGTGGGTGGTGTGTTAATTATCAGCTCTTCCGACTCTTATCGGAGAAAGGACAGAGCTGCATGCCTCTTTATCTGCACCGTTAAGATTGCGTCCTGGGCTTTTTTGAGCTTTTCTTCTCCTGTGCTCCAGCAGAACTGCCAGATCCACATTACACACAATGGAGTTTAATTCAGTCGAGGCTCTGGGTCACACTGGAGCTGACAGCTCATACTGTAGCCTCCAGTACCTGGAAATAACCTGCAGTGCAAAACAAGAGGCCATGAGAGAGTTTCCAGGGGACCAGATGAGATTCAGGTCGGAATAAATTTACATCTAGATTTCTAAAACAGACAGACAAACAATAGATTTAACATACATATCAGACTTACATTTATCTGGTGATGAGCCATTTATATACAAAACACCCCCAGCACTTCTGTTTGTAACCTTAAGAGACACCTCCTATGCCACAAAAAGTCATACAGTATTTTTTTGCTATCCTTTTCTATTCTATTTACATAACCATTATTGAAGCCTCTATTAGTCACATATACATTACAGCAGAGGAAAATAATTTTCTTCACATATCCCAACTTGTTAGGAAATTGAGGGACAGAGCACCTGGGTCATGGCACCCCATGGTTAAGGGCCTCGGAACACTGGCAGCCTGGCGGCCCTAGGGCTTGAAGCAATCTTCTGAGCAGAAATCCAGAGCCATCACTACGCCTTCTTATGCAGCTACTTCCCCTCATGTGATCAGACAAACGTCCTCACATTGTATAGTTCCAAAATAATATAAAAATCTATGACAAGATAAAACTGGAGATGAAGCTGTGAATCAGTAAAGCTGTATACACCTTTGTATAAAAGCTCTTAGTTTTTTTCTTTGGATCCCCTGTTAAAAGATCCAGGTCAATGGTATTAACAAAACTAATGGCTATGACATTAGTATGGCATATGACATATGAAATGCCGGATTGTAATATTTATTGTAGATGTTTATTTTATGTCAGTATTAAAGATTTTGATTACAGATCAAAACTTAAACTGGAGTTGGAGATAAAGGGGAACCAAAATAAATTCTTATATTAGAACAACATTGTTCAAATACAAAACATACCACACATCTACTCTTAAACTCTGGAATGTCTATTTATTTATTTATTATATTTTAACATACAGTAAGGATTCGGCACTGGTGGACAGGTAATTAAGACTTTGTATTAAATGTGCAATAATATAGTTTACAACAAAGAGAGGTGAGAATTATTAGTAATCAGGAATGGAAAAAAAAAAAAACACAAAAAACTAATTAGGCAAACATGATAGCAGATCTCCGGTACATTGGCATTACTGGCACAAGTCAGTCATCAGCTACTTTATACTTCACACTTTATAAAAGTTAAAAGTGCATTTTCTTCCTGAAATCCATGTTGATGCTTTTCTTAATACACATTAAAGGCAAGTGTTATACAACATATATGAGGGGCGTACAAGTCAAACCGGGACGTGATGTAATTTCTTGTGAATAAGGCCATATAACTTATTGATATTTACAGAAGCCTTTAAGCACCTTACGGTGATGTGACTCTTAGCTGCAGTAAAACACTGAAATGTTTTAAAGAAGGCTGTACGTCCGTAAATGACGATCCCAGTCGTTCGCGTTTACCACCACCGCTTGCACATTACAGGAACTTGGCTGAGAGTTATTGCCACATTCCACATACCTGTACAGTCCTAACCTCACTCCAAAGCATTTCTAGATGTTAGAACCGTTAAAGGAGTTCCTGGGGGGCCAGTATTTTAGACATGAAACAGGAAATCTGATCATGGCTTTGGCATACTGAGAAACCTTTCTACCTTGGTGGTATCCAAACACTAGTAACACTGGGATGAGTACATTGGTGTAGCTGGGGATTACAGTATATAGAGAAATAAAATGTGCTTTTACTCTCTTAACTGTTTTCTGTTATTCTGCACAATCAAAAGCCACAGTCTGACTTGAACATCCATCATATAACTTTTTGTGTAACACAATTGCAAATCAACTATGTAGTTAGAAAACTGTCCCATGGAGACTTATTCCAGCGTCTCATCGGATTACACCCCATGCTCCGGATCAAAGGAAAGGGAAGAGTCTTTTTTTCAGGATATACAGGACAGTGGCCAGAAAGAGTGCCAAGGCCAGGAAGATGAGCAGCTTGTCTGTCAGTTCACGCCGATTATATTTTGTGATGAGTTTTCGTCCCAGTTGGATGGTCCCTGTCATGGCCTTAAACTCTTCATTGGTTTCTTGAACTGTTCTTGACGATGTTGCTATAGAGAAAAAAAAATCATATTATTCTTATCCTGAAATAAAGAAACTTTTGAGCACTTTTGTGTGTGTGTGTGTGTGTGTGTGTGTGTTTGTGTGTGAGGTCCCTGACATCAGTAGTCTATATGCTGTATATTAAGGCTTCCTAAGGAATTTAGGGCAGATCTCAATAAAGAAACTAATCTGCCCAGTCTAGCAGCAGCTACCTTTACATGCAATTTTAATTTGAGATGTGTGTTTACATGCTCACATTCTCATTGGGTTGTTATTTGAATTATTAGTAGAATCCTCGGGTTCATGTAAATACACCAAGTCATACAAGCATGAATTAGAGTTTTTAAATATTTTAGATTCTGCATATTTTAGATTTTTGAGTATGATAACGCTTATAGATAAAAGGCTGTATAGATGATAGAGAGTCCTTACACAGAGTGCTTATGGTCTCCTCACTCTGCTTCACTTGCTGCGACATCATTCTGCTGATGCTCATCAGGCTCTCTGTGATGTCACTGGAGGTCTGAACTAGGCTCTCCTTTGTTAACTTTCTGGTTAGAGAAGAGAAAGAAATCAACTGAAAAAACACCAAAAATTTATTTTCCAGTGATTTGTAATTGGTTACATCAGGTTGGGAATTTATCATCATTATCAGGATCTTACTTTATTAAACCTTTTTTTCATTTCTTTAAAATAAAATGTCCACATGAAATCAAATTAATAAAAGTGTCTTCAATAAAAATGAACATAAATGTAATTACAATGCAGCCTGTTTAGTTTTGTTTAATTATCAGTGTTTAAGGAGAGCAAATGTTCATCTGTATCACACTGAGCTGCCTTTTAATCAGGTGCACTCACTCCGTCTTTATTTAATCCTTATAATACTGTTAATTTACCTAATAAAATGTTAAATAATAAAAAAAACATAGCAGCTAGGAAACAGACAAGTCTTAAGAAATATTTGGTAGTTTTACATTAGGATCATTACAAATAAACAGTGTGTGCGAATGAGGAACGACTGCCCTCTACTGACTAATAACATAATTACAGCTAGGAATAGTTGGAAAAGTAGAAAAGAAGGCAGAAAATAAACACAAAGGAGATGATTTTTTATGTCTATAAAAAGAAAAAGAATTACAAAATAAAAGACTTATGCTACATTTTTAAAGATAAGTAAAAACTGACATAAAGACAGTAAAAAATTGTAAATAAATTAATAAAACAAATAAATCAGCAAAAATTAGCCAAAACTTATAACAACACCAGAGTTAATAGAAACCTAGAACACTAATGAAATATTTCTGTCTAAATAAAAATCAGATCCTTGACATGGACTATTAAAAAAAGAAGGAAAAAACAGAAGGACCTATAAAAACTCAGTGCTGTGGATATACTATTTATTATCATCACCTCTGTCTTGCAGCAGTATCGCCCACACTCAGCAAATCTTCTTTCTCCAGTTTATCAATCGCCAGGTTACTGGCCAGATTGGCTTTCCTCCAGGTCGTCTGGTTACTGCAAGAGCAACAGATCTCTATTACACAGAGAAAGTATACATTTCACTGAGCACTACAGCCACAGCCAATTCCTGCACATTTATATTTGTAGAATATAACCCTCTTCACCTCAGCACACACACACACACACACACACACACAAATATAAAGGATGCATTTATTTCAAGCTTCATACTCCTGACCTGAGCATCTGTTTTCGATGGCCCTCCACCTGTCTGAGTAACGCCAGCCTGTCAGATTCTTTATCCTGCTCCTTACCCATTTGCTCCAGATCCTGTGATGCGAGATATTAGAGTTAGTGTGGAAAGTACACTCTCCTGTTCTACATCAAACAAGATGACACTGTGTCACCTGGATTCGCTGGCGAAGTCGGACGAATTTCTCCTTCACTGTCCCGTTCAACTCTGTAAGTTTAGTGTGTGGGCCAGTGCATTCACTGATATCCTTTAAATAATAAAGATTAATATTATGAATAAACAAAGAAAAAATATATTTACATGTTTTATGAATTTTAATATTTTAACAATTTTCTTATTTTCATCATAGAAAGAAAATGCTATTATTATTATTATTAGTAATAACACTATTAAGTGCAATAATAATAAAAATGATTATTATTACTATTAATAATAATAATAATAATAATAATAAATACTCTTCTCTGTGCAATTAACTATTATTTATTTAGTCAATATACCTTTTCTTTTAATCATTGTGATAAGCATAATAATTATGGCTTTTATTATTATTATTATTATGAATAATAATAATAATAATAATAATAATAATTTACATTTTCTTATTTATTTTTATGGAAAGCTCTAGATTATTATTATTATTATTATTATTATTATTATTATCATCATCCTTCCCTGTGAAATTAGTTGTTTTTCATTCAATCTGTACAAAATTCAAAATGTACAAAATCTACAGTATTTTCTTCCAAACATAATTATTATAATTATTTTTATACCTATTCCTTTGTGTAACTACAGTATATATATTTTTTAATTAGTTCTATATAATAAATATAACACTTACTTTCCATTTGAACTGGCTGTTGTACTAATTATGTGTTATAAGTAATGTTTCTGTCATTCATTACAATATAAAACAATGAGTTATAATTATTTGCACAGACAGAGAGAAATTTATCTAGAAATCTAAATAAATATATATTTAAAAGCTTGTTGCATGACTGCTGACTGTATGTGTGAGAGAGAGAGAGAGAGAGAGAGAGAGATCTTGACAGAGAGAGAGAGGGAGTAACAGCTGTGCCACATCACACACAGACACAGAGAACGCTCCTGTACCTGAATAAAAGCTTTGATCTCCAGATCATATTTAAGAATCTCCTGCTCACAGATTCGGACGTGGACATCAGCCATGGCTGCGCAAGCGCACTGAGTGTTCCGGTGTAAAGCCCAGGCTGTGTTTCAAACCACTTCGTCTCTGAAATATAGTTAACCACATAGGCAGTATAACCAATCTTTCCTTTCAGAACCAGTGCAGCTGTTTCACGATCTGTGCCATATTCTGTGTCCTAAAATAATTCCTTCCGGCTTACAAAAGTATCCACAAAACAGCAGCGCTGCAACACCCAGATAGAATGGCTTTAATTTTAGCAGACTATTCAGTGCCACAGGAATTCGATTTAAGACGTAACCCAACGCAAACAGCCTTCTACGCAGGTAAAAACAGTGAAGCAAGCAAAAATAACCTACGACAAATCCGGAAGTACAATCGGTTTCAAAATAAAATCGGGTTTTTTCCTCTCTCTCTCTCTCTCTCTCTCTCTCTCTCTCTCGCGCGCGCGCCAAATTACAAAAACTTTATTTCCACGATATTAATTTTTTTTTTCAAAATGCACTGCATACAGTCCCGTGAAAAAGTATTTGAGTTTGTAAATTGTTACAAATAATTTGTATTTGCTAATCTTTTTCTCGCATATTTGTCACACTTAAATAATTCAGATCATCAAACAAATTTTAATAATACACAAAGATAATCAAAGTAAATACAAAATGCAGAAATTGATGATTTTATTTATTGAGGGGAACAAAGGCTGTTCTAACGTACCTGGCCCTATGTGAAAAAGTGATTACCCTTGCTAAATATAAAATATAAAACATTAAATTATTTGTCACATGTACATTACAGCACGGTGAATATTAATTTATTTAATTATTTTTGCATATTCCAGTTAGGGTTCACAGTGCACCTGGAGCCAGAGGGGAGTTAACCAAATAAATTTACTTCATTACTGTACTTAAAATCATTAAATGTATCTGTACGTTCCTTGGGTATTTTGTTAGTGGGTACTTTTTCCACTACATCCTACAAAAAACAAACAAACAAAAAAATGTACTTTGTATACCACTACATTTCTAAATAGTGTCAAGTTATAATCACAGTGGCGTGTAGTATTTGAAGCCGTAATATCGCCACCTGGTGACTATTCTGTATAATTGCATTTCGTCATCATGTATCAGGTGTTTCAAATCAGAACTCGAGACGGTTGTAGACAGTGACTAATCAGCACTTTTACATTTTAGGAAGCAGAGAGATTATATGGAGAGAGACTGAATTTTATTTAAATTTTATGACCTAAAGACTATAATACAAGTTCAGTATAATTGATAATTAACTAAATTTGAAGGAAAATACTTATTCACTACTAATCAAGTAAAACTGTAAATTGATGACTCTACTTTTAATTAAGTAATATTTTATCTGGGTTATTTCTACATGTACTCAAAGTATGTGTGTACTTCGCCCAACAATGCCTGGAGCAGATAAAGTTAAGTAGTTATGTTACTATGACATAAAAGCTCCGAAGTTTGTATCGAGCAGAAGGCGGACGTGTTCAAGTACAGCTTCCTTTCGAGGCGTGCGTCGGCTATCACGTGACCAACGACAAACGGAGCCTCGTTTGCACGAATCAGGTGACTAAATATTGGAGACTTTTGTTCCAAGAGTTAGAAAACCTTTTTTTTAATAATAAAAAAATATAAGGTTTATAACAATAAACTTTACATTTACTTCTTTTATAATATATGAAAAAGAAAAATGCACGCAAAATCTTTTTGCTTGAGCTGTCACGATCTACTTGCTACACAACATGTGTCCACTAGATGGCAGTACAATGAGCCCCTGGAAGAAGCTACATAAAATGAACCTTTTGGTGAAACTATTGGCTGGGAAGCCCCAACACCTAAATGAGGCTTTATCTTACCATCACTAGGGTTTATGGTCCTGTTTAATGGCTCAAGAGTGGCAAATTGGCAATGCTGGGACTCGAACCCCTGACCATCTGATCAGTAGCCCAGTAACCCACAGCCAGCAAAGCTAAGGTGAATCTTACTTGCCAGACTCATACAATCAATAAAATTACTTAAATAGGACCTGTCTGAAAAAGTGAACCATGCTAAAAGTTCTAAAAAAAAACATGACATAAAAAAATTCAAGGACAGATGAGAAAAGTAATCAACATGTAAATTATGGAGAAAAGTATTTGACCGAACCTGTTTATTATTAAATTCAGGTGTTTCAGTCAGGCCCCTTATCCCCAGTAAGGGTCAATCTTAATGCTTTAGCCCCTTACCAAGACATCTTGGACAATGCTTTGCTTCCTAATTCGTGGCAACAGTTTGGGGAAGGCCATTTTCTGTTTCAACATGACTGTGCCCCATTGAGTCCTGACCTCAACCTCATCAAGCGCTTTTGGGATGAAATGGAATGGAGATTCCGAGCCAGACCTTCTCGTCCAAAATCAGTGCCTGTGCCTGAAATGGATGGGCACAAATTCAAACAAAAACACCCCCAAAATAGCAGCCTTCCAAGAATAGTGAAAGCTGTTATAGCTGCAAAAGTAGGGCCAACTTTTGGTTAAGATGATTTGGGATGAGGTAGACTGGAGAGTGAAGAAAAAGCAGCCTACAAGTTCTCAACACCTCTAAGAACTCCTTTAAGAAAAAAAAAAAACATTGAATAAGAACGATTTACAGAAATGCTTTGATCTCTTTATCAATTAATATTTCTCAATTAATATCTAATTAATATTTTCATGCTGGTTTACTAGGGCAGGCAAGAGTTCTATCAGTTCATAAAACATGAAATCTAGGGAAGAATGTTTTTTCCTTGTACATGACTTCCTTGACTGTCCAAAAACATGCAGGTTAGGCTAGTTGGTGTTCACAAATTGCCTATAGTGTTGAGTGTGTGTGCCCTGCAATGGATTGGCACTCCATCCAGGGCATACCCCCATACCTTGTGCCCCAAGTCTTCTGGGATAGGCTCCAGGCCCCCTGCAACCCTGTATGAAGGATAAAGTGGTATAGACGATAAGTAGTGGGTGTGTGTAACATAGTACAAACACTAAAATTTGTAGGTCAATTATTCTTGTCTGAAAAATAAATCTTCAATGACCTTTAGTCAAAAAATCATGTAGCTCTCTGATAGACTGTCTGATCCAGGGTTCAGTCCAAGGATAGAGAGTACTGGTTTAAAAGTAAGACTTTAATGCAGAGCTGCATATTCCTGTAGAGGGCACCAAACATCCGTGACAGTCCAAGTAATAAAAGCATGTAATAACAGTCATTATGTACAAGAGGCATTTTATCTCCTTTTCAGATAACTAAGTACCATCTTTCTTAGACCCCTTAGCAATTGGGCAGCATGTGACCCTTCTGTTTGTAATGGTGGTGCAAAGGGGAACCAATTATTGATGACATTCAGCCTCCACAGGCATGATGGCAAAGATGCACTCAAGCTGTGACCGAACAGAGGAAACAGGAAACAGATGTAATTAGTGCTGTTGTGAAGTAGGTCTCTCCTAGTGAGACGGTATGACATCGATGCCAGCGATGACGCGTGCCGTCAAAACCATTCAGGCCCGCACTTCCAACCTGCCTCCTATTGATATTGCGACAAATGTCGCACATGGACAAGACATGGGTTTATGATTCCTGTCTAAATCCCCCCCACCTTCCACTTTACTTCTTTATGCTATGCACACACAGCTGCTGTTGTATATTTAAACTGTAGTATATAGCATATTTCTTTTGTCACTGAGTCAAATTTTTCATTGAGTTTTCAAATATTTTGAAATTAAGGATCCTTGCAGTGTAAAATACACTTCACGGACCCTTCCAAAATATAATCATAGTCATATTTTTCTATGAACATAATTGCAAAAAATGTATATGTATTGGATAAACTCCATGTACCCCTGAAGAACCAAAGTGTTGCATTTCACAGCCAGTGTGAGCTACAGCGTAAGCATTTTGTTTTGCTTTAAATGAAATGAGAGCACACGATTCACTGAGTCAAATGTGACAACAGAGGACTTATTCCAGCAACTAACACATCTCTTCTCTGCTGATAGTTAAAGTATAGATTCTGATATTTAACTAAAAGTAATCTGAACAAAAGTGAGTGGAAAACGATTCTGACTGTACTGGGGGAGAACATACTGCTGAAGTAATATATTTAGATTTCGCTGCTATGTTGTAAACTGAATGTTTAGCCAATTTTCCAACTTATGTTGGTGACATTTTTTGTTTGGATCACTTCTTCATCTTCAACAATATTCTCCATATTGTTCTCCGTGCTGATTACATAAATTTTACCTGATCCTGTGCTTTATTCCTCCTGATGTCCGATAAAAGAACAAAACATTCAGTACCTAATCCATAGCCGGTCACAGACCTGGCAAATTGTGTTTGTGGAACAGCATAACCTGTTGAAATACACTTACAAAACACTGCCAGACGGTTTCCAGTGACCTTACACGGATCTGAGAAACGTCTCTTTCGTTACATACTGTACTGTGTAATTTACTGCTTAATCACAGAATACCATGATGCTCTCATGATTTCTTATCATGTCTGCTCAAGCCATTATTCAAGATATTCACATACACTAGATAAATGTTAAAAGTAAAAAAAAAAATTAAAAAAAAACATCCTCATAAAACAATCCTATTTTAAGAATGGGATTAACCTTTTTTCCCTTAAAAAAATACAGCTACATAGTACATCTGACCAGCACATCCAAATGTCCTTGTTAAACATCCCTTTCCAGATTTTGCTCCCTTTGCTGTTAAAGATCCTCACGCTTCTGGAAAGGCTTTGCATTAGATTTTCAAGGGTGTCTTTCAGGATTTGTGTTCTTTCAATCTTCAAGATTATTAGTGAGGTCAGGTACTGGTGTTTGATGAGCAGGTCTAGGGTCTATGTTAATTGATGTTAATATGGAGTCCAGTTGGTTATTGAAAACTCAGGTAGACATGTATGAAGTTCCAGTCCTGAACTATCGAACTATCGAACAGCTGTTTCCTCAAAGAAACAGCTGTCAACACCAGTCGAGGTCAAAACCGTCTTCTAGGTAGAGAGAACCATCCCCAGAGATAAAGAGTGACACACGGGGCATCCATGTGACGAGATCTCCAACCAAAAGCGGGGCACCAGGATGGGTCAGACAGGTCCGGAGGGCAAAGGGAGTCTGGTTCACTGGCAGCTCAGGAACAACATGTGTAGCTCGACAGAGAGAGGGAAGAGAAAGAGCAGGAGAAAGAGCAGAAGAGAAGAGATAACAGTTAGGTCTGGTCACAGTCATATAATGTATAATGTAAATGTATATTTACTGTAAAGTTCAAGCAGAGACTCCAGCAGGACTATGTAACAGCATAATTAAAAGGGAGAACCAGAGAACACAGACATGAGGGCTCCCTGAGATGTAAAGCGACCAATCATCTTACCGTCAATAAACCTGAGTGATTAATGAGAGTGGGGAGGACAGCATCTAAACATATCAGTTCACCGTAATACTCTACGTTCATGAGTCCTCCAGATCTGCTCCTTTATCTAAAACACATGATATTTATAAAAATGCTTGGCTAAATAAATAGGTTCTAAGCCTAGACTTAAACACTGAGACTGTGTCTTGAGTCTCGAACACTTTTTAGAAGACTATTTCATAACTTTGGGGCTTTGTAAGAAAAAGCTCTGCTCCCGGCTTTAGTTTTCATAATACGCGGTACTCACAAGCAGCCTGCATCCTTTAATCGAAGTAGGCGTGGCGGATCGTAAAACACTAGCAGTTCACTCAGATACTGCGGTGCGAGACCATTTAATGCTTTAAATGTAAAAAGTAGTATTTTAAAATTAATGTGGAATTTCACAGGGAGCGACAATATATTTCTTAACTTGGCAGTATTTCTGAGGTAAAATAATGCTATTCTGGTGATATTGTCTACATGAGTTTCAAATGAAAGACTAGAATCTATAATCACACAGGGTCTTTCACTGTTGCACTTGATGGAACAGAAAAGCCATATAAAGTTACAATATGATCTAACATCTTGCTTCTAGCTGCATGCGGCCCTATGACTAGAACTTCTGTCTTATCAAGATTAAGCAGAAAAAGTTAATTCGCATTCAGTCTTTTATATTCTTTATGCATTGCTCAACTTTAGCAAGCTGGGTTTTTTTTAAATCTGGTTTTGCTGAGACGTATAACCGTGTGCCATCAGCATAACAATGAAAACTAATACCATGCTTATGAATTATGTTACCCAAAGGAAGCATGTAAAGGGAAAAAGCAGTGGCCCTAAACCCGAACCCTGTGGAACACCAAACCCCCACTAGAGAACATGCAGAATAATCACCATACAAATCTACATACTGACAACAATCAGTCAAATAGGATCTGAGCCACGAGAGGGCTGTTGCCTTAATTCCTACCATGTTTTCTAATCTGTGAAGGAGAATACCATGGTGTCAAAAGCTGCACTGAGGTCGAGTAGCACAAGCATAGTGACGCAACCCTGGTCAGAGGCCAATAGGAGGTCACTGTCTCTGTCTCTGTTAAAATGAAGACAGAGAGTGCGGTCTCTGTGCTGTGATGAAGTCTAAATCCTGACTGATACAGTTTCCGTATGCTATCTCTATGTAGATATAGCTGCTCTGCTACCATCTTTTCCAGAATCTTAGAGATAAAGGGGAAGATTTGAGTACTGATAAAACTCTGTGTGTCAGTCGATGTGAATGTGCGTTTTATATGGTAGCGCGGCACTGTGCGTACATTATTTCTATGACACACTTTAATTAAGACAAGATAGTGATCTGAGATAACTTCAGACAGTGGAACTGTAAATACACCTTTTATACTTAATCAGAAGAATAACATTAAATCTAAAGTGTGACCTGCTTTATGAGTGGGTCCTAGCGAGTCTAGTATGAACATAAATGCTGTTCTCAGAGGCTTAAAATGAATATTAAAATGTCCAGCTTTTAACGCTTTGTCTATAGAAATTACTAGGTTTGAAAGGAAATCTGCAAATTCACAAAGTAATTCAGAGTTCGGCCCTGGGGGTCTGTAGATGATAATTAGTGGGATCGACTGAGCAGATATAATATTTGTAGCTATACTTAGTTATGTTAAAATAGAGAACTTTAAATGCATTAAATTTGTGTCCGTGTTTGTTAAACAGAGTATATCAAACTCCTGATCTGTGATTATTTCATTAACAATAACTGCTTTAGATGTGAGAGATCTAATATTACTTCTCACTTACTCACCTGGACACCAGGAAAAGGAATTATGTTAAAATGCTCTTCATTGACTACAGCTCTGCATTTAATACCATAATTCCCTCCACACCCACCACCAAGCTGGAGCACCTGGGACTCAGCTCATCAATGTGATAGTGGATCTCCAATTTTCTGACTGGCAGACCACAGGCAGTAAGGATGGACGGACATGTCTCAGCCTCACTCACTCTCAGCACTGGAGCCCCTCAGTGTTGTGTTCTGAGCCCCCTGCTGTACATCGTCATGTTTGCTGATGACACTGTCGTTGTGGGCCTGATCACGAACAATGATGAGTCGGCCTACCTAGAGGAGATTGTAAATCTCGAGAACTGGTGCCAGAGGAACAATCTCCTCCTGAACGTCAGCAAGACAAAGGAGCTGATAGTGGACTTTAGTACAAAGCAGGAGAGGAACTACCAGACCCCCATCATCAATGAGAACCCAGTGGAGAGAGTGGACAGCTTCCGATATCTCGGTGTTCACATCATGCAGGACCTGTCATGGTCCTGTCACATTAACATCGTGGTGAAAAAGGCCCGGCAGCGTCTCTACCACCTCAGACGCTTGAGAGACTTTAGACTGCCCTCTAAGGTGCTCAGAAATTTCTACTCCTGTACCATGGAGAGCATCCTGACGGGAAACATCACAACCTGGTTTGGAAACAGCACCATGCAGGACAGACAAGCTCTACAGAGGGTTATGCGTTCAGCTGAGCGCATCATCCGCACCGAGCTCCCTGACCTGCACTTGATCTACAGCAAGCGGTGCTGGACCAAGGCCAGGAAGATCGTAAAGGACCTCAGCCATCCCAACAATGGACTGTTCTCTCTGTTGCGGTCTGGGAAGTGATTCTGTTCCCTGAAGGCCAACACAGAGAGACTGAGGAGGAGCTTCTTCCCGCAGGCGATAAGGTCTCTCAATCACATCACACCACACAGGAGTAATATCTTTTAAACATTGACATTGACTGGACAATCATGGACACATTCATGCAATACATATTTACATATCTGAAGCCATTGCACATGTCACTTTATACAATACATGTTTATCTGCCATTGCACATGACACTTTGCCACTTTGCCACTTTAAAACATTTTAATGCGACTTTAAAACATTTAACATTTTTTATATATATCCCTCCCCCCCATATTCCTATATTTCTATATTTTGTGATATTTTTACATGCCCTTATTTGTTTGTTTATTTTACTAGTTACATTTATTTTCCTTTGTATTTCATTTCTTTTAATTTATATTTATTCCTTATATATTGTTTTTATTTTCTTTTTAAGGTCACCGGCGGTCGTACAAGCATTTCACTGCATATCGTACTGTGTAATTTGAATTTGAATTTGTATGACTGTGTATGTGACAAATAAAATTTAAATTTGAATATTTAACAGTCCTAGCTTCAGATCAGAGGTGCCGGCTGCGCATTTACAGTAGTGTGATCCGAGTTTTTTGTTTCTATGTTGATTAAATTATTCTTTCTAAATTTGTGTTTAGCTCGAGGAACAGACACAGTCTCAATATAGTGAACCCTGAGTGACGACTCTATGCAGCTAGCAGACGGTTGGTTTAGCCTGTCTGTCTGCTCCCTGGCCTGGGTTCAAGTTCGAGTAGGCTTTATTGTCATTACAACCATATACAATTAGTACACAGTGAAACAAAACAACGTTCCTCCAGGACCAAGGTGCTACATGCAACATACATTAACAACATAAATTAACAGAAACACTAAACTAGCTAACCAAGAGGCCTAGTTAGCTGGCTAGCAGAGACATGACAGAAAGACCTAACATAAATTACAACATAATTTAACAAAAACTAACTAGCTAAGTATAACTACAGGTTTTATAGACAACATAAAGTGCACGTGCAAATGTGCAAACAAGAGCAACAACAAAGTGACAGTGCGACAACTACGACGTAACAGAACATAAAATATGGTGTTGAGGTAGTGGGTAAACATAAACATTCCTCAACACAGCAGCAAGAATTGAGGAATTAGTGCAAAAAGTAGTGCAGTAATGATCATTGTGCATAGGAGATAAACAGAGAAGCATTTACAGGTTGGTGTGTACGATAATTTGGTGGTGTAGATCAGTGTGTCTGCACTTGTGTTGATTAGTCAGTCCAGTCCCAATATTTTGAGGTAGTTGAGTTAAGCTGAGTGATAATGTTTGTGTGAGAGGGGTGTGTCCGATCAGCCACAATGCTGGTGGCTTTGCGGATGCAGCGTGTGGTGTAGATGTCTTCAATAGAGGGGAGAGAGACCCCGATGATCTTCTCCGCTGTCCTCACTATCCGCTGTAGGGTTTTGCGGTCCGATATGGCACAATTCCCAAACCAGACAGTGATGCAGCCGCTCAGGATGCTCTCGATAGTTCCTCTATAGAAGGTGGTCAGGATCGGTGGTGGAAGCTGGGCCTTTCTAAGTCTTCTCAGAAAGAAGAGACGCTGTTGGGCTTTCTTGTGTAGGGAGCTGGTGTTGAGGGACCAGCTGAGGTCCATCTCTAGGGCTCTGGGTAGTCACGATTAACTAGGCCTCTTATGAGATTATGCGCTATAATACAAGAAATAAGAGCAGCACCCTTGCCCTCAAAGCTCTTCCAATTATCTATAAAGCCCACATTATTTTCGGACATCCTGCAGGGCAGCGACCATAACCTAGTGAAAGCTATGTTGCCACGTCTCGTGTCGCTACGTTTCCTGTTATTATGTGAGAGGAGTGGAACTTGTGTGGTCTTCAGCTGCTATAGCCTATCTGTTTCAAGGTTTGATGAGTTGTGCATTTAGAAATACTCTTCAGCATACCTTGGTTGTAATGAAATGTTATTTGAGTTACTGTTGCCTTTGTATTAGCTTAAACCAGTTTGGTCATTCTCCTTTGACCTCTGGCATTATTTTCTTTCAGAGAACTGCTTCTTCTCGTATATTTTCTCTTTTTCAGACCATTCTCTGTGAACCCTAGAGTTGGTTGTGTGTGAAAATCCCGTCTGGCACCAGCAACCATGCCATGCTCAAAGTCACTTAAATTACCTTTCTTCCCCATTATAATGCTAGGTTATGTCTACATGCCTAAATGGATTTTGTTGCTGCCATATGATTTACTGATTTGATTCGTGCTTTAACGAGCAATTGAACCTAATAAATTGGCTGGTGCCAATATTTCACAAATTGTTTGTCATGTCTAAGTCAGTTACAGATATCCTACAGCAATATTACTTATAACAGACATGCATGCATCCTGCACTTTCTGCTAATTGCACTTCTGGTTAGACCTAAACTGCATTTCGTTGCCTTGTACTTGTACATGTGTAATGACAATAAAGTTGAATCTAATCTAATCTAATCTAATGTAGAATGAAGGGGAAAAAAACACTTTGCTAGAATTGGATCACAGTAAAATCTCCAGAATTATATCTGAAAAAAAGTATTAGGGGGCTAAGAAATGTTTTTGAGTTTTGAGTTTATTGTTTAAAACAATATTTTTTTTGACTAGATGCTTGATTGTAGAATTCAGTTATAAGGTGTATTTACAGTTATGTAGTTACAGTATTCATTTACAGCTGTAATTACACTAATATCTTAACTGTAAGACAAATCTAGTCTTAAAAGTAACTATACCGTATTCACTGATGCCAATGATTTTGATGTTTGGTGACAGCCTTATCTTTTGTATTAGATTTTTATTGAATTCCATAAAAACTCAACACGCAAACACAAAATTGAAAAGTTAGGACCGACAACATATTACGTAAACCTCATCCCATCCCCTTTCACACTTTTAATCTTTTCCCAACAATCTCAAAATAAAGGAACACATCCAAACTCTTATCCCATGATGTCATATGGGCATTTGGACGACTACAATAATCAAACCACTCAAGCAAAGTCATTGTTTATAAAACATTAATCATATTTCTTGATTGACACTTGCAGGATGCTTTTACATGGAGTGACATTTTCAACTGTGCCTGCTGTCTCTCTGTCATTCTCCCAGACAGACAGAAGCAGAAGTGCCCTTTCATCTTTCCTACCTCCTCACCCAGAACTGTGATGCAGGCCAAGCATCTGACACACACCTCCAGATGGCCCAAGAGTCTGCAGTGGACACACACTAGTGATCGTGTAGGGAGAAAAGAGAAGCAAAAGTATAGAGAGTAAAGTGTGAGTGGGTAGAACTCCTCAAAAAGGCAGGATGTTGGCACTTATTGAAGGATAACACTGGCAAGGTTTAAAAGGAGGATCAGTTTTATTGCTTGCCAAACTGATTCCCAAAATATCAGCTATTTATTACTCACCTCTGCAGTGGTAAACAGGACAAGTGTGTCTACATGGTTTCCATAAGTACATAAATTATTGGCTTCTATTATATTACTTACATGGTATTCACCTAATATGGTGATTGCTTCATCAGAATATAAATGCTAGGCTAGATCTGCCTTTTTAAAATGATTACAGAGTGGATTTTTAGGCTTATACTTTATGTAGTGTCACTGTGACTTTTAATTGTGAAGAATCACAGAGTAAAAACTTTTATTTCTCTTTAGAATTCCCTGCTTCACTAATGCACTTATCCCCGTGTTTCAGTAGTACTTTTTACGATACTGTGCTTGAAGTCTTGTGTAAATGTCAGTCTGTTTTATGTCTGTCCCAGTTTGACTTGAACAACTCCCATAATGATGCAATATTATGTCCATGGATATTTAAGAACAACATACACAGGAACATATATGTCATATAGGGTGAAGCTTTCTATGAGGACATGTTTAACCTTTTTTACAATGAGTATCTGTTGTCAGTGCTGATATTGGAAAAAGTTAGAGAAAAACAAAGGGCTGCTATTCCATGCGTGATTGGGGAACTCATTTGTTTCACAGCAAATTAGCTTAAAACTAATAAATGGTATGTATCAAAAATTGCTACAATTTGGACTTGCAAATCTGTAAGTCGCTACTTCTTTAGTTTTTACAGGATTAAAAGGTGAGGACGAGTTCTGCTATGTTCTAAAGAGACAAACAGAGAGCCAATTATTCTCTGTACTCTGGGACATTCATACTGTATGTGAAAACATTTGCATTGCAGCATCGTTTAGATTAAAAGATTTTTCGAGCAGTAACAGAATCTGAGAACTAGTCGTTAAAGGTGTGTTATTTTAAGTAGACTGGCTTTGTAGACATGAAGATGGGAAAAAAAAGAAAGGAACAAAGGAGTTATCATAAAAACACCTGTACTGAGAAGCCATTCTCTGTGGATCATGAGGTTCTGCACAAACTTGTGAAGTCTGTGTCAACTTGACTACAGTGTCATTAAAGCAAAAATAGGATAACCAACTATTGAGAAAAACAAGAATTAATGCTAATATTTCAAAGTTTTTACTTTTTAGGAAAGTTGCTGTTTATGATATAATTTGTAATGAAATTTATTGTACACATTTTTTAATAATGCAAAATACAAGTGAATAATTTGACAGCAAAATGAGATAACTACATTTTCCTTGGAATCAAAATCGTAAACAAAAGGAAAAATACCAAAATATTATTTAACTTTTCTTCTTCTTCTTCTGCTTATTATTATTATTATTATTATTATTATTATTATTATTATTATCAGTAGTAGTAGTATTAGTTGACATAAGTGTGAATTTTATATGATAAAAAAAAACTATAAATCCATTTTCCACAGTTTGGGCAAAAATATTTTTGTAGTTATTTAAGTATCCAATTTTGTATCAAAATATGTTGGTTAAGTTTTAATATAAAATATTTTAATAATGATTTTGAAATGAGTCAAACAAAGTGCTGTAAGTATATTAAACACAAAACCTTCTTAATTATAACGAGTGTTGAAGATCATGAGGGACATAAAGGATACAAAAACTTCATCCGCCTCCTCCTCTACCAGTTTTAGTTTGGTACATGATGACAGCTTCCTATCATATTACAGGTATGCACTGTATAACATCTGTTTGTTCCTCAACCGACCTCCTGTCCATCAGTCATCCCCTACAGTAAGTCAGCATAAGCAGACACAGACTTCCTGCACACACCACATGCATCTCATGTCTCTTGTACACAATGTTATAATATAATTTCTCTGCTTAATTTTATTTAAAAAATATTAACAAATTCATCAAGACTTCCAAATGCAGGAAACCCAGTGAAAGAAAAGAGACATGTTGATTTGATATCAAAATCCTGCAGTACACTACAGTATCACACATAGTTTTGTTAAGCATATAATATGATGTTCACACAACATCCAAATTGGTTAGGTCCTATTTCACAGAATGTATCATAGATGTTCAGTGATGCATACCTGTCATTTATTATTTCTAAGATAACTGCAGAAGTACACAGCGTGGACTGCACTATACACTGATACCTTTGTGTGGCAAAGAAAAATAATATTACAAAATGATTACAACTGGCGAAAAATTGGATTTAATATGTTTAAGTATTTTACTAGTTTCACTTTTGCTCCTAGAATTTTGGCCCCATTATTTCTTTAGTACACTACCAGTATGAAGTAGGTATCTTGCCTGCTATCTGGAAGGCTCGTTCTCAATTCCCACCCAATGCCCAAACCCCAGCCGCTGGATGCAGGGAAAGTCCCAAGCCCAGATAAAATGAGAATCTGGGATGGCCAGTTGTATGCAGATCAGATGGTCCGCTGTAGAAACCCTTCAATGGTAGCAGCCGAAAATCTAACAACAACTACCAGCATGAACCATTTTCCCCTCCTCATTATATAATTAAAACAAGAGAATTACTTTAAAAAAAAAATCCAACCACCATGGTATGTGTGTGTGTGTACAAAGCTTTGTTTTTAATTGCTCAAAGATCCTCTGATCTATTAAAGCTAAAAAAAAACAAAGCTGCTAAATTAACCGTGACTTAAAAAGTCTTGCTTAATTTATTTGGTATATGATGAAGTATGGTTCTAATAAAGGCCCCGATGACTGGTAATAACTAATATTAATAATACCTCCTACTGTTCTGTGAAATGAGAATGACAACGAAATATAAACCAAACTTTAATTTTAACAGGTACATCTGCCTTAAAGATGTACCCTTATAAAAGTCTCATACATTTTATATACAGTGTGTTAATATGTTTTGAAATTTAATTCTGTGAGAAACTTGTGATTACATTAAAACAAAATGTATTTCAAAATTGCACTGAAGTAAACCCATTGAACCTGACACTACAAGCTGTGACACAAGCAATGTCCAGGATCACACATAACAAAAGAGCAACCAATGAACACTCCAGGTTACCGGACAGAACAACATGAGCAGTGACAGTATAAAATGAGAAAAAGCAGGGGTTCTCCAGCAGGAGCATGTACTGCTAAACTTGTCCTGGAGAGCATGGAAATATGAGGTTTGTAGAGTCATTAAGAACTGAAGGCTATAAATTGGGCATGATGCCACTGGATATTAGTCTTCTGGCACACTGGCACATTCTGAAGGTGGAGTTTGCATGTTCTCCCTCTACCCTGTACAGGTTAAGCAACATAGAAAATAAATGAATTGATGAAAATTTAGAGTCCGTATTTTTAGATGCCATGCATGTGAATCTAAACATAGTATGATAGCAAAGATTCTAAGATTCAAATGAAACAATTATACCCTGTCCCCTTTAAAAGAAATTTAAAAGGTATGATGAAGCTCAGATATCAAGATATCCAATCAGGGTTAGCATTATGGGAAAGCCCAGGTCTCTCCAAGCCAGGCAGGATTGCTCAACCAATCAGACACTAGTTTTAAAAATATATATGTTTATTTTTATTCAACACATTTTAATAGTTATAATAGCTAAACAAATATGATAAGATATATAAATACAATTCATCTGAATTTTTTTAAACATAAAGAAGAAAACATAAAGAAAAGCATGATGATGTGGATGGTATCGTAATGATGCTTATTTATATTGCCTGCTCTAACTGTAAACTATACGTGTGTGTGTGCGTGTGTGCGTGCGTGTATGTGTGTGTGTGTGTGTGTGTGTGCGTGCATGCTTACAAGCTCTGCTATGTATGAGCTTAAATTTTTCTGCCATGTCTAAGCAAAATTCTCACCTGTGTGTGTGTGTGATGTTTGTATGTTCTCCTTGTGCTTGGTGGGTCTTTTTTCATTTCTCTGGTTTCCGCTCCAGTTCAAAGACATGTGAATTAGGTTAATCATTGTTCCCAAAATTGCATGTAGTGTGTGAATGTGTGTGCATGCCTTGTGATGGATTGGCATACTATTCTGCCTTTTACCCAAAGTCTCCTGGGATTGGCTCCAGGCCCCTGCGATAATGTGCAGGATAAGCAGTATAGAAGATGAATGAATGAATGAATGAATAAATGAATTAGGAAAAACTTTTCAGGCACACAAAATAGTATTATTACTTACTGTCTATCTCTCTTTTATCTTCATGCTCAAATTGTATTTTGTCTCACATTACATCTCTTAGCTGAAGAAGTAATGCTGGAAGATGGTCAATTCTGATTGGCTGCTTCATTGCCAAACCATTCATAGGGCTATACAGACTGGTATCCTTCCTGAATGATTTCTATGCGAGACAGGTTCCAGTTAATAAAATTGGCCACAGAGGTAAAACATGAACTGAATTGAAAAGAAAAAAACTGTAATAGGAGAAACAGTTTCAAATGCCTGCCATAACTGTGCATATAGAAGTAGTGGAGACAGCAAGCATTGAACGTAATATCCCAGAAGCTATTTGGCACTCGGCTTGGCAAGTTAACGATGTACGAGATGACAAGCCTGATGGTGTTGATGGTGGTATTAGCATGCAAACGAAGCTTTGGAACCTGATCTGTTTGAGCAGAGTGTATACAGATGAGTAGGTGAGAGAAAGTTGATTAAAGATTAAAGGATTTAGGAGATGAATTCCCATCGGCCTCACTATCAGTAGGCAGTCGAGCAGGATCGTGAATAATGTGTGATTAAACAAAGTGAAAATAGATGAGGTAAGATGATGATGAAAGGTGTTTAATCCAAAAAATGAAACCAGAATTTCAATAGACACCAATGAAGATCACATGTTAATTATAAAGAAGGATATGCTTGTTGTTAAGGGTGGATTTTTTGTTTTGTTTTGAGTGCCAATGATGATGACATTACTATATAAAACTGTATCATGATGTCTAAAACTAATTATTAAACAATTATTAAATATTTCCATTGTTATTTATTTCTTTAAAATAGTTTTTTAAGTTAAAAACCTGTGCTGAGCAAATAAAAGTGATACCATTCGAAATGTCAAATGGCTGAAGACAAATATGTGTAAGATGAAGAATAAATAACCAACCTAAAAATACACTCTTGCACAAAGAAAAAAAAAGTATGACGGTTGGAGTATGTGTACGCACCGAGCGGTTTTACAAATGATATAGTAAATTTATTAATAGCAGTAAATATACTGTATAGGCATGGAACAAGATTATTGATCCCTTCCAAAGGTAAGGACCAAACTGGACACCTACTGTAGCTGGACAGAGAACTGAAAACTTTCGTCTAACAATGACATTCATGTGTTTTGGAAAGAGCTGAGCCCTCAGGTCGTACTTAAAGTTTGTCAGAAAACGGAGCAATTCATTCCAACACCTTGCAATGGTGATAAAGGGTAATCGAAACATGTCCTTATCAGCAAAGAAATCTGCTATCAGTGACACAGTAACATGCTCTGCTTTTGCTGACTAGTAAAGACACACTACAACCCTTTTTTCTAACATGAGTCTCTGCCCTTGAATGCCTTTCCTGGTACAAGAAATCTAAAGTCTCCATTAATTTGTTACACAAGGGCAAAATTGGCTTTTCTATTTTGTGTCCTAAAGGGAATGAAAAAGAGATAAATAATAAAGAGTCAGTGGAATGGAAGTGGAAAAAGATGAAGTAATGGTGTGATATGGAATGAAATGATTTCCTCTGTGTGTGTGAGTGTATGCGCTAGAGAGAGAGAGAGAGAGAGAGAAAGAGAGAGAGAGAGATAGTTTAAAGGAGTCAAAATGAAATATTAACAGTACAGTATGAAAACAATGAGTAGTTCAAGAGCTTTCATGTTCCTTTTTCTTTGCAGAATATCAACACACACCCACATGAGATACCACACACACAAACACACACACACAGTGTCAGTGACAGTGGCCTCTTTCAGCAGGATAACTTGCCCTGACACATCACAAAAATGGTCCAGAAATGTTTTGAAGGGAACATGATGAGTTTGAGGTTCCCACAAATTCTCCAGATCCCAATCCAATCGATCATCTGTGGGTTGAGCTGCTGAACAAGTCAGATCAATAACGCACAAACTTGTTGTAATCTGCAGTTTCTATCACCATAGCATTAGTTCAGTTAGCAAGCTGCATTGGTTAGGATGTATTTTTAACACAGGTATTTGAGAAGGCTGGCATGGTAGTAGTTAGAGTTGTGGACTTGCACCGCCAGGGTTAAGGTCTTGATTCCTGCCTCAGGTCTGTGGAGTTTGCTTGGTGGCTACCAAAGTATATCCAGGTACTCTGGTTTTCTCTCACAGTCCACAGACATGGGTTAGGCGAAGTATTGGCACCCCATCCAGGGTGAACCCTGTCTCATGTCCCGGGTCCCCTGGGATAGACTCCAGCCCTGGAAAATAAGAGAGTGAGTGAGTGAGTATTGGGGAAGGTCCCAGTTTAAAAAAAAAATTAATAATAAAAAAAAAAACATCTCACTGAACTCGGGAGTCTAACTGCACAGTCAGTAAACTGAAAATGCATCTTTATAAATTGTCCTAATGGGAACAGACAAGAACAGGCCAGGTGAGCTTTTTGCTGTCACTGTGTTTAGTGTTGAAGGCTTTCTGTGAAAATATTGATATCTGATTTTGTTATCATTCCTGCAATACACAGAGGACTACAACATCAGAATTGGGTGTTTTTCCAAAAGCAGACACAGTCGATTAAGCAGAGACTGACAAATACACAAGGCAGAGCCTCACGTGGAATGTTATAATCCCTTGGCTAAATATGTGTAATAAAAAACAGTACATGCTGAAACTAGAACACGGCTGATGTCCAGGTTGGAGCTGCTGCTGTGATTAGGTCAGGACTGAGGAACGAGCGTCCTGCGTGTAAACCTTTTTGAGACACAGCCGCGCCTCATCTCACACTCATCGGTGAAGAGCATCTGAGTGTGGCTTATGCTCAGACAACCAGGGCTAATTTATAACTGTGGTGCCTTTATGCCTTCAACAAGCAGGTGTTACCACAATAGCTGGATTGCACATTAGTGAGATGGACAGAGTGTGTAGTTATATAACTCTTGATGTAGATCCAGATAAAGGGATTTATGATCTTGAAAGTACCTGTTAGCATAATCTCATATGGGCTATAAGTAATAATTCATTTGATATATTGCATAAATGCATGTTTCTCTCTCTCTCTCTCTCTCTCTCTCTCTCTCTCTCTCTCTCATCTGTATAAACCAACGACAAACATTGTGTGTATCTGGGATAATATTTCACTGTAGATTATAGATATAAAAGTAAACTCACACAGATGGTCAAGTTTTCCCCAGAACTACCCCCCCCATAAAAAAAAATCTGCACACACACACACACACACACACACACACACACACACACACACACACACACACACACAGCAGGTGCTTTAGTTTTCTATATTTCTATGCTTTTTTTGTAATATTTTAATCATATTATCATCATCATAATTCTAGACTATAGTTTTGTTCCCTGCCTCAAAAATAATGCTTTTTTAAAAATTTAAATTTTAAAGAATGAAGAATCTTGTACACTGTAGTTTTTTATTCATCTCTAAATTAACTTTTTATCTTAGATAGCATCTAGTATTTTTTATCTTCTAAATGTAAACTATGATATTGATTTTAAAAGGTGGTCTCTCTCTCTCTCTCTCTCTCTCTCTCTCTCTCTCTCTCTCTCTTTTGTCAATTACAGGGACACTAGTCGATCATTTACATCCGTGACTTCATATGTAGGGGAAATCACTTATTTTTTTAGCCCTGTGCAAAAAAAAAGGAAAAAAAAAACACAACATAAATATATTATTGCTTGTTCTTATGTGCCTCAGAGGTAGCACCTGTTAGCCTTCACTATTCTGGCTGGTGTGTGATGTTGGATAGCTGGCTGCTGGTTAGGAAAAATGGGATATGTAGATTTTATCTTCACTCAACAATGAAATTCAGTTGTCCTTGTTTTATTCCCCAAAGATATTAAAGGATAAATGTTGTTGTCAGATATAAAAGATCAAGCTTAATATGGCCAAAGATGTGTATTTGGGGACCACTTAAAGATGGACTGGTTCCAATTTGGAAACAGCACCATGCAGGACAGACGAGCTCTACAGAGGGTGGTGCGATCAGCCCAGCGCACCATCCGCACCGAGCTCCCTGACCTGCACTCGATCTACAGCAAGCGGTGCTGGACCAAGGCCGGGAAGATCGTAAAGGACCTCAGCCATCCCAACAATGGACTGTTCTCTCCGTTGGGGTCTGGGAAGCGATTCCGCTCCCTGAAGGCCAACACAGAGAGACTGAGGAGGAGCTTCTTCCCGCAGGCGATAAGCTCTCTCAATCACACCACTATACTTTATATATATACTTTTTTTCTATATTTCTATATTTTGTGATATTTTCATTATGTCCTTATTTGTACAGTTTATTTTTCTTTAGTATTTCTTTTTATTCATATTTATTCCTTACGTGGCCTATAAGTTTTTTAAGGTCACTGGCGGTCGTATAAGCATTTCACTGCATATCATAATGTGTATGACTGTGTAGGTGACAAATCACCTTGAAATGGAACAATAGCTTAATCATTTTGTGGACCAATTTCAAGCCTGGTCAAGATTTAGCAATAATACAGTATCTTGTCATGTATTGCTCACTTTGATGGACTATAATAATACACTGTAGAGTAATATTATTGTTGCAGTATATATATTTGTATGATTTATAGTAAGTATTGTCATTTTACTAACGATTATAAATTGTACTTGGATATAAAAAAAAGTACAATTTACTTATGAGAAAGTCTCATTTACACAAACCCAGTGACTCACATCCACACAATGAGTGGAAAAGTCAGACACTGACTTTTAGAAAAATAAAGGGAACACTTAGTCCCAGTTTGACTTAAACACCTCACATATGCGTATGCATGGCTTAAGTCAAACCGGGACTGAGTGTTCCCTTTATTATTTTTTTAAGTATATATATCAAGTAAAGATCAAGATGGCAGCTTCATGGTCATCATATATATATATATAAAAGATTCAGGTCATCACTAAAAAATGTGTTATAATGGAAAACCTCCATACACGCCATGCAGTGATTTGGTGTTATGATGAAATCTACTCATGTGATAGGTGTCAGAAAGACCAAGACATTTTATATGAGACAGAGACACTCCAAATTATTTGTCTTTTCTCTCTCAGGAACATGTGTGATGTCACAGTAGTTACTGCACAAAGTTTACACAAAGTACAACTATACACTCCCCAGCCAAAAAACTTAAAAAGTCACACAATTTAATATTTTGTTGGACCACCTTTTGCTTTGGCTATGGCATGATTTGATAAGCCTATGCAATGGCACAAGATTTATTTCAATCCAGAGCTGCCCTAAATCCTCTCTAAGATCTTGTACTGATGATCCACTGCGTAAAGCCTCCTCAAGCACATCACAAAAATTCTCAATGGTGTTAAATTCTGGACTATTTGGCCAATCCATGTGTGAAATTAATAAGCCTTTAAATGATCTCCCATCACGCTCATTAAGGATGCTTTTATAAACCACATTTCAACCTTTATTTTTTAATGCAGGACAATAATTTGACCCTTCTGAAACAGAGTGGTATCTTTGTCACGATTATCACGAAGATATGTCTTCTGACATGGCTGTTTAAGAAATAAAAAGCTATGCACTCCATCAGTTAGGGTTAAATAACTTGTTTCCAGCTGAACCAAATAAATCATTGCAGTAATTATCAGTGCCGTGTTCCCAGACAATTTCTACTATCCAAAAGAACGTATTTTATTATGGTTATAACCAATGCTATGATCATGTTATTTCTATTACTCCATCAAGGCCACTTTTAGCATTTGTGCAATTACTGAGTGCCATAAATCTATAAGACAGCTGTGGCTCTCATTGATAATTTATTAAAATTTTCATAATGTCAGAAGACTATACTTCTAGATTTTCAATGGTATCTCCTTTTTAGACCGTTTTTGCTGCAATAGGAGAGAAATGAAAGTTGCACAAACCAGTGTAAATATCTTTGCTCATATGCATGCACACAAATTTATGCACATATGTACCATGACTCTCAGTCTCATAGTGTCATCCATAAATTATTTGCCGTATGTCTACCTTTTTTGCTCTCACTCTGTTTTTCCCTCTGCTTGGGCTGACCTTGAGCAAAGACATTTAACACCAACTCGAGAGCTGAAACTGGAACCCACTGCTAACCTAAAGCAAAAGAGAGAGATAGAGACAAAGAGATTGATTTAAACGAGATCAAAACAGAATGTTAAAGCAGTGCTACTATTTGAACATCAAGTATCTGGCAGAGGAGAGAGCCAGAGGTCAGGCAGAGTGATCATTAAACTCAAGTGATCATTAAGCTCATTGAATATCACAGGGAGGGAGCTAAGCACCTCGATGCTGCTAATAAGCCTTAACTAGCTACCTGCACTTGAACTTACTCAATTTAATCTAATAATATGGACACAGATAGTTATTATCATATAAAATGCTGTTTTAAATAATAATATATATTTTACAATGAACAAACATTCATATTGAATTGGATTTCCTTCATAATTATTATAATATTTAAGTTTTTTGTTTTTTGTTTATCTCAGTACTATATAGGCCTAAATCTCTATAATAAATTATATATATATATATATATATATATATATATATATATATATATATATATATATATTATTTTTGCTAGTATTTCTTTGCCTAGGAATTTTTAAATCGAATTTGAAAATTCCAATGCATTTTGGACTTTTTTTTTATGCCAAGGGTTCAAGTTCATGTATTCATTAAATAAAAGGTTTAGTGATCTAAGAATTAATTAATTGTGTTGTTTGTGACTCTACAATGATAGAAAAATATTGCAAAGTATAAACTAATTCAACACAAAACAATGAGGGAATAATTATTATCACGTTTTTAAAGGTGGGTTTTAATTGTTTGCTTTACATGGTTTAAGTAAATATTTTGCTTCACAACCAAAAAATGCATTTTTCGGACAGGCACTGAGTGCATTTTAAACATTCACTGCCTGTCTGAAAAATAAACTCACAGTCAATATTGAATAAAGTCAATTCTCAATGAATCAATATTTCATTATATCATCCGTAGCTTTGGTTATGGCACACAATGTGATGGCCAGTTCAGGTGCGAAAATAATTCCTCATGTACCCAGAATCACTCTTCCAATATACTTTTGTCATCAGGGAATTTAAAAAAACGCATAGATGTGATAATCTGGTCATTCAGGTCATCAGCTGACTTAATTGTATGGTCACATAATATCCTGAGTCTAGACCTGATCAACTGAAGCAACCCCAGATCATAACACTGCCTCCATGACCGCTATGCATGATGGGTACATCGCTTTATGTGCTTCACTTCTTACGCTGATACACCTATCACTCTTGGACTGGAGTGTTAAATTGAATTGAGAAAGGCCAATGTGGATGCATACTTTCATTCCAACCAAGCAGAAACCATACAAGTTTAATTAGTCATTGGCTTTTATTAGACTGAATCAGGTGTAGCATGTGCTTGGATGGAATGAAAGCCTGCACCCTCATGGCCCTCTCTGGATACTGTTTGACACTCCTGGTCTAACATCAAGCTGAAAGTCTTTATTTTTGTGTTTTCCTTATGGCTAAACAGTTGTTTACTAACAATTTGATAAAAAGAAAATTGTAAGTTCTTGTTACGTTCTTGTTAAGTGTAAGGAAATGCTCCTAATTTCACTGTTAAACATAACTATAAGTTTTACTCATGATGTTTTAGATGATGCAACTGCAATCTTTTAAGTAATGTCAGTTCATGAGTGACATGCATTTTTTTTTTTCTATAACCACTTTTCTTTCACAATGTTTACATTTCAACATAATGCTTGCAGGTTTTACTAATGTGCTGGTGAGATTGTTAGTTGTTTTCTTTGCTAGATGTAGACCAATAAGTTCCAAATTTTGAAGTGGACTTTATTCTTTATTTTTACTTTTAAATTAGGCAGAGTAATCACTCACTCACTGTATAAATCAGTTTTTTCTGTACACAGGGTCACGGGAGAGCTTGGAGCCTATCCCTGAAGACTTTGGGCACGAGGCAGGGTATACCCTGGACAGACTGCCAATCAATCACAGGGCACAGCTACATCCACTCTCATTCTCACACTACGAGCAATTAGTGAACAGCAATCAGACTAATCTGTGTGTCTTTAGACTGGGAAGAAAAACGGAAGTACCAGGGAGAACATGCAAACTCCATGCACTCAGACCCAAGGCGGGAATCAAACCCAAAACCTAGAGGTGCACGGCAACAGTTCTAACAGTGCAAACCTGATTATATTTCCTGTGCCCCATTTTCATTTGGGCTCTCTGAACCTTGTGATAACTTGAAGAGAAAACGGGCATGTTTGCTGTTGGTTGATGGTCAGACGACCTTATAGACCACATCCCTGTGCCATGATAAGATGCTGTCATGAACTACTGAAGTTAAACTGAAACTGGTTAAGTTTTATAGTTGTTTTTAAAGTTTCTCATGATATTCAACAAAATATATTACAACTAAACCGCCACAATTATTTATACTAAAATTCATATTTACATGGCTTCAAACCCAACAGCAGGATGATTTATTTATTGTGAGAAAACTGTTACAGATAACTTTTTGTAAAATCTTCTACAATTCTCACAAATAATGCAATAATTTAATGACATTCATGCTTTTTCACACTTTTATGACTTAAAGAAGGTAAACCCAAAATATTTTTTCTAACAGCTGAAAAAAAAAAGTTCTGAAAATTGTCCAAAATTGAGGTGTCATTTTGCACAACAAAGCATTAGCATGTCTCCATTTCAGTTGCCCTTGCTCCTTCAAAACACAAAATGCAATAAAGTTCCATTTGTCTACACAGCATGTAACCGATAGATCTGTGAGTCTGACGTAAAATCCTCCCCTTAAATGTGAGCTTTTGTAGTCCCTGCAGTTTCCCATCTGAAATTAGTTATTTTCAGCATCATGGAGTTCATCTAAAACAACATGAGAGTGTAGGTCGTGTGTATGAATGCTGTGCTTGTGGCACAAATGTGTGTGGGACATTTGCTTCCCATAGCATGTGAAAGTAAACATCACGATTAGAAATCAACCCTGGAATACTGGAAAAGATTGATATTTCACTGGAAGAGGATGGGGATGAGGAGAATAAGAACAGTTTAGAAAAGTAAATAGAAACTTTTTTTTTTTTTTTTTTTTACAAAAAACTTGGTTGTAACTTTTTAAAATTGGAAAATATTTAAAATATTCCAATCAAATGCAAAAATAAAAGGTATATCATACTCAACTTCAGGCCCTATCATTGCCAGATACTTTCAAAGAAATGCTTAAAAAAGCATGTCTGTGTTCAAATCCCCCATTTTGCAATCATGGCAGCATGTACTGAGCTGTGAGGAAATGCCTTCAAATCTACATCTTGCTACATGGTGTATATACTGCTTTATGATAGGACACAATACAAAGCAAATCAACATGTGTCCACAGATGAGAACACACTTGAGTACATCACACGCTAAGCACAAAATTATCGCCATGCACTGGGTGCTATGAATCATACCACCACAAATTTAAACTCAATTTACCTTCATTTACTTTGATTCTCTGCAAGGCAGTAGATGCAAAAAAAAAAAAAAAAAATGCAATGTTGGAGGCTCTGTTAAAAGATGTGCCACATCAGGAAGAGGAAAGACATTTTATTCATTCTTTTTATGGGAAAAGAAATCAGTAAAGTAAAAGTAACAGTGTTGTGTGTACTTAGTGACAATTTAGGTGCCCATTTCATTTGGTGATATTATGGAGAATTCTTCAGCTGTCAGTATCAGCATGTTTTTCTTAACCTCTTTTACTTGACCCAAACGTCCTTATATGAGGACATGACGTGTTATCCCAACTTCATTGTCTGTGCCATTCTCAAATGAGGACTGTTAGGGTATAATTTTTTTGCCAGATGGTTGGAGTCATTGATTAAGTTAATAGTTATCAGCTATGAATAAAGAGTAACAATCAGAATAAATTGCAACGTACACAACAGCAGAGTCAGGTTCTGAGAAGGATATGTGACCTTATGGAGAATCAGTCAAAAGTAAAGTGATCATTTACCTTAAAAACAAAAATCCATACATTATTGTGAAAGCTTTGAGACCAGTAAGATGCTAGTACTGTAGGTAGAAATATCAAGAGAACCCAGACTCCACAGGGAACCCATCCTCATTTGGGTGATATTGGAAAGATGTAGCGGGGATTGATTCGGGGTCATACTCTGTGCTATGAGGCTGAAAGTTCAATATAATGGGAAAGGTGTTTAAGTTAATATTAATTCCACTTTCTTTGTTTCAGGCTCAGCTGCAAAGCTATTTGAGAGAATTTTAGTCCTTAACTATTGAGTGACCGCGGTGACAAGCCATCGGAAAAAAATGCCTTCATTGGTGGGTCAAAGACCATCCTCAAGGAACCGTCCCCAGTCACCACACACATCCCAAACAGACCACACACGATCATCTTCAGCAAAGACCTGTAGCCTGCATGCCACAAGCTCAGGAGTACCATGTGTAGCTCAACAGAGAAAGAGAGAGAGAGAGATAGATAGATAGAGAGAGAGAGAGAGAGAGAGAGAGAGAGACTTGACTTTTAGCATTCCTTTATTTTAATTATTTATTACTATTTTTTCTTTCTAATGAAATAAATAATAAATGCATAAATACATACATAAAATAAATAAATAAATGAACTATAATATATATATATATAATTAAAAAGAGGAGAATATGTTTAATAAATCAATAAAGTAGTAGCTAAAGCAGACATAATACATATAAATAGATAAATAAATGAAACAACCTTGGAAAAAAGAGAGTCAGGGAGTGAGAGAGAGAGAGAGAGAGAGAGAGAGAGAGAAAAAGTTTTCCACTTTTAGTTATTTTATTCCTCATCATTCCACACACGATACTCCACAAAGACGAAGCAAAAACAGTTACTTCTAGTCTCAATTTAACAGAAAATTAGGACTGAAATAACAAATTTACTTAAGAATTCAGACCCTTTGTTATGGCACTGGCAATTGAGCTTAGATGCATCATACTCCTGTGAATGTGCCTTGAGATGTTTTCTTAACTTCCTTCGTGTCCAAGTAAAATCCACCTGAATTCATTGCACAATATTTGGAAAGGAACACACCTGTCTGTATGAGGTGTTACCATAAATGTATTTCATGATGAAAACAAAGCCATGTGGTCAAGAGAATTATTTGTAGACCTGTGAGACAGGATTGTGTCAAGATCTAGATCTAGGGAAGGATACAAGAAAATTTCTGCAGCATTGAATATGCCCAAGAGCACGATAGCCTATTCTTAAATAGTGACAACCAACAGTGTTCCCAGCCAAACTGAATAATTGGGGATGAAGTGTCTGTGTCAGACAGAAAAGAACCAAAGGGTCACTATAAATGAGATCCTCAGTTCCCCTGTGGAGATGGGAGAGACTTCACTGCAGCACTCCTCCAGTCATGCCTATATGGTATAGTGGACAGACAGAAGTCATTACTCACTAAAAGGCACATGACAGCCTGCTGGAAGAGTGCCAAAAGCACCTAAAGGACTCCCAGACCATGAGAAACAAAATCCTCTGGTCTGATGACACAAAGATTAAACTACTTGAAATCATGAGATCAGGCCCTGTGCATCACCAAACCATCCCCATAGTAAAACACCATGGTGGCAGCATCATGCTATGGGGATTTTTTAAAAAAATTTTTACTTTGACTGGAAGACAAGTCAGTATAGAGGGAAAAAATTGTTGCAGAAAAATAATGAACTATCCTGAGTGAAAACCTTTTTCAGAAGCCTCAGGATCTCAGACTCTTAGAGGCAATTGTTTCCATTTCAACAAGGACATGACCTGTAGCATACCTCCACACCATCAAGAAAACAGGAAAGTGGCATCAGAACACATCAGTGAAAGTTCTGGAGTGGCCCAGTCAGAGCCTGGACCTGAACCCAATAGAGCATCTGCCTGGTTGAGCTTCTGCCAAGAAGAATGGAAGAAACTTCCAAAAGAAAGGTGCGGTACTCTTGTAACCTAATTCACAAGCTGACAGACTGTTATTGCTGTCAAATGTGCTTTAATCAAGCACCAAGGAATGGATTTGAATACTAATGTCCTGTATGTTTCAGTCTTGATTATTTTCAATAAATTAACAAAAGACATCAAAAAGTCATTCATCATAAATCACCATTTAACTTAACTTAGTGGAGTCAACCTGAGAAAATCTGTGAGAAATCTCATTTAAGGCATCGTTTTTAGCCTGAAGCAGCATCTATATTTCTTCTATTTGTGATCAGAAATTTTTAGTGACAAATGGGAAAGCGATAGTTCTGAGAGAAAAGACTGAAAAAGGAGACAAATAATATTTTACTGGAAGACTATAGCCATTCATGAATGAAAGTCAAAACCAAAGAGGACCAAACTGGTGCTTGTGGAAATAATAATGCAGTTCAGTAATAAGTAATACAAGGAACAGCCTTGTTAGGTTTTGTAGGTAAGAAAATATTTTATATTGAATATAAAATAAGAAGGATAACTAGCACAAATAAAAGAACACTTCTATGAAACAGAGTCAGAGAGACTGTGATTTCTTACATTGTTACACTGGGGAAAATTACAACTTCCATATGTATGTTTACTATTGAGATTTTAGTTCTTAGACTGTTTGACAGGTTACTTGAATTAAGTAGGTATAAGTTAGTAAAAAATAATTTAATTTAATTAAAATGAAAAGAAGCAGTTTAAAAATACATTCTGCTTGTATCTTGAGTTGAAGCTCTGTGGTGCCAGTACATGGCCTCAAAATACATTTTGAGGCTAATATTTAAATAGTTTAAAGAACCCATGGGATAGAAGAAGACGTAACTGTGGGAAATAAAGGGGCCTAAAAAAGCACTTTCACATTCATGTGATAGATGATGGTTTTCAAAGTGGTGCTCAGGGACCTCCAGGGTTCCATGAAACATAACCAGAGGGTTGATGATTATTATTTTTTTATGTAGTTACAGTAGTGGAACTCACAACATACAGCTACTCTATTTATTATTGAGGTGATATACTTATAAGTATATTACACTGGTCATTTTAATTAAATGTTTTTAAACCAAACCACAATGCAAGTTGCCTGTGAATAATCTTAACATGGACCTCATGGGATCTATACCTCTAACAGTGAGAATATAAATTCCCACTGACTGTCTGTTAAATTTATTATAGACATAAAGAAGCACCCTGGTTCCCAAAGTAGCCTTATTTGTTTTTTGTTTGTTTGTTTGTTTGTTTGTTTGTTTTTAAATTATTGTTCCTCTTTCAGGTTTTGGGTTAATTGAAACTCTTGCATCAGCAACATATTTCTGGTTCACTAAGGCATATTTGTATAGTTGATCTTTAAAGATCCCATATTTTACTATTTCTATAGCACGTAAACACAATTTAAAAGCTATTAAGAATTTAATGCAAATTTCCATGCACATAAATTCAAAGATATACGCATCTTTGTAAGGACAATATATCAGTAATTGAATTTCAAAATGTGTTTTTCAAAGGCTAATATAACAATGCCAATATGCTTTTATAAGCATAGGTTTCAGAGCGTCCTGAAAGATGCAAAATGAAATATGGCTCAGATAATGCATTTTTCATGTCTTAAACTTATTCTGTTTAGTACTATTTTGGTGTGTTAGGGTCGATCTGAACCCATCACATCACAGGATGTGCTTTTGTTCATTGCTCCAAACTTTATGCTCTATCTATCTATCATTATTTTGTGTGGCATCCTCCTGGACATGGCATTCACCAAAGCTGCACATGTTGTTGCTGGGATCCTCTTCCACTGTTGGATGCTGTTGGTTGTTAGATACATGGCCACTTGAGGACGCCCCACAGATGCTCAATATGGTTCAGGACTGGAGACACACTTGGCACCTGACAAACACATGAACATGATGAATAGGAAATGTGACTTTGCATGGTTAAAGATGTACACCTGTTATCACTTAGGGTGTACTCACTTTTGTTGCAAGCCATTTTTTGCAATAATGGATGCATGTTGAGGTATTTTCAGAGGAAAGTAAATCTATACGGTTATACGCTGCATATAAAATATAATCTATAGTATTGTCCTTTGAGAAGATATACTAAAATGTTTGCTGAAATTAGAGGGGTATATATACAAACGTTTACATACATAGAAAAAATAAATAGTTTTATTTTTAAAAACATGCAAAAATAAAATACTGAAATTTTTTTATTTGTTTTAAATAGATGTGTTTGACAAAAGAGCAATGAATTGAGACCATACTGATGATCACCAACATTACCAATGCCATTGCACACAAGAAGTTTTTAGTGTTTAAAATGTTCACTTTTCAGTCTAACTGCATCCTCTGAATAAGCTACAAAAATAGAAAATGACATTTAGCGAGTGAAAATCTGGTTAGACTCATTCCTTCATAACGTGAAAGGGTTTTTCAAACACAAATATCAGGAAGCTCTCTATACTCAACCGCTAACTATCTTCATTTTTCGGGACTGAGCTCATATCACAAACTTCAAGGTTTAATATATCTTACAGCTTTTTTGTGTCAAAGTTTAACTAATATGTCTCAGCTAGTCTATTGCAAAGTGTTTTCCATCACCACTCAATCTTACTGTGAAATATTGCAATAAACCCTTTTAATAAGATAAAAAACAGTTATAAAACAGCAATGTTAAAAACAGCAGGTCTGACAGCTGCTAAAACCTTCTAGAGTTGTTCAAGGTATCTGTGAGGACTGTTTATATAACATATTGGAAGGAGCCTCCAGTGTCAGAACTTGGCATTACATTGAGAAACAAAGCTGACAGAAACAGAAAAGGCTTCAACTTACCATAGGAAGTATCCTGTTAAATTTAAGCAGAGAGAAAAAGAGAGGCAAGTGAGGGATCGACTGTTTTTATACCCCTTAAACTTTGGTTCTGCAAAGTATTGACTAAATACAAATGCATGCCACAATTTTCATGTTTTTATTTAAAAAAGAATATGGACAAGTTTAAGGGGTATGAATACTTTTGCAAGGCACTGCACTTAATAACAGGAGCTAATATAGCTGGCTGCATTTTATAACATTAAACATAATAATAAATTGATAAAAGGTTTGATATGTCCTTTTAAATAAATTAAAATTTGTAATTGTAGTAATTGTGACATTGTGCTACAAGAGAAACACTTCAAGGCATACTGTTCTTGGAATAGAATCAACTTTGTGATAAAAACAGTAACTGCATTTCTTCACACCACCTGAAGTGCAATATTCTCCAATTTATGATCAGAATTTTATTTATTTATTTATTTTTTTGCTGTAAAATATTGAAGTAAAATATTGTGTGTTAAAAGCCCAATCTAACATTTGTACTTTTTTCCCCTACAAAATACTACTTATATGAACTGGAAAGATTGGACAAATGTTTCAGGTAATAACAGCCACCTGTCATTTCTTCATATTTCACATCCAAGGAGCCAGAATGTCTTGTATTTTAATGTAGTCTTGATGAATGGTTCTCCATGCTTCTCAAAAGACTTTTTTTTTTTGGCTTTCATTTTTGGCAAGTTTTTTGGCTCGAGTCCCTATACCTGACCAGGGTTCAGAGGAATGTTTCTTGACCTATGAATCATTCAAGCATTAAAAAAAAAAAAAAAAAAAAAATTAAATAACGGTATAAACCAGTAAGAATGGTGCAGATGATGACAGACTGGTGATGCTAAATGCTAAGTGGTTGGAAGAGAGGAGAAGGGAAATGAGGTTGCTGCCAAGGTGGTTTTAAAAACAAACATTTTTAAAACTGTATCTTTAGGTACTTAGGTAGTCTGTCATAATAAAACATTTGTTGCAAATTATTTCATTTATTCTACATCATTTATTTTCATTTAATATGAAGACATAGGGGGTTCCTCAAAACATTTTGCACAGTACTGTATGCCAGACCAGGTTATTTCCAGGGGTGGCTTTGATTATTATTTTTTTTTTTTTAGAAATGATCTTTAAAAAGAACAAGATAATGATGTAATGGGTCTAATTAAATGTAATGCTGCAAAACAATGAAACAATTTAGTTCATGTTGCTTATCAAAAATGAATTTATCTCTTTTGAAGAGTACTTCAGAGACCTGATTTTGGAGACTAAATGTTACGCACCATCCCAATAATTTGCTAAATTTTAAAAATTTATTTGGTATTATCTATTTATTATTAGCCTTAGAGTACGTAAAGAACCCATCATGCATGCAAAGCACCTGCGTACATTTTTACTATAGCAGCAACACCATATCAGTACTAGCACATTAATATTAACCTGCAATTTTCAGTAGATCTATTGTAGCATGACTCAACCGCTTCTCACGAATAATGGATTATACAACTGTACAGTGGTATAATGAACAATAAAAGACAGATAAAACAACTTTTAAATTGCTAGAGGCAGTTCAGCAGCGCAGGAGAATAGTGTCTGTGTAGTGGGGCTTTACTGTTCAATGTGAATCTCAGATTAAAGGAAGATTACAGCTTTCAGGCTCTGCATCTGCTGTCTGGCTCTAGACTCTTCTTACTTATCCATAATGACATCTCTCATCTGTAATAAACCTCTCTATTTTGCTGCCTTTTTTTCTTCTTTGCATTTTCTCCTTTAGGTTCATCACCTCGTCGCAGTCATTTTCTTTGTATTGCTCTCTATCACTCTCGCCCACACACACACACACACACACACACACAGATGTGGTAGACTTTACTCAGCTCAAATTGAGTCAAACAGAAGTAACAAGCTGACCAAAAACAACAAGCAGACTTTGAGCAATAAGCAGCAAATCTAAATGCCGGTGTTTGTTTAGCTGAACAAAGAGAGCACCGTTTTTTTCCCCCTCATTTCCATCTTATAATTAGACAGTTGTACATTTGTCAGGACTCATGTGCAAACCAGCAAATAATTTCACATGTCTCTGGGATAAGGAAGTTGGTGGATGAGGACACGTAATTGTCACAGCTCATCTTATGACTGCCGTGCAGTCAGATACTATATATCACAACATGCTCATACTGAATGTATTCATTTCACACATGCAGTAGTGTTTACCTTCAAAGCATACAGTTGTAAAAGAGTAATGATGAATCATTTCACCATCACACAAACAAGGATGAATTCATTTTGGGTCTGTTTCCTCTCAATGGTTCTTTCCTCATGTCATCTCGCAGCGTTTTCCTCACTGCTGTTGACTCTAGGATTAGGCATGACACAATGTCTGTCATTAATAATGCTATAAAAATGAATTGGGATTCAAAATTGAAAGCAAAGAAGATAGAGGTGCAGTACTTCTTTAAGGTTAAAGATGCTACAGGATCAATGAAGTCCTTATGACGATGGATGCCACCTATTTCGTCTTCCACTTCACACGGATGTGTCTTCGATTTAGCCTGCAGATTGTTCATTATCTGCGCCCACAGGAAAGGAAGATCAGCTGTGGGGGATTTCTTTAGTCATTAGTCTAGAACCTGGTTTTCTCAACCTTAAGGATTTTCTAACATTTTTTACCATAAAATGCTGAAAATAAACGTATATACTTTTATTAAAATTGTATTAAAATAAACATCATATTCTTTTATTTAGTGTTTTAGAATTAAATACAGTAGTTCTTGTATATACAATACTAACAGATTATCCTGCATCAAAGAACCTTATTATATACTTTAAAGCAGAGTTTATAGTTGCTACAAGGTATGTGATAACAGAAACTTGTTTTACAAACATTCCCCAACATTAAATGTAACTATAAACAGTACTGTATGTGTCTTCATTTCAAATCTGCCACTTATGCAAAATTCATTTTATTATATTTAATTTAGTCTATAAATGTGCTTTAATAACCCATTCAAATTTCCCATTTGGTATGACATTATTCCAGGGAAGAGAAAAAAGGGTGTGGGGGCACAGAGGGGCATGGGGACAGTAGCTCTTTTTAATTTAAAACTACAGACACTACATCAACTTATTTGAATTGAAAAAAAAAACACATTTAATTAAAAAAGTTTGCAAAGTTGCAGCTGTATAGAAGAAATACCACTTTAGCTTATAAGTTAACCTTTATTTGTCACATTTATTAAATTATTGCACAGTGAAATATTTTTATTCGCATATCCTCCCTTGTTGGAAAGTTAGAGTTAGGACACAGAGTCATCCAAGACACAGCACCCCTGGAGCCGACAGGGTTGATGGCCTTGAACCTGGGACCCAGACCCAGATCCTTATGACAGTGATCTACCACTGCAATAATCAATAATCAACATGTTATGGATGTTATTAATAATAATAATAATAATAATAATAATAATAATAATAATAATAATAATAATTATTATTATTATTATTATTATTATTATTATTGTTGTTATTATTATTATTATTATTATTATTATTATCATCATCATAATCATCATCATTATCAACTTGGGCGGTATAAACTCCACTTTGCGCTGGACTGCAACACCTCTTCACATTTATTATTATTTTTATTTCACTTTTTTCTTACTGACAATTTAATTAAAATTTTATTTGGTTCTGAACACCTACTGTAGATTTCTGTTCTTTTTTCGTAGACCCACATTAAAAGATTAATAAAGATTAAGTTTAAAATCCTTTTTAAAAAAACAAATTCACTTGCATGTAACTTTTCTTTTGGGTTGTATATAAAGTCGTTCGAAAATGAAAGCTGGAAAAAATGTGTTGAAAAACTCAATCAGATTAATTACTTTGTAAGAAAAACGCTTACACTTATTTGAACCATGCATCACATCTGTTTTGCAGGTAATTTTCGATTAAATGCTTCATTTTTTATTATTATTTTTTAATCATTGTAAACTACACACTCAAATCTTTACCAATAACATTGTAACTACTTTTTAATCAACACTGCTTGTTTGCCCCTTAGATTTTGGAGCGTTAACAGCTGGACCATCTCTACTATATCAAGAAAAAACAATAAATACACATGGTTCAAATTTCCTTTGCTGTCACATACAAATTTCTCATGAAAGCAGACACATTGTCAGATTCCAGAAAATTTAAACACAGGGAAAGCAAAAATACTTGCAGGCACATTCATATGCTAAGAGCTCAAAGAGGGGAAAAAATGTTGTCTGTCAAGCATTCCTGGTTGTATTGTCAAGTAAGAACAGAGCAAGACAACATAGTTTTTACACACATTTCATGTGCACTGCCCTCTGTATAATCATTCAATCCCAAACACCTGAGGACCAGACACTCCTGGAGAGAAGACACGCCAGCATTTAACAGTTACACACACATCTGCCTCTTTCTTTACATAAGTTTTTATTACCTTGGTCTCAAGTTGATTTTTAAAACCCAAGAGATTAAAATGTCAAATACTAATAGAAATTAACAAATACTCCCCCTGTCTCTCTCTCTCTTTCTTACACACACACACACACACACACACACACACACAGACACACACACACACACACACACACACACACACACACACATTAACATGCATCATTAGGAGTGAGGTCTATAAATATTGAAGTATGTCAAGGGGCTCTAATGGAGATTAAACAAGCACAATGTCATTTAAATGATCAGGAAGGTGACTTAAGGCTGGAGAATTCTTCACACAAAGCTCTCAGCTACATGTACAACAAAATCAAGCAAATAAATAAACGCATTAAAAGACAATTCTGCATGAGTTGGCATGTCATGACCGTAGCCCTATAGGATTCTACCTCTTAATTATCCTTTTCTTATAACACTCATTAACAATTTAAGAATATGTATAATCTTTGCGCTTACAAGACTATGACTAAAACCCACTAAAATCCTGAAAATGCTGTGAATGAACTAAATGTGTTTAATAAAATTTTTAGACTGGTGAAGGCAAGGAAAATTATGTTTTCAATTTGTTACTGTCATTGTAGTTTCCCCAGCAGTCATGGACTTTTATAAGTCACTGTTTGCAACTGCTGAAGTAAAACAGGTGGCGCGAGAGGCTCTACATGATACATTACAAATAGGCAATCTTTGTTATATTTAAACCATTTTATTGTGCAACAAAACTGAACACTTTTTTCATTTTTTTATGTTCTAATTTTCTGCCAGTATGACTTACATTTAAAGGGTGACTTTGCTATTTTTAATACAAACTTAATCAACATACTATAGATAAAATATATAGCATTTTGGGAACTCATACAAAATGAGATAGAGTGACTGACTTACTGACTTGTATGAACAAAAGTTTTTTGGGCAAACCTGCAATGACATTGTATTGAAATACATAGTATACAATAGTATACTGAACTTCAATATGGAGTTGCCCCCCCCTTCAGCTATAACAGCTCACACTCTCCTTGGAAGGCTGTTCACAAAATTTAGGATTGTTTCTGTGGGAATTTCATGCCCAATTATTGTGTAGAGCATTTATGAGGTCAGGCATTGATGTTGGAAGAGAAGGCCTGGCTCGCAATCTCCGTTCCAGTTTATCCCAAAGAGACTCCATTGGGTTGAGGTCACAGGGCCAGTGTGAGGGCCAGTTAAGTTCTTCCACACCGAACTCATCAAACAATGTCTATACAGTCTTTGCTTTGTGTACTGGGGCACAGTCATGTTGGAACAGAAAATGGCCTTACCTAAACTGTTTCCATAAATTTGGAATCAAGGCGTTGTCCAAGATGTCTTGGTATGGTGAAGCATTAAGATTGCCCTTCACTGGGGATAACAGCTGGATTCACCTGAATTCAGTAATTAACAGGTTTGGACAAATACTTTTGTAGATAGATAGATAGATAGATAGATAGATAGATAGATAGATAGATAGATACATACATACATACATACATACATACTGTACATACATAATGATTAAATTATATAAATATAATATATTTCTTTACACTTGAAAAAATTACATCCCTACATTTGCTAGTCTGTTTTGCAAAATACTTTAGCTTTTTTTCTAAAGGATAAAGGGTGATTTACAGTTTACACAAGTCAAGCTTTACACATTACACTTCTCTACTGCAGGTGGTAGTAATTATAAGTGTAAGTAATTAACTTTAATGTAGCTCTGTAAAGACAAAGGGGTAATGCAAAGTACTAATAGATATAACTGTAAATCTCTCTCTCTCTCTCTCTCTCGTTCTCTCTCTCTTGTTTGTGTGTAAGTGTGGGTTGAGAAATGGGTAGGTCTAAGTGATGTCATTCGTTTCCCTCCCTCCAAAGGCACATTACAGCGCTCAGTGTAGAGTGAAGGATTGTGCGCACTTGGGAAAGACACGCGACTCAGATTGCAATAAGTAGAGGAAGGCGCACTGCACAGACCAAGCACAGGGGGATGTCACGTCCGGATTATCATCCTGGATGCCATGGCTGACATACAAATGTTCCATTAACATCTCTAAAGTCGCTGCTTAAGCTTTGACATCTTCCATATGAGCGCGATGTAACCCGAAGGAACTCGTGGCACCGTTTTTATGCCGCGCTGATGTGAGACACCGGTGCGTCTTTTAGGCTGTCCACATTCAGGCGCCGAGTGGAGAGGATGCGCGCAACATGGACTTGAACGAGTTTAACGGCACGGAGGAGCGCAACGCGACTGAAGCTGCAGCATGGCCACACACGGAGGCCGCGGCGGCCTTCATCATCCTCGTAGCGTCGCTTCTCATCCTGGTTACCATCGTCGGGAACGCACTGGTCATCGTAGCCGTGCTGACGAGCCATGCGTTGCGCGCGCCCCAGAACCTCTTTCTGGTGTCCCTGGCCTCGGCGGACATCCTGGTGGCGGCTCTTGTCATTCCGTTCTCGCTCGCCAACGAGGTGATGGGGTACTGGCGCTTCGGCAGCGTGTGGTGCGCGCTCTACCTGGCGCTGGACGTGCTCTTTTGCACGTCCTCCATCGTGCACCTGTGCGCAATCAGCCTGGACCGCTACTGGTCGGTAACTGAGGCGGTGAGCTACAACGCGAAGCGCACGCCGGCGCGCGTTAAATCCACGATCGCGGTGGTGTGGGCAATCTCCGCGGTCATCTCCTTTCCGCCGCTGGTCATGACCGAGCACAACGAACGGGAATGCCTCATCAACGAAGAGCCGTGGTACATCCTGTCTTCAGCGATCGTCTCCTTCTTTGCGCCGGCGCTCATCATGATCGCTGTCTACCGCAAGATCTACCGCGTGGCCAAGCAGCGCGCGTCGACCGTCTTCGCAGCCAAAAACGGTGTTCCCCGGCCGCGCGCCTCGCCTTCCGAGACGTGTCTGGCGCGCGACGCCAAACCCGAAGCGGAGAGCCCGAGCAGCCTGAGCTCCGGGAGCAACCGGCAACAGCTGGAACGGAGACGAAACGAGGACGACGATGACGACGAAGAGGAGCTCGACGACATCGATCTGGAGGAGAGTTGCGCGTGGGACGGGCAGCCCCAAAAAGGCGGCAGTGCGCGTTTTGCCAAGCGCAGGAAAGCGGAAAGCAGGACGGAGCGGACCTGCTGCCGCGCCACTCCATGGGCCTCCAAACAGCCACGCGCCGTCCCGCGCGTCGCGAGACCGCTGACTGTCGCCAGGCAAAGCGCGCGGAAAACCAGAGCGGCGCAGATGCGCGAGCGGCGATTCACCTTCGTCCTCGCAGTGGTGATGGGAGTGTTCGTGCTGTGCTGGTTCCCGTTTTTCTTCACCTACAGCCTGCGGGCGGTGTGTGGGGAACGGTGCCACGCGCCAGAGGGCCTTTTCAAGCTCTTCTTTTGGATCGGTTACTGTAACAGCTCCGTTAATCCCATCATTTATACAATTTTTAACCGGGACTTCCGGAAGGCGTTTAAAAAAATCTTGTGCGCGTCTGCAACTCAGCGCGTTTGACTCGGAGTTTTGTTGAAAACTTTGGCCTTTGGACTTCATGGACGAGTTTATTAAAAAGCTGTGTTGCCAGATTGCATAAGTCCTTCTGTCTACGCCACAGTTTAAAAATTAATTAGACCAAAATATGATATTGCCTAATGAATGCCAAACATTCCTGAAATGAAATCATGTTTTAAAAGATCAGCGGTACTCTCTGTAGAGCATAATAGTAATAATAATAATAATAATAGCCCGAATTGTATTCTCTCCCTTTGCTTTGTGGGGTTCCTTTAAATACTCTGGTTTCACAGTCCAAACACATGCACTGTAAGTTAATTGGTATTTTCAAATCAGGTGTATAAGTGGTTCTGCTCTTTTGTGCCCGGGGATGGGTTGGCACCCCACCTAGGTTATCCCCACCTTGTGCCCTAACCTCCCTAGGATATAGGTTCTTTGATGGATGAATGAGGATGTTCATTATATTTGTACATAGTCACATTGAAATGTTTATAATGTAAAAAAAAGTTTAAATGATTAAAATAAGCTATAAATGTGTCATAAACGTTCTTTTTTCGGTCTATGTCTTAAAGGCTTAAAGTTGTTCTGTCTATGACTCAACAAAATGTTCAGCTGTCTGCAGAATATTAATACAAAACATGAACCTTTCCATTCTTTCAGTCTGTTTTATATAAACAGACTGAAAGAATATATATATATATATATATATATATATATATATATATATATATATATATATATATATATATATATATATATTATTAAATTACATTTACCTACACAATTTTTAAAAAGAGATTGTTATGAGTATAAGAACTGATAAACCTAAATTACCTGGGGAAAATGTCTCAATATGTGCAGTGTATTAAATTGCCAAAGGTGCAGAATTACCTATAAAAGTGTTTCTTTGTGTCCAAAAAGAGTTATATAAACACGGGCAATTAAAATAGTGAATTTCGGATTCTAAAAGCCAGTTTGACACAAAAGTTTTTGTTTGTTTGTCCGCTTGTTTTGTTTTGTTTACTGTAGCTTTGTGACATTTATCTGTGTAGTAATTACATAAAAAGTTGTTTGTGTCCCTTAGCTGTTACATATAAAACTAAAAAATGATCAGGGTTGAGTGCCAGTAAATCCAGTTATGCTCATTTCCTCAGATTATTATTTTAAACAAGGGCTCAGTGATGTCTCAGCTCCAAGACCCCCAAGGGTGCACAAATTACATTTTCTCTTTTACCCTAAGCAAAAGTCTTGTTCTGCAGAGACACCATACTGCACAACCCAGTGTTGTCTCTGCCATAATAAATCCGAAACAACTCATGAAGAGCTTGCTAATTACTTAACATGTTAGTGTTCAAATAGAGAGAACATCAAGCTATGTGTGACTGAAAACATTTGTTTTACAAGACAGTTCAAAAGTGTTTGGGGTTAAATGAGATACATTTTCTATTATTTTGTCTTTTCTATTTTAGCACATTGACTGTGATCCTTAAGCAGTCAAGTCTCCAATTTAATATTAAATAGTTAATATAAAAAAATATTTGCATCTATACCAGTGATCATACAAGAATGATTTTTCTTTGCTTCTTGACTGACATTTTTGTTAATAAAACTGTCATTTTATTGCACTTTGTTGCAATTTCTTTGCAATTTATGACCCTCAGATATCACCCATGGCTAAGTACCATCTTTGGTGATGCCCTCTCAGGCCTTTCAGCTTGTTTACAGGCTTTTACATTCAGTCTTGTTTTGAAATGCACTCTATTTGTATAAAAGTCATGTCATGTCACTGAAAACACACTGTCTTCCTGAAAGGTGAAGTGGCAATGAGTTTCTGAGACAGGTCTTTGGATTTTCTTAGTTACAAAGTTTTTTTTCTGGGAGTTCAACATTCATCCCGCTGTTTTTTGTTTGTTTGGTTGTTTGTTTTATTTATTTGTTTGGTTTGTTTGTTTGTTTGTTTGGTTGTTTAATTTAGTTTAAATTATGTTTCCTATAAGATGTGGTATATGCTGTGAATAAAACTCCACATCTTTATAAAAAAAATGACAGGTTGCATCTTCATTTTATCTGTCCATTAGACTCACACATTAGTCTGTTTGACTTAGTCCAGATCAAATTTGATTCAGGTCAGTTTTGCACTGCACAAATGTAATTCTTTCTGGCCTATGCTAAGCACTCAAAACTTGTGTTACACCAATAAGAGATTTTTGTCTTATTAACCCAATATTATGTTAGAGATAGAAAAACACATGTCTGTTACACTAACATATAAAACAAACAAATTGCTTCATACTTAATCTACAAAAAATACAGGGAAAATGCTCCGTATACAAAACTGAAGTTAAACAGTGGGTTTCGTTTATCATTTTGCAAACTGAACACATATTCATTCAATGAAAAGTAATGTCACATTCACAAAAATCTTACAAAAAGGCAGATAGATAGCATTTTTTGCATCCTATCAAAACTCCTATACTAAATGTGAATTTAACCATAAGGAGACTCACTAACGTGAGTGTCAGTTGATTAAGTTTGTACTGTTTGTTCTATAAATAGCTGTTTGTTGTTTTTTGTTAATGAATAGATCTATCAATCTATTAAGATAAATATGACTGGGCTAAAATGCAATGAAACTGTATAAAATCTGGAAGATATAACGTGTGTTTATGTTCACTGAGTGTGGCAATGGCTGAGCTGTATTACTGCAAGATTGTTACTTAATTTGGATGCAGGAAGTCAGAACTTATGTCACTTGTGACCTCTGTGCACTCAAGGTATAAGCCAGGAAAAAAAACACAGATGACTCTATGTTTGTTTATTGTTAGCACCAATCTACCCAGCTAAATGTAATGTGCGTAATGTTTTAACATTGTCGCCTCCTTGAAAAGGCAAACTGTATGGTCAATGTTATAGATTTAAATAACACATGCATGATCCATCTAAGGTAGACATATATACTATTACCTTTTCTGCTATCCCTAAGTGGCCATCACTTAAAGTAAATCCGGAATGCTGTGAACGAGCATGAGAATTTACACTCACTCATTATCATGTCACATCATATATCATTTTTCTCCTGTACAGTATATAGGGTTTAAAGGGCCTGCAGCCTAAACTAGGGCAGAGGCGAGGCACACCCTAGACAAGGTGCAAAGCAGTTCCAGGGCACACACACATGCTCTTTCACACACCACAGTCAATTTGGCACCGTAAATTAACCTAAATTTTGGACTAGAGGGAACTGGAATACCTGGAAGAAACTTACCAAGCACAGGATGAACATCCAAACTCCATGCACACAGACCCCGAGGCGGGAATCGAACACAGACCCTGGAGGTGCAAGGTGACAATGCTAACCAACAATGCATCATGTCTCCTGGTCATTTACAACTAACTGGAGTTTATCTAAAACAGTATGTGTGCAACACTGAAGAGCATCAGCATCAATGTATTGGGAATGTGGTTTGGGTTGGCTTGGCTTGGTCTTCATCTTCACTAATCGATAAAGAAGGCACAATATATCTAAACACACATACAGATTTTTTCCACAAATGAAAAGAAATTGTTTACATTGTCAAACTGGGAGGGGAATACAGGTCAGTCTAGTTTTACAGTTAAAAAGCACATCTCTGTAACTCTGTAACTAAGTGCTCTTAGGATAATGTGGCATTTTATACTGCTGGCTGGTTGACAGGTGTGTCGGGGTGGGTTAAATCGACCAGAAAGCAATTAGTGATAGACAAGCACAACTCCCCATAGTTTTAAACTCACTGCTGACTTTCCATCTAATGGAAATTAAACGCACTACGTGGTTCCGTACAGAGTGTGTTGTCTCACTTCGATCAAAAGCACTGCTAATCAATCTATAACCTGGTCTGTTGTTTATTATTAAGACTTGGAAGCTTGTAGTGTTTTTTCAGGAAGCTACAGTATATATATATATATATATATATATATATATATATATATATATATATATATATATATAATTAAAACTGTATATATAATTAATTAAAACTGTATATATAATTAAAAGATATTTGAAATTGCTAGAATGAAACCATGTTTCAGTTAACAGTTTTTTTTTTATGTTAAGACAATCATTCATGTTTTCTTCCTTTTTGTGGTCCATTTTTCTTATTCATTCATCATTTGTATTCTAGGGTGGTCCACTAATCTGGTCTTTTGTGCTCTGCCTAAGGGGGTGTTTTTGCTTCTTAATGAAGGTACCAACAGTTTATCTTGACACCTTGGATAATTTATTTATTGTTTTCATTGTTTTATTCTGATTTAGGTCTACTGTTGACCAGCAACACTGACATGAAAAATTGAGCAATAGAAAATAAACCAAATTTTAATTAGAACTTGTCAAACAGACTAAGGGTGAAAAAGAAACTCTAATACAATGTCAAAGTCTAACTGATACTTGAATTTAGACTCAAATGGCACATCTAGAATAAACCCAATGTCTTTTTAAGCCCTTCTGTGCGTAAACTAATGACGCAAAAACACGCAGCTGGTGGAGAAATGAATGAGGTTTAATTATACCAATTGCTTTTAGTTCTCCAAAATAGTAGGACTTATATACCATCAAATTAAAGCTGACGGTCTACACTTTAAGCTGATACTCACTGTGTCAGAATACAAAACCAAAAGAAGGAAAAATTGTATCTCTGTCCCCTTACTGATGGAGTGTACTGTGTTTATGCTCCTTTCACCAAGTTATTCCAGTCACCCCCCCAAAAAAGGAACATCCCAGGGTGCATCACCATGTGAATCTTCTGAACATAGTAATTGTATTTTGTATAATTCTCCATCACACATAGAGGAGTCTGAAATATACTCAGAGTACAGCATAGCTGGCAAAGGCTCTGACCCAGGAAAATAATTGCAAAGCAGTTTAATGCATTTGCTACACAGAGTGCCCGAGTCTACAGAATATGGTTTTGATGTCATTGAGCTTTGTCTTCATGAGCGTTTGCTGGCATCAAGCAACAAAATTGCTTCATGTCATGTTGAACAAAGCACCAATGGCAAGAATAATTTCATTCGTTTACCATTTGTCAAGAGGAGGATGTACTTCAGTACTTACAGAGCCAGACTAGTTCATTATTGTATTTATTACATACAGACAGAAGCCTTTTAAGACTCTGTATTTTACTTGACCATTTCTGACACGTCAACCTTCAAGAAAACTGAATGTAAAATAGAAACTATCACATTATACTGAATATTTTTACTATATTAGTCTACTTTCTATTTAATGGCACTTTTCATTAACTGAGAATGAATACTTGACAAGTTATTTTGGTAAGATAGGAAATTCCCAATGAACCCAGTCACCTATTATGGTGAGTATTTCATAGAATTTTTTTTTTTACTTAAATAGTGCTGAATCTGACTTCTTATTTCAACCGATAAGCCTGTTACAGTTGAGCTAGTTAGTAGTTTAGTAGCCAAGACAAGAAGACTCTACTCCAAAACACATGAACTATATTTGTGTACAAGTATTTGTACACAAATATAGTTTAGTGATTCTGGTCACTGAGCTGGTGAAAGTGCCAGCTTGTTAAATGGCGCTGTATTTTTGTTTTAAAGATCTGCCACTTTGATATAACAAGTGAAAACTGCTAACACATTAATGATGGTGTTTAATAAGAGAAATAAAAGAAAACTCTCACACAAAGTTTTTTTTCTTCACTTTTTCTATTAACTCCTAAAAGTCAAACAACAAATCCTTGTTATCTCACCATTTTCCAGAGACTTTCAATATCATATTATTGTGGGGGGTGGATTGTGTCAGGAAGGGCATCTGGAGTAAAACCTGTTCCAAGTTGTGTGCGGATCGGATTGTCCGCTGTGGTGACCCCTTAATGGGAGCAGCCTAAATAAAGTTTTTATATTATAGTAATGGAGGAAGGTTGAAGCTGACCTGTATAAACACGATGTATAGATTAAAAGTTGAGACCATGGGACAGACTACAGGATTGAAACACTGCTGTAGGAGCCTCTCTAGATAGATGTAAAGTGAGGGCTAAATCCCACTTGTACAGTACCACTCTCAGCAAGCAGGTTGCGCACCGATATATACAGGTCCTTCTCAAAAAAATTAGCATATTGTGATAAAGTTCATTATTTTCTGTAATGTATTGATAAACATTAGACTTTCATATATTTTAGATTCATTACACACAACTGAAGTAGTTCAAGCCTTTTATTGTTTTAAAATAGATGATTTTGGCATACAGCTCATGATACAGCCCAAAATTCCTATCTCAAAAAATTAGCATATCATGAAAAGGTTCTCTAAATGAGCTATTAACCAAATAATCTGAATCAATTAATAAATCTAAACACCTGCAAAAGATTCCTGAGGCTTTTAAAAACTCCCAGCCTGGTTCATTACTCAAAACCGCAATCATGGGTAATACTGCCGACCTGACTGCTGTCCAGAAGGCCATCATTGACACCCTCAAGCAAGAAGGTAAGACACAGAAAAAATTTTCTGAACGAATAGGCTGTTCCCAGAGTGCTGTATCAAGGCACCTCAGTGGGAAGTCTGTGGGAAGGAAAAAGTGTGGCAGAAAACGCTGCACAACGAGAAGAGGTGACCGGACCCTGAGGAAGATTGTGGAGAAGGACCGATTCCAGACCTTGAGGGACCTGCGGAAGCAGTGGACTGAGTCTGGAGTAGAAACATCCAGAGCCATCGTGTACAGGCGTGTTTAGGAAATGGGCTACAGGTGCTGCATTCCCCAGGTCAAGCCACTTTTGAACCAGAAACAGCGGCAGAAGCGCCTGACCTGGGCTACAGAGAAGTAGCACTGGACTGTTGCTCAGTGGTCCAAAGTACTTTTTTCGGATGAAAGCAAATTTTGCATGTCATTCGGAAATCAAGGTGCCAGAGTCTGGAGAAAGACTGGGGAGAGGGAAATGCCAAAATGCCTGAAGTTCAGTGTCAAGTACCCACAGTCAGTGACGGTCTGAGGTGCCATGTCAGCTGCTGGTGTTGGTCCACTGTGTTTGATCAAGGGCAGGGTCAATGCAGCTAGCTATCAGGAGATTTTGGAGCACTTCATGCTTCCATCTGCTGAAAAGCTTTATGGAGATGAAGATTTCATTTTTCAGCACGACCTGGCACCTGCTCACAGTGCCAAAACCACTGGTAAATGGTTTACTGATCATGGTATTACTGTGCTCAATTGGCCTGCCAACTCTCCTGACCTGAACCCCGTAGAGAATCTGTGGGATATTGTAAAGAGAAAGTTGAGAGACGCAAGACCCAACACTCTGGATGAGCTTAAGGCCGCTATCGAAGCATCCTGGCCCTCCATAGCACCTCAGCAGTGCCACAGGCTGATTGCCTCCATGCCACGCCGCATTGAAGCAGTCATTTCTGCCAAAGGATTCCCGACCAAGTATTGAGTGCATAACTGAACATAATTATTTGAAGGTTAACTTTTTTTGCATTAAAAACACTTTTCTTTTATTGGTCGGATGAAATATGCAAATTTTTTGAAATTTTGAGAATTTTGGATTTTCATGAGCTGTATGCCAAAATCATCAATATTAAAACAATAAAAGGCTTGAACTACTTCAGTTGTGTGTAATGAATCTAAAATATATGAAAGTCTAATGTTTAGCAGTACATCACAGAAAATAATGAACTTTATTACAACATGCTAATTTTTTGAGAAGGACCTGTATTATGTAGGAAAGTGGTGACTAAAGTGAAAAAAAAAACATGTCAATAAAAGAATTCAATTTAAAGTAAAGTTTAATTGGCTGATGGTAAAGAAAGAAAGGGATAGAAAGAAATATTAATATGCAAGTTGTTTCAGGCACTACATTCATTATAATGTATGCTAAATAATTTAAATTTTTTTCCTTTTAGAAATGCAAAATAAAATCCCTATTCTCTAAAGTCCCTAGGCTGTATATTAGGTAGGCTAGCAGACGCAAATGTATTTAGAATAAAAAAAAAAAACCCTAAAGAAGAAAAATGGATTAAAACCTCTTTATTTATACAGTACAGTACTGAACAAGCTCCCCAGATCCCAATCTGACTGACCACCCATGGGATGCGCCAGACAAACGAGTCCCTAGAGTTCCTGTTCCACAACCTACACCCCAAAGGATTCACTGCAAATGTTCTAGTGCCAGACACCCCAGCACACCACCAGAGGTCTTGTGCAGTCATGCCCCAAGGCAAGAGCTGTCCGGGTGTCACACAAAGGGAACCTACACAATACAAAGAATAATGTTTTGCATTGTAATATTATGGTTAATTGATGTATACTACACCCCCCTCATGACATACATGCACGCTCTCTGTCTCTCTCTGATATATATATATATGGGTGTGGGTAATTTATTTATTTATTGTTGTTGTTGTGTTTTGTTTAGTTTTATCATTTTTAAGTGTGTAAACAATCTTTAATTAAATATACTATTTAAAGTATAAGTGCTTCATACCACCCATGACTTGCTGAACTGCTTCTTAAAAAAGAAATTTATATTAGCTAAAAACTTATAAAACAAATATCAATAAAATGTTAGACAAATGTCAGTTCAAGACACTGTGCTTCATGAACATTAATTTTCAGCATTATTTGGCAAAGAGTTTAGGTCTAAGGAGGAAAAATAGGAGTAAATTGGAAAAGCACCTCTTCATGGCTACTATTTAGGATAAATATATAAAAAATATTTTTCTAAAAAAAAAGCTGCCTTCACATGCCATTGGGTTGTTCCTTGTGTTCCTTTTTTTTTTTTACCTGCATCAGTGGAGTCACCCTGCAGTGTAGTCATTAAGTAAAGAATGAATAATGTAGAATTTCAGCAGAAAGCACTTTCCTGGAAACAATATTGGTGTAACCCAGCCCCTGCTGAGCTTTTATCAAACATCTAGTGTGACAGTCACTGCACTTGGTTATAAGAAAAGAGAGCGAGTGTAAAGGTATGGGAGAAAAAAAAACATAAGAAAAAAACTTAAAAAAACTTTATAAGACACAAAATTTTGAGTAGTAATACATTTATGTGCCTGATTTCCAGCGAGCTTTCTGTATTCATCCTTTCCTTATGAGAATATAAAGCCTGGATTTGCAGATACAATATATCCAGTTATATCAGCTTTCCTCCCACCCACCTTCCACTGATACCTTTTGCTAATGCGTTATTAGACCTACATGTGCTATCATCAAGACTTAATTAGAAATAAACTGTAACTTTGACCACATTCTATGGCATTTGTGAGTGATGATAATAGTGGTGATAATAGATGATAACAGCACTCTGATGTTCGAGTATACAGTATATATCACGCTACATAACAGGTGTTCTTACAATCATTAAATACACTCACTGTCAGTCACAGTATGGGTGAAAGTAGATCAGTATGGTCCACAGTACTGAAAAGAGGAGAGAGCAACTACCTTCTAAAACCCAAATTAAAAATCTGTTACGGAAGCACTTTCAGCTTGTGAACACATCTGATAACTTTATGTCACCTTTAACAACACTTTATTAGCTACAAAAGCTAACTGAGCTACAACTCTAACTAGCTTCTTACATAACGCTGAATGCCAAGTCCGTCTTTAACCCCTGATCATGGGCACTACTTAGTGTGTGAAACAAGGGATTGTATAGTGCACTAGCTTTCCATTTCACAATATTTGGGATTCATCCCTGGAACCCTGAAAGTTAGCTGGTATTCTAAAGCCGAATATGTGGACATATAAAGTAAGTCTCATTAATTTCTCAAGACCATCCACCTTCCATCTCCATGTTTTTTTTTTTTCTTCTCGCCATTTCGCTACAGAATACTGGTAAAAAATAACTTGTTTTAAATTACCCCTATTAAATTACAATAAATGTTAGATGGCAGCCCTTAAAGCTTATTAATGAACATACTGTATATAGGGCTTAGGTTTGTGCAATATAAAGTCTCAGCACTATTTTTGGTTAATTTTAAACCAACTACCAAAAAAAAAGAAATAAAGTTGTTTTTGGTTGTTTCTATCACATATATACAGTATAATAAAAAAAAAAATCCTTTTAAAAATGCAAAAAAAGTCCCTAAAGTCCCTAGGCTATATATTAGGTAGGCTAGCAGATGCAAATGTATTTAGAATAAAAAAAATGTATTAAAACCTCTTTTGGTTTAAAATTAATCAAAAATTAAAATAAATAGGCATCATATTCCCTATTTAGTGCTGAGACTTTATACTGCACAAACCCAAGCCCTATATACAGTATGTTCAATAATAAGCTTTAAGGGCTGCCATCTAACATTTAGTGTAAATAATAGGGGTAATTTAAAACAAGTTATTTTTACCAGCATTGTGTGGACAATGAAACTGAAATGGGGTAGGGCTTCCTTTTGCAGCCAATAGAGCATCAATTTGTCTTATGAAGTCCTGCACAGTGGCCAGAGGGATTTTGAGCCATTCTTCTTGCAAAATACTGGCCAGGTCACTACATGATGCTGGGGAAGTGAAACGTTTCCAGACTCGCTCCTCCAAAACACCCCAAAGTGGCTCAATAGTATTTAGATCTGGTGACTGTGCACGCTGTTGGAGATTTTCAACTTCACTTTCATGTTTATCAAACCACTCTGTCACCAGTCTTGCTGTGTGTATTGGTGCATTATCATCCTGATACAGAGCACCTCCTTCAGGATTCAATGTTTAAACCATTGGGTGCACATGGTCCTCCAGAATGGTTCGGTAGTTCTTGGTAGTGATGTGCCTATCTAGCACAAGTATTGGGTCTAAGGAATGCCATGATATTGCAGCCCAAACCATCACTGATTCACTCCCATGCTTCACTCTGGGCATGCAACAGTCTGGGTGGTACGCTTCTTTGGGGCTTCTCCACACTGTAACGCTCCTGGTATTAGCACGAGTGACCAAAGGTTTGGCTATAGTGAACAGTTTTGGTGGAGACAGGAGACCTGAGGTGCACATTTAATTCTGCAGTAAGTTGGGCAGCTATGGTTTTATGTTTTTTTTAATACAATCTGGGTTAGCACCCGGAAATCCCTTTCAGACAGCTTCCTCTTGCGTCCACAGTTACTTCTGTTGGATGTGGTTCGTCCTTCTTGGTGGTATGCTAACATTACTCTGGATACCGTGGCTCTTGATTCAAAGACTTGCACCAGCACAACGCACAATAACAATTTGTCCTCTTTTGATATGTCACCCATAATGTTGTGTGCATTGCAATATTTTAAGCAAAGCTGTGCGATTTCTCTGCTAATTAAACCTTTACACTCTGTTCTTACTGGTGGACTGTGCAATCAATGAATTAAACCAATGAAGATTGGCCACCAGGCTGGTCAAATTCAACCATGAAACCTCCAACACTAAATTGGCCAGTGTTTCAGTTTCATTGTCCAACCCAATATATATATATATATTTGATGACTGAAGCCTCCTGGTTAACACACACCGGCATGGCCTCCATATAAGTACAACTTTTTTGGAAACGTCAGATGTGTGGCGCTTGTGTTTTAAGGTTAACCTGTGCTTCACCAACTCTCCCAGTTGCAGTAAGTTACACATACAGTATGTGTTAAAAAAGCACAATAACTGGTTAAATAAACAAATGAATTATAGTCTGTTGATAATAAATTGTGTTGGTGGAACTGTTGGATGAAAGCAATATAACATTTGAGGCCGTGTCGTTGTTATGAATATCAGCACAGCTGTGATGCGTCTGAAAGCAGAAAGGTACAGCTATTCTCTATAACATCAAGCTTCCTTTTTTTTGTTATTTTAAAAGACTAAGGAAACAAAAGAGACTCTGGTGAGGGAATGACAGTTACAGCTGCTATACTGTAGTATAGTACTGTAGAAGCAATAACAAGCCACTAACATGGTTCCCTGACATTCCCATTATTAATTTTACCTAAAAACAAACATGCAGTCTTGACATTTGTTCCTTAATCCTCCTTTTTCCTTATTCTTACTAGTTATTCATTATTCCATGATGCAGCAATGCCTGTGGGGATTTAAAAAGAAGTTTTAATTAGTTACTGAGAACTTCCTGATCACGTTGATCATGCTGTGATGGGCCATTAAAAGTGAACATTACAAAATTGTTATTTTAAGAATTACACCACAGAAAGAAAGATCTTTATAGGGAAGACCATAGCGCTTTAAAAAAGGCTATTGTGTGACTCCCAGCAAGGGTACTGTGTAAATAAGCCTATCTATAACTATAAAGGAATTTTGCCAATGTGCTTCTCCTGCTGTCAGGGTTGACCAACTGCCAAATACCAGGCTAGAAGTTCCTCTATGCACAGTGTGGTGTATGAGAAGATCTTGATCCCGGGTCAGAGTACACAGGCCACCTAATGACTCTGGTAGGATAATCTAGGGACTCCAACTGGAACCTGGTATCATTTTCTGTTTTCTCTGCTTACATCCTTGGCTCATTGTTTACACATTTAAGGAAAACTCAATTGTAAATAACCCTCTATTTCTCATCCCAATATAAGAAATATTGACTATGTTTTATGATATTTTTACTTGTTAAAATATCTTATACTTGCAGGGTAAAGTAAAACAACAATATTCATAAAGTGGCACATTTTCTGTGGCTGGATCTCAGACAATGCTCTAATCTTTACGTCTCTGATATTAGTTAGAGTGTACAGCTGCATCTTGTTATATCATGTTTAGTGAGCAAACAAACAATAGAATAGAAAACCATTTGAGACTAAACCTACTTGGATCATGCTATGGAGTCTACAGATGAGCAGCATTTTGTTTTTTATTTGCTGTATTCAACTTATCATGTTATTAGAATATCATCACTTTTAACTTCTTGGGGCTACAAAGTGAAACAAGCTAGTCTTTGGTTCCCACGAGCCTTGGGTGCCAATGATCCTGTCACCACTTTACTGGTCTATACAGAGTTACTGAGAGAACTTTTGACCAGATACAAAAATTCTAAAATAGTGTGGTATAATAGGATGGTAAGTGTACATTATGTAACAAACTGACTGTAAAAAAACTCATGTAAAACAGAGTTTGGGTTTCACTGACAGGAGATTTCAGAAGAAGGGCTTCCTGTTTTGACCGTTTGGGATTAAACCTACTTGGATTATGTTATGGAGCCTACAGATGATTAACATTTTGTACTTGTTTTTTCTATATTTAAATTACTTTGTAAGCAGATTTCATCATTCTCAACCTTTTTAGGCTACAAAGTGGGACAACCAACTGCGAAAAAAAGACAGACTCCTATCTCTTAGTATAATACTAGATCCAGTTCCTCATAATCTGATCGGACAGAGTAATGCCATGGTTCAATCTTACATGAACCGGTGAGCGCATGATCATGTGTCTGAGAGGAAATTAGTCACAACATGACAGATGCATAGAGAACCTGACAGCGACGTGGCTAGAAAGTAGAATGAACTTGAAAAATGCATGTTTTTTAAAAAAAAAACTCTTGATCCCACTCCCGCTGTGTTCTTTAACATTTTTAGGACACAGTGGGAACTTAATGGTCTTTGTCAGAGTGTGGTTGGGCCCTTATAGATTTAACAAGCAAAAGTGCCTTTAATTGATCTAAAGCAAATACCAGAATATAAATTATGCACCGATAAGTTATAACATTACAATGCAAAACATTAAGCCGAGTATTGTGTAGGTTCTGCTGGTCTACTCTGGCCCCTTGGGCCATAACTTTATCAGACATCTGAGGGTGTGTGTTTGTCTCTGGCACCAGGACATTTGCAGCAGACTCTTTATGTGCTGTAACTTGCCTTGGGCTCTTTGCCTGCCGAGCCCCAGCGCGGCAGCCTGTTATGCACTGGGTGTTCTACCATGGCCAGCCTGAACTTTTTCCAGCAAATTGGAAAGCATGGGCTTTTTTTTTAAATTGGACAAGGCAAGCTAGCATTTGGTTTTCATGGACATGGGTGAGCCTTGGGTGCCGATTATTCAGACTGACCATGGAGAACAGAGATATGCTTAGATGAAAGCCAGTCCACTGACTGGACATTCGAGAAGAAAGCATTCCTCATTTTCCACAAGACTTCTACACTGTTAGATTGGGAGACAGTTTGTGGGTAAGAACGTTGAGCTGGTTCTAGGCCAAGAGGTGGGAATAAACATAGAATAGGTTGGAATATATAGTACATCTGGTGTAGAGGTTTACTTCTTGTTTATCAGGGAATCAGAGGCCCATGTCATAAGTTTATAGGTTTAGAGCGCTTTTGTAAGTCGCTCTGGATAAGAGCGTCTGCCAAATGCCTAAACGTAAATGTAAATATTTATGAGCATAAACAAAAACTGCTCATTCTTTCTTTCTTTTTTTAATTCAATTGCATACAAATGCATATGCATGCATTTTCAATTGATCCCAAATATCTAGTTTACATATTTGAAATAATATATGAGATTATTCTTGCTAATGATTTCTTAATTACCCAGGGTAGATTGCTCTTGCTTTTATCAACTCCAGCATTAACCTACTTACCATTCAGTGATGGATATTTGCAAGATCAATTTCCCTCAGCCACACTGCCTCATTGGTTTGATCGACTGAATAAAAGTGTAAACACTATGTAGAATTAATTGGTGAAATGCCACCTAATTAACATGTTATAAAATTTCAAGGCAATTTTAGGCATAATGCACGCTGTGATGCATGGCTATGTTCAACTGCTGGCAATTGAAATCATATTCACAAGCTTGCATGCTACAAATATGCAAATCCCAAATTTTTTATCAATTAATTTGTAAAACAACTCAAAGATCTCTAATGATACATATATGAATAGATCAGAATGAGCTTCAGTAATATGCAAAAGTATAAAGATGTCTGTGAGTCACATGTCTAAAAGAGACATTGTTCTAAAGACTTCTAATGCAACGTGTTCTCGTCTGATAACATTTCTTCTTCTTTTTTTTTTTATAATCACAAAGTGTAGACGCTTAAATCCCCTGTCAAATCTCTGCTCCCAGTTCAATTATGGTTCCAATCAGTAATGGCGCTGTTGTTAAACCAGACGCAACACTTTCATTTAGGCTGTGTGATTTAGGTTTGTAACCTAAAGTGGGTTGTAATCAAATGTATTCCTTTCAGTAATGTCTCTTGAGATATTTCCTCATCTCCTTTAAAACGCAGTGTGCTTTTGGCCTACTGCATCTCCATTCATGACTTGACTTTTTCAAGCTGTGGCCTAATAGGCTATTTTCATATCGGTTGTAAACAAAAGCTGGGAAGTGCTGAAGAAATTGGGGGAGACAAAGTGTCCCTTGACCTCTCCCACTACCCGTACTCCTACCCTTCACTCCAAACGTAATAAGGGATCCAGATCTAAGACGATGGACGTGAAAAACAAAAATGTCGTGCTGTCCCTTCCTGAGGATAAAAGATTGAAAAAAAGCACAGAAGCTATAACATCATAGTGAGGAAGATGAATGTCACATTCACGATGATAAAGCAGAAAGAGACAGGAAGGGACAGCAGGAAGTGAAGGAGACAGAGTGATGTGTTGGGCAGAGACTTCTCAGACCCTAAATTCTTTAGCGAATGGCTTTTCCTAAGGCATTTATCATGAGACAGATGAGATTTACATTGCTTTTTGTCAGTCCCGCTGTAAAGGGAGGATGACCAAGGAAGCTGTCCTGGGGTTCTGGCCGGATGAGGGGCCGGGGATAGTTTAGTAGTCCATTAAGATGCAGAATAAAACATGTCAAATAAGTCTATTTTGTTTAAACTGTGTAGGTGTATTTGCGCTGTTATCAGATATTTCATATTTTGTAAAACAACTTGGTCTCCAGTGTTTTTTGTAGTAAGAGTTTCCTTAGCCATTTAAATTCTTTGGTTGTTTAGAGAGGATATCTCCTATTGCTTTACTATTGCTTTAATTTACAGTTAAGTTCTTGAAGAACTACAGAATTTTGTATTAAAATGACTTAAAATGTCTGGTAATGTTTTACTATCCCGCTGTTTACATGGTGTGTGTGTGAACATTTCCCTGGTTTATTCCGGGCCTGAACAGTTTTTTAACCACACTGTGAAATTCCAGCTCTTTAAGTCCACAGTGGTCACTTTTTGAACAACTGCTGTTCAGCTTCCATGTTTTAAATCAATGTGTCAGATTTCTTCACAAACATGAAGAACAAGCACTAAATTCGGCTCGAAAGCTCTGACCATGGGCAACATCGACTCATGTCCCACAACACCAGTCCATGTTTTTCTTGTTTATGGCAAACTTCAAGAGTTTTCTAATAGACATGGTGGAGGAGAGCGGTGCAAAAGCACTGCCTCACCGGAGCTGTGCCAAAGGCATGAAAACAGCTGGAGATTTGACAACAAATAGATAAAGCTAAAGCCTTCCAGCAGGAAAGGCGAGCTCACTTCAGAGTCTGCAGTCACTCGAGACATCTGCGGGCATGGTTTAAGATCGGCATCTCGAATCAGCAGCTTCACCGCCAACGGCTACAGAACTGCAACTTCTGCTGAGACAAGCGTTTGTACTTAGTAGGAAGCTCGGGCATGAATACTGCTCAGTGGTGTTTATTGAAATGTCTCAGCCTTCCCTGCAATCCAGCAGGCAATCGCCAGGCTGTGAACAGACGACTGTAGGCTCTAAGGTCAAGAATGTGCTTATTCCCAAGGGAAACACTGATGAGAACAGTGCATATACGTATAGTGTAAGTGCTTTTCAGCATCTAAGTGTCTTTTGAACCTCTGCATACTGCAAGTGTCTGTATAAGCTGTATATTTGAAATAAAGTATGTTTAAAAGTTATCGTGGACTACAAACGTACATAAGGTTTTTGGATAATGACCTTTAAAATTTGGTGCTGAAAAAAATTAAGTCTTATATGTTAATGGAGTTTTTTTCTCTTATTGCTTAGATGTAATTTAAAGAATTAAATAAGCCTGTGCATTTTGTATGTTTAACATAAGTACAGCTAAGTATAAAAAAAAAAACATATAATTTGTAATTCCAAAGGTTGAAATATTTATAAACTGAAAAGAATTAGAGCTTATACCACACTGTTGTTCTCGGCCAGAATGTGATTAGCCCTAATATATTTAAATAAATACACTTATTGTAATCAAATATGTATTCTATTGTAATTACTGTACTTGTACAGAGATTTATTTATTGAAGGAAGTGAGTTAAATTGTTTGATTTTGTAAAACTCTGTGAGATGATGTTTATGTAGCATGTTAAAAGGAGTCTCCAGTGACATCGTAAAATCACAGCTTAAGCATTAACAGGAAATTCTCTGACATGGGAAAGTGTTTTTGACTGAGGCATTGTGCACAAGATGACTCGTCTTCTTTTTCTTCTTCTTCTTCTTCTTCTTCTTCTTATTATTATTAAGAAAAAGAAAGTAGAGAGACTGTTGCAGGAATGTATACGATAACAGCAGCAAACTGTATGTTTGTAACATCATCAAATATGTATCTCAATAGTAAGCAAAACCATATATACAGTAGCTGAAAAAGTACAATGTAAATTATTCTTTTAATTAAAAAATAATAATAATTTTAGCAAACTGCAGTTTAAAAAAAAGAAGTTTTGTCCGTACAGGATTTTTGTTTCTCATATTGTACAAGGGGCGTTCGAATCAAACCGGGACTGGAGATAAAATTTCTCATGAACGGCATGAAAGTGATCGACATTTACAGAAGACCTCAAGCACAGTATGATCAAAAAACATTTTAAAGAAGATTGTACATCCGTGAATTAGCTTTGGTGATCCTGTGGCTGAAGTGGCTCGGTGCCCACTGCACTCGTTCTCATGAACATTCAGCAAGTGGAACGCCTGATCATTGAAAATCGATGGATAATTTGTCAACTTGCAAAAGAGACGCATAAGTTGGAACTGTACACACAATTGTTCACGAGCACCACTTGCATGAGGCCAGTGAAGCAGGCAGTACAATGATGGCTCTGGCATAGTGTGAAAACTTTCTATTTTGATGGTATCCAAGCTCTAGTGGGAGCTAAGTGGGATAAGTGCATTAGTGTAGCAGGGTCATTTACCAATATAAGTTTTATTATTTACATTTTTTTAATTTCAACATTGATTGTTAAAGAAGCACAGGTTTCGGTGGTATCAGGTAGAAATATTCAGTCCCTGTCTCAGTATTTAGCCTGCATCTGAACAAAAGAACAAAAAAATGTTTTGTATCAGTGTGTCCTGGAACAACTTTTATATTTGGCTAATTAAATAAAGTCAGGTGGAGAGGGAATATTTACTGTCTGAGTGTGATTACAGCTGAGGTGTTGGCATTGAACCATGCAAGAAGAACATGTTTTTCACACACACACACACACACACACACACACACACACACACACACACACACACACACAGTCATGTATTTATTTAGGCACAGATGTACACTTGCAGAAGTAACTAAATGGTCATCAAACTGGATTCTGTACAATTAACACATTAACAAGTAAATGCAAGTAAACACAAGCATATGGTAGTTGTTAACAAGGCAAAAAAAAACAACCACACAAAAAAAACGGTTTAATCAACTACCCCCTGGGCTCATCTCTGACAGATGCTGTTTTACATCACTGCCCTAGTGAGTTATACAAACATCACCTTCAGTGAATAAACAAGAAGTAAAATAAAGAGAGATAAAAAAAAAAAAGTTGTACTACATGTACCTGTAATATGCATCTGTCTCTTCTTTTCATGGCTATCAATACTTTTCTAGCCATTGTCAGCTTTGGTTTGCTCAACAGAGGCATAGCTAGAGGGCAGGGAAACAAAGTACTAGGAGCAACCAGCAACGGGTGCCGAATTCTCAGAATTGGAGAAAAGTATTTTTTTGTAAATGACTGTAATGTGCCTTAGCCTAATGAACAGTTTCAGCCTTATAAATAAACAGTAATACACGGAGGACAGCTTGAATGCCAGATGAACCATCAATTTCTATTCATTTATTTTTTACCTTTTTCTGTTTCCAGTAAAGTCTGAGCATTAACCATCTGGTACCTTTTCACTTCCAGCACCGAGACCTGCTGCACTTCAGAAGAGCAAAGACACTCCTGAGGAAGCTCCTGGATAGTACTCGGGTCTGGGTGGCTGTATCTGGTAACAGACATGGGCTGGTCTGCGTACCGTATTCCTGAAACTGATGATTTACTGCCTACGTGCCTAAATTTAATAAGTTGCTGGGCTTATATATTCCTGAAACTGCTGATTTACTGGGATTTTCACGCACAACCATCTTAGAGAATGGTTTAAAAAATAGTTTCACGGTTAAAGAACAGTGAGCGTCAGATCTGCCTTGTTGATGCCAGAGGACCCCAAAAACATCTCGTTATAACTATTACCGAAGAGCATCGTCAAAACCTTAAAACACGTCAAAACCTTGAAGCAAATTGGCTACAGCAGCAGAAGACCATACCTGTCAGGTAAGAACAGGAATCTGATGCTGCAGTCTGATGCAGAAGATTGCAGTTTGAATGGGGTTACCTACATTGAGAAGAAGATTGGAAAAGCGTTGCCTGGTCTGATAAGTCTCCGTTTCTGCTGTGACATTTAGATGGAAGGCTTAGAATTTGGCATGAAAGCATGAATCCATCCAGCCTTGTATCAGCGCTTCAGGCTGGGAGTGGTGGTGCAACAGTGCTATCATGACTTTCCTCAAAATCAGCCTTAAGGATAGGTTTGGTAAAATGTGCTATTATAAACCCAAACTGTATTCCTCATCCGCTAGGGCTCTTAAACTCATATTTTGCCATTCATGTTTTTTATTTTTGAATTGATCTTCCTATTTATGCTATCCTGTGTGTTTGTATACTTGCAAAGTCTTATCATGGCTATGTCCAGGTCAGCGGTTTCCTGTTTTTCTGAGTCTTTTTGTCCTTGTATTTCTGATTTATTTCCCGGAATAGACCTGCACCTCTTGGCGATGATTATGGATTATGCCTGTCAGGTTCTGCCTGATCCATTCTTTGCACTTCAACCATGGCATGTTTTTTTTAACATTATTGTATTCTGTATACATGCCATATGTTCAAGGCTAACTGCGTAGACTACTTTAATTATATAGCAATATATTAGCAGCAATGGTAGCAACTAGCTATGAAAGTAATGAAAGAAGCTAACAATGCTAATTGAAATAAAATGTCAATATCAATCGGGATCAGAGAAAGGCTGGAACTAAGGGGACTCATGGTCCAAGATGGGGTAATAATATTTTTTAATAATTATATGGCCCATTATTTGTTTGTTTTTTGTTGTTAATAGCTGGTGCTTATGTTATAAAATCATTGTGGGGACCAGCATAATGTCCTCACAATGTCAAAACTATCAGATATTGATATCATTGAGGAGACATTTAGCCCCACCAAGCAAAAAAATTGTGTCTGTGGTTGTTTGTGGGAGAATGAAACCACATGGATGTATATGCATTTAGTACTGGCAGAAAGGCTTTAGATGCTTTTAAGTCCAAATTTTGTTATGTTTTACAATCATCCTAAAATGGATTGTTTTGTTAAGTTATAAAAAAATAAAGATTGAAATATCAAATTGCACACATGGACATATGCATTTAGACCCATCATGTTCTACTTGGTTAAAGCACCTTTGCCAGTAATGACAGTCTCAAGTCTGCTTGTGAATGATGATGCAAGCTTGGCATATCTATATTTTGGAAGTATCTTACATTCTTGGCAGAATGGTTCAAACTTAACCAGGTTGCAAGGGCAGCATTAGTGCACAGCCATTTTCAGGTATATATAAATCATGTGGGCAATACTAAGTACACCCCTGATTTAATAGCTTGCAGATGCACTTTTAGCAGCAATACCTAAAGTAATTGTTTTCTGTATGACTGTACTAGTCCCTGGCTTTATCAGGTGTGACGGTGTATTTGGTTGTATTAAGACCCCTAGGATCAGACGATGATTTTACACAAAAAACATAGTACTAAAGGGAGAAGCACTTTCACATGACTACTGTATGTGTGTGTGAGTGTTTGTGTGTTATTTTTTACATTTTAATTTCCTTTAAATTATATTACCTTCAAAACTTATGAAAGCAATTGCCCTTTGTGTTGGTAAGATTTAAGATTTAAATACTGAACTCTAGAGAAATTATGTTAATGAAATAATGGTCTACAAAATCTCATGTACCTACAGTAAAAGACAGAAACTTTTTGTTTTTGTTTCACAAAAATTTAAATCAAGTCTAGCTCGGTAAAGTGTCCCAACTCAATATTAGAGAAAAGCCAGAATAAATGAGTTCACAATCACGTCTCTGGAGTTAAATTAATTTCTGCAAATGTGAGTTCAGTTGGATTCATTTGTGAGAGTTCAAAAAATGTAATTTAAAAAATAATGTATTTTTTTGTCAGTCACTATAAGCATAGCAACATAAGTATACTAACTGGAGAGTTGTACGCCAAGGCCACAATAATAGGGACAAGGTGATATGATATTATAGAAGAGAATGTAAAAGGTACAAAGAAAAAATATCAGTTGCATATTAGCTGCCTGTGCATTTAAAACACATATGTATAAAAGACTGTATTTCAAATTATAATGGGACATATTTTCAAAAATAAACATAGCCATGCCAAATGCATTGACATTTATTCAACAAAACCTCTCTCTCTCTCTCTCTCTCTCTCTCTCTCTCTCTCACACACACACACACACACACACTCTTTCAAAAGAGGGTACTAAGCACTCAGGCTCATCATGGAAAAAAATCCAGATTAATTTGCCTATATTGTTTCCTTATCTATGCACTGAGGGAAAAACAAATAGTCATGCAATCATATTCATTTGTAAGAACCACTGAAATAGGCTGTCATAAAAAAAAAAAAAGATTAATGGCACAAAGATTTCTGCATCTTATCCAATCTGACATAAAATTAAGTTCTGACAAACGTGTTATTTTATACAAACAAACCTGACAAGAAAATCATGCTACAAAGCTAAACTGTTTATAAATTTTTATACAAGATAAATAATGAAAATTCCTGTGATTGTGAAAGGGGTTACCAACCAAGAAATCTTTAGGCGCACAGGAAAAATATAATTAAACTTAGAAAGACAAATTTTAGTGCTTTAAGGACTTCCCACATAAATCTGCATAGTTTCCTGTTTACTTTGTAAAGAGTAACATATGTAGATGCTTCTATGAATCAAAGACCAGATGTGGATCATGTGGTTTTACTTTGTTTCAGTTCGTTTTTTTTGTCCAGACTCCGCCCTCATCTGGTTTATTGGTTGAACTACTTATTGTTTTCAACTAGCTTCAGTATCTCCTTTACTATTTAAAATATTTATGCCCTCAGTGAAGCCTTTTAATGCTTTTTCTATGACATTTTTAAGACATCTTTTTATACCTTTTCCTAGTCACAGTCATGCATCGCATAATGTCCATCCTGCCAACATCTGACTGCACATACATCCAATATCCCATACGTTTTAGTAGAGTTTTGAAATTCCAAATGGAGAATGAAATGCAACTGGCATAACAGCTTCCCATATAAAACGTGTGTGTATCTTATGTTTCAATTATATTTGTAAGGTACTTTTAAAAATGGACCTGAGTGGACTATAAGAGTTGAAGAAAAGAGCAACCAAAATACCAGATTACCATAATAATTTATGCCCATGAGTCCCCCGGATCTACAACCTCACTTAAGATCAAATCTATTCTTAAAACACTAAATAATTTTTTTTTTCATGCAGGACCTACAGTTAATAATGGGACTTGGAACTAAACATAAATTGGAATACTATTATATAACTTTGGAGCTTTTTAGGAAAAAGCTCTTTTTCACTTTTTTAGTTTATATGAGGTACCAACAAGCAGCCTACATTTTTTTAATTAAACTTGGCATGGAAATTCAAAAATACTAAGAGTTCACTCAGGTACTGTGGCACTAATAGTAGTGCATTAAATGGTCAATCATAGTAACTTGAAATCACTGTGAAATTTCACTGGGAGCCAATGTAGTGTGGATAAGATGTGATGGGTGATGTGGTCATATCTTTTTGTTCTAGTAAGGAAATAGTGCATTCTGGATTAACTGGAGTTTGTTTATTCACCTAGTGGAACATCCAGACAATAAGGCATTACAATAATCCAACCTGAAGGTAACAAAATGAATTTTTCCTCATTGTGTAGTGATATTATATTTCTTATTTTGACATTATCTCTGAGAAGAAAGAAGCCTATCATAATAATATTACCTGCATGTGCTTCAAATGAAAGACTGGAATCATTAATCACACCAAGTGATCAGAAATCCCTTGCATTAGCTCTCTGTTTAATTACATTATTTAAATTTTAGTGTAAAGTGCATCATAGCGAACACTAATAATAGTGAAACCACTAATAATAGTGAAACCAATACGAGTAATAGCAGCAGCAAGATTCAAATCAAAGAACTGAACAATCCATCAGGCATTTTATTGAATATATTGGTCTCCACTATCACACATAGCGTGACTGAGCTACAGCCCACTTGGGAAGGACATAAACAAATCAATTCTACTAATCTTAGTTTACAAAAATGACTGGCAGACCATTATGAAAGCAAAGCTTGGCTAGTTCACCAAAGTATTGACAGTTACCTGGGTAACAGATCCCACCCACTTGGTCTTTGGGCTGCAGGTTCTATTGAAAAGTCTTCTTTTTTCAGGCCCCTCAAAAGGGTGCACTTGATAAGGAAATATTAGAAACAGTCTACCTAATCAGCTTATATACTGAGCAAATTAGTTGTGATCTCTTATATGTTTGGCTTGTGTTTCATGCAAATGATGTCATTTTTTATAGCAAGCTTATAATATTTTTGGGTGTTCTTTAACTTTCATTTTATATCCCTAGACTGGGTAGCAGTAATAACAACAAGTGGTTTAACTATAAAAGTAATAAAACACGCTAACGATGCTCCTTGCCATTCATTTAATTATTGTCAAATCTTATCGCTATCAGCAAGTCATGGCATCATGTCAAGGGCCTCCATTCCATTAGGTTTAAAAGCTTAATAATCTCTCAGTTCTTAGTAGAAAGCATATTTATCAGTGTTAATTTGTTTTATTTCAAGATATATTGCCAACCACTAAAGCACTTGCTGTTAGAAGCCAACACTTTTTTTTTCCTTGAAATAAAACTATAAGCACAGCAGAGCAGTTTGCATTGTTATAATGTTGGCTCTTCTTTATCCATTAAACTAAAAAAGGCTAAAAATACATTTGCATTGTTCACTGCTCTTTGTCCAGCCATGTCTAAACCTACCAGTCAAAAAATTTATGAATAAATTTACCTGAAACATTTTATTTCTTGTAGTGTCTACAAGATTTCATGAACTTGTAAAGCATCTAAACACAACTAATAAATTGTACATTTATTTATTCAGTATTAATTTACACTTTAATTCTGGTAAAAAAAAAAAAAAAAAAGATAAACAAAAGATACAAATTTTAGATTAATGCACACAAAACAAATCTTCACCAGACTTGATATTTATGTTATTAACAGAATCAACTTTATCTACCTTAAAATCCTGTTTCTCAGTAACTTGGTCAGATAGATATCCAAGATTTCTTTATGGAATACTTGTACTTTTGTACTTAATGTACATTTTAGAGCACCTACTTACACATATTTGTACTTGTGTAAAAATTTGAAGTGGCACCTTTACTTGTAATGGGGAACATTTTTATGCAAGAACTAGTACTTTTATTTGAGTATTTAGTTTGTGTACTGATCAGAGGTGAGTAAATACTAGACAAAAATGGGTAATCATGGTTCCGAATTTTAGGATGTGTGTTAACAAATTTAGCATCCCTGGGTTTAACAAAATTGATGTTACTTGTAGCTTTCTTTAAAACATTTTTTTTTTTTTTTGCCTAATATAGTGTCAGTGATTTAAAAGGGACTGCATACTATCTGACTTGCGGCTGCTTCCCATCAGATTACAGTACATGTAAAATGTGCTGGCAGTTGAAAGAAAACTAACAATTAAAACTGTGTGAAGGCACCCCCTAAGATGCAATAACCAGCTACACAACATAGCAATTTAGGCCAAACTACACACGATTACATGCATGCCCAGGCACTGTAATTAAACTTTCCTTTTTTTAAAAAAAATCTTATGCGAATTTCAACGAATAATTGGGGCTTTTTTGTCATGTGACTTTTTTGACTGAAGATCTCAAAAAGAAATCACCACATTATTAGTGCATAATGTAGCAGCAAATAATTTATTAGAGGTGTAAACAAAATCCTTGTACATTAGTACATTAGTGTAGCAGGGGATTATATAGAGAAATCAAGGGTAGTTTTCACTCTCATAACTGTGTTCTGTTATTTTGCACAATCAAAAGTCCAGGTTTGACCTGAACAGCCCATGAATATTTATTAGGGTTGCCACTGAAAATTTTGGTGGCCTAAATGCATAAATGTTGGGAGAAAAAAAAACGATTAAAAAAAGACAAAGATTTTAACCTAAAAGAAATGCAATTGGCGATGCTGTTCTAAGAGGAGCACACGACCTCACAACAGTGAAAATATCAGTAATGTGAGACCAGTAATTTTGGGGAAAAAAATCCACTATTATATTTCTGTTTTGTTTTACTGTATTATTGTAAAATCAGCTAATAACCCACAATGCCGGTTTTCACAATCAGCTGCCAGAAAACAGTTCCCGTCTGCAGATAATTAAATTATTACCCCCTCCCACACTCTCCTTAAACCTGAAATGGTGAAAATATATGTTTTCCTATCTTTTTAGGCCATCAATTATGGACTAAAACTGTTATCAAACTGTTAAAACTTACTTGAACTGTTGATCATTATTTAAATGGGAATCATGGCCTGTGGAAAGTGTATAATGTACATGTCTAGCTGACACAGATCAGATGGAAGTAGTCAGAATAAAATACAACTACCATTCATAATTCCTGGCAAAGGAAAAGGAAGTTGTTTCATTATTTGCCAATTTCTATCTAAAATATATTACAACAAAGAATAAATAAATAATAGTGTACCATCATGCAGAAATGGAACCATAAACCATGCTACAGCATTAATAGCATGCACTCAGAAATGAGCATTTAATTAGCCAAAGCATTTTGCCGTGACAATGAACCAAATGGACAACCAAAATGAGAAATGCCTGCATAGAAATGAAATGTGACAGACATTGCAGCCCATGCAGAAGAATGCATTGTGAACAGAAGAGTCAGCTTTTAGAATGTGGTGATATTTACTGATAGATATTGTTATAAAACCAAGAGAGTATAGCAATAGTGTTATTAACCAATAAACTAAATGAAAATCATTTACCAACACAAATATTATTCCACATAATTATGAGCTTAATGATGAAATCAAATTGTGTGTATGGGGCAAAACCAAATATAATAACATATCCATGATTTAAATGATATTCATTTTATGTATGTATTTACTCATTAATCAACTTTTTAATATATTCCCATCAACCATCTATTCTCATTTCATACAACAACTAGCAAGGCAAATTTTATGGCCTGTATTGTCTAAGGCACATGAAGCCAGCCAGTGCATCTTTTTAAACTGCTGCTCTTTTTGTTTCACACAAAGCGATATGTCTTCTTCTGCATGCATGAGCTCATGGATGCCTGTAATTGACTAGTCATCACCATGATTGACTACAGAAAAAATCTCTTCCATGCTACCCAGAAAAGTACAGCCAGTTTTGTTCTTTTGAGCTCAGCTCCCGGCCACAGATGGCTTTGGCATCATCTCGATACAAGCACAAAATCTTTAGACATAAGTGAATGTATTTGTGCTTCTCATCAGCCATTTTTTAACAGTTTATATTTAATGCGGTTGTGAATTAGAGCATGTCCTGTTTATGTTCTCGGTATATGGACAAAAAAAGCATTTATTCAGCCACTAATTGTGCAAGTTCTCCCACTTAAAAAAGATGAAAGTGGCCTGTTATTTTCACCATAGGTATACATCAACTATGAGAGACAAAATAAGAAAAAGAAATCCAGGAAAATCACATTGTAGGATTTTTAATGAATTCATTTGCAAATTATGGTGGAAAATAAGTATTTGGTCAAGATTTCTGGCTCTCACAGACCTGTAACTTCTTTAAGAGTCCCCCCCCCCCCGCCCCCCCCCCCTCCCGTCCTCCTCTTGTTACCTATATTAATAGCATCTGTTTGAACTCGTTATCAGTATAAATAACCAGACACCTGTCCACAACCTCAAACAGTCACACTCCAAACTCCACTATGACCAAGACCAAAGAGCTGTCAATAGACAGCTTTTTTGCTGTGAACAAAAAATCACAGAGCCCAAAGAGGGGACCCAGTGAATGACCTGAAGAGAGCTGGGACCAAAGTAACAAAGGCTACCATCAGTAACACACTGCGCCGCCAGGGACTCAAATCCTGCAGCGCCAGATGTGTCCCCCTGCTTAAGCCAGTACATGTCCAGGCCCCGTTTGAAGTTTGCTAGAGACCATTTGGATGATCCAGAAGAGGATTGAGAGAATGTCATATAGTCAGATAAAACCAAAATAGAACTTCGTGTTTGTAGGAGAAAGAATGCTGAGTTGCTTGGGGGTGGAAACATCATGCTTTGGGGCTGTTTTTCTGCAAAGGGACCAGGATAACTGATCCATGTAAAGGAAAGAATAAATGGGGCCATGTATTGTGGGATTTTGAGTAAAAACCTCCTTTTATCATCAAGGGCATTAAAGATGAAATGTGGCTGGGTCTTTCAGCATGACAATGATTCCAAACACACTGTCTGGGCAGTGAAGGAGTGGCGTCGTAAGAAGCATTTCTAGGTCCTGGAGTGGCTTAGCCAGTCTCCACATCTTAACCCCATAGAAAATCTTTGGATGAAATTGAAAGTCCATGTTGCCCAGCGACAGCCCCAAGACATTTTTGCTCACGTTTGATCTCGGTCATTGCCAAAAAAGTGTATATAACAAAGTATTGAGATGATATTTTGTTACTAACTAACCTATTTTCCAACATAATTTGAAAATAAATTCTTTAAAAATCATACAATGTGATTTTCTGGATTTTTTGTTTCTTATGTTTTTCTCTCATAGTTGAGGTATACATATGAAGAAAAATTACAGGCCTCTAACATCTTTTTAAGTAAAAGAACTTGCACAATTGGTGGCTGACTAAATACTTTTTTTCCCCACTGTATGTTAATTTTTTATTATTCAGTTACTTAAGGCACAATATTCAGTAACTACAATTAATCATTTAGGAACAGCAAGACTGTGGAAATATGTCTGGACTTGGCAATACGGGATCAAGGGGTTAATGAGGAAAAGAAAAAATGATAATTAGACTTGTAACCTTTGCACCCTTTGCATTAATTAATGCATTCACTATATATACGTACAAGTCCTTAATGATATTTAAATTATTTCACTAATAAAAAAAAAAAAGAACATGGAGTTCTTGGGAGGTTTTAAAAACTTACTGAACAGCCAAAGTCTAAAACACTGAGACAAAATATTCAATTATGGTATCTGTTTTGGGAATAGAAAAACAAATGGGAAATCCATTTGTATTAAAAAAGTTTTGGTACAAACTATTCACTTCATCACAATACTCCTCTATTAATTCTCTCTCCCTCTCACTAACACACACACACACACACACACACACACACTATTGAATTACTATATACTGTACATATGTGGAGTATTTCTATTGTTTTGTGTTTAACTACACATAATCTGTAGCTGATCCTAATGCTTTATGTCAAATTTGCTGTTATGCTACCCATTCATTTTCATAAAATGCTGTGTCAGATAAATGCAGTGTAGAACACAATGGGACAAAATATGGTGTCAAATGTGCAAGTGGAAAGACATTTAAGACAGTTCATTTTAAGCATCGTAAGGAATTTATAATAAGCATTATTACATTTTGTTAATAATTTAAGATATTTTTTTTACTTACTTACCATCATGACCTAGACAGCATTTTTGTTTTTAATTATTAAAGGGGTGGTGGTGGCCCCAGCTCTGCCAGGTTGACCCTGTTGGGCCCTTGAGCAAGGCCATAACCCTTTCTACAATAGCTGACCCTGTGTTCTGACCCCAGTCTACCAACAAAAAGCTGGGATATGCAAAGAATAAAGGATTTCACAGTGCAGCAATGTATATGTGGGGAATGAAGGATAAACTTAAATTAAGTTAACTTAGCTTGCTGTTGAAAATGTGCTAGCTTGTAAACAAGAGCCAAGCTAGCAAAACCACTTGAAATAGTTCTGGCTAGTGTTTACTGAGAGGAGAGAGTGTTAGCCTGGTGGTGTGCTGCTGATTTCAAGCTACTGGAGATAAACAATAGTGTTTGTGGGTGTGTGTTTGAGATTACGAGTTTGCTACCTTGGGAGCATGCTAGTGTCATTCACGGGAGCTAAAGTGTACTAGTCAGGCTAACAAGATGTATGAATAACGACAAGAGAAACAACTGCAGTTTATTCTTAGTTTATTTAAGCTTTTATTTTCCAACCAATACAATTAGCAAATACAGTACTAAGCAGCAAATCAACTTGTTTAGAGGTTTTTTACTGTTGTAGAGAGACAATCAGCTCAGAGTAAAGAGAGGTGGCACAGTAGAATTACCATCAGCATCAAAGTTTGAGATAAAATGTGGAGGTAACAATAACAAAAAAAAAAAGAAGTCTCTAATTTTAACCTGAGATGAAATCTTTGTGGCCTGTCTAATGGAAATTATTCACATATGTGACTACATCTATCAATATCTTGTCAGCTACAATCTTAATGACTGTATGTTTACATTTGCATTAAGTGATTTTGATCAGTCTAATAGAGAAGGGCTCTGTGAAGAGACATAAGCTTCCATCCTCACTCACTTACTCATCGTCTATACCGCTTTATCCTGTATACAGGGTCGCGGGGACCTGGAGTCTATCCCAGGAGGCTCAGGATACAAGGCGGAGTACACCCTGGACAGGGTGCCAATCTATCGCAGGGCACAGACACATACATACACACACTCACATTCACACACTACAGGCAATTTGAAAACAGCAATGAGGCTAAACTACATGTCATTGGACTGTGGGAGGAAACCGGAGTGTCCGGATGAAACCCACCAAGCACAAGGTAAACGTGCAAACTCCATGCACACAGATACGGGAATCAACCCTGGCCTGGAATCAAACCCGGACAGCTTCCATGCTGTACATTCTTAATTCAAGAACAAGTGATTTTGGCTCAAATTCATCTGCAGGTAAAAATTGGTTAACCTCAAGTGTTATTGAAATATATGTAGCCTATGAATATATGTATATGTACAGTATAATTCTTGAGTTTAATTATCATTATCTTGTCCCAAGTAAGAGCATCAAAATGCTTTACCAAAATTGTTAGAAGGTTCAGCACCTTTTTAAAAATCTCCTTATCACCATATGGTAAAAGCCATGCATCTGGGCAGGACAAATGAAAAGACCAAAAATGTTGATTTAACAATAGAGAGGTGTTAAACTTTCTCTCACACATACAATTTTTCATATTAACTTAAATTATACTTTGTAGATTAGAGGAAAACATCTGGAACAAATGTTTTACTGCGACAGACTTCAGCAGCAACCTCATTTACCCTTTTGTCTGTTCCAACCACTAAGTGTTCAGCATCACCAGTATACTAATCACTGGCTAAACCATCTGTATACTGATCATCTGTCATCATCTACACCTGTTTGTCACTGGTTCATGCTGTAAGTTAGATGTTTTTTTATGCATGAATGATTTATATAAAAAAAAAAAAGTGCTCAGGTACAGGGATGGAAAATTAGAGCCAAAAACAAGAGGTGAAAAGTCAGAAAGCATAGATAACTATTCCTCAAGACTACATTAAAAATCTTATTCTGGGGGAACTCAAAAAAGATGCATTTAAGACTGTTGTCCAATGAATGGTAATCCTTTCAACCCTAAAAAAAAAAAAAAACACTTGAAGAGTGTTTACAGAAAATAATTTGTGGTAAATTAACATGCAACATGGTATTGGAGAGATACTCCATCATTGGATTAACTAAAATATTGAATCTTACCATGAATTGTGAATAATATAGAAACATTTCTCTATATACTGTACTGTAAATGGCTATGAAATATGGATGACCAAAAATGGGTTACATCAATATTTAAACTATATTGTATATTAGTATTGTACATACTGTACAGTATGTTTCTGGCCCTGTATTATATTTCAGGATGACATTACTAACTACATCACAATGGCAGCTGGAACAAATGGCCAAATGTTTTTTGACACATGACCATCATTCCCATATGCAGGCTAAAAATTTGGAATTACACAAATATATAGAACGTCTTTGTATTCTGTAGTATTACAATTTCCTTTCACTGAAACTAAGAGACCTAAACCTGTTTCAGCATGACAGTGCCTGAGTGCACAATGTGAGCTCCATGAAGACATGGTTTGCTAAGGATGGAGTGTCTGACACTGAGCCCTGACTTAAACCCAGTCCTCCTCATCCAACACCTGTGCCTGATCTCATTAATGATATTGTGGCTGAATAATACTATGCTACAAAAACTAGTGGATAGCTACTATTTGGAATAGCAGCACATACTGGTGTGATGTTCCATCGTCTACAACCATTTTTGTCCATATAATGTAGCCTCAATCACAGGGAAAAGCAAGAAAACAGAACAAAAACACTGATGGGCAGCTAGAGAAATTATACAGTGTAACATGAAACTAAAAGACAGACATTGCAATAACAATTGCAGGTTTGTGTATGTGACATGGTTCCCATGAATGTGTTTAAATGCAATAATTTTATCAGTCTAACATGAAAAAAAAACACTCTCAAACTACAAACCTCTCTGGTTGTTTGCAATATTAATCTTTTCTGTGAAATTCATCAGTTCCTGTTTAGGCTAAATGATAAAAACCATTAGACTCTCTAACAATAATTATATGTTGTTTTTCTTTGTTATACAAAGAAACTGTCCAGTTCCATTTAACTCATTTAAAAGCCTATGAGTCATGAATGCCAGTCGTCAGAGGTTGCCATCCAGTGACCTTCAACTTATGGGTCATTATCAGATAGGGGGAAAAAAAAGATATAGTGGACGCTCTGTTCTTTTGTTGTTGTTGTTGTTGTTGTTTAGCAGTGATTGAAATCCAGTAGGTTGCATTACCGCCAACTGTTTATCTCATTCTGCCTCATCTTCCTGGCATCTCTGATTTTCCAGTCCAAGTTTTCTTAGAAATATCTAATGCCTAATTTACTTAGAAATGTCTAATGCCTAATTCCCTAATATCTGTTGATGGATGTGCGCATCCATTGCTTTGCACTCTCAGTTCCAGAATCAAGGATTTAAAGCAGTGACTCAACCGCTTAATCGTGACAAGTGGATTTAAGAATTGTGTGTCCTCAAATGTTGCAGTACCATATAAACATTTTAATTTTACACATTTACTGACTTATTTGTTCTTGGAGTTAACAGGGAGTTTGCATGTGTTTCCTGTAGGAACGCCAACTTCCTCACACAGTCCAAAGAAATGCAGAGTAAAATAATTGGCATTTGTGGATGTACTGGCACCCCATCCTGGGTGTATCTTGCCTTGTGCCCCAAGTCCACAGGGATAGGCTTACGAATCCCCCCATGCACTCCTATACAGGATAAGCGGTATAAAAAATGTGAAAGAGTGAGTGAGTGTGAGAGTGAGTGGAGTTAACAAGGTAGATTTGAAAGCACAAAAGCTGAAGATACTGTATAATTTGTAGCCAGTGGATGACTGTAAAATAACATGTGGCCTGATGGATCACTCAGATTTTTCCACTTTCAACACTCTGATCTGCATATAAATCTAAAACGTTAAACTTTATACCCAAGCAAGAATGCACATGAGTGCACTGTATAAGTCCTACTTTCTGTAATAAAAAGGCATTACTCTTTATTTTCACAAGTAACACTTATTCAAAAGAAAGAAATGATGCAATACTGTAGTATATATTTCTTTATCCTGCCTCAGGTCTGTATGCATGGAGTCTTGCGTGCTTGGTCAGTTTCCTTTGGATACTCTGGTTTCCTTCCACAGTTCAAAGACATGCAGATGAGGCTAATTTTTAAGAGAGAGAGAGAGAGAGAGAAAGAGAGAGATGTTTTATCTTGTCATGTTTCTGACTGATTACACCCTAACTACTAACTTGAAAATAAATTCAAATTAAAAACCAGTGTTGTTGTTTTGTTTTTTATTACTCACGACTTTGCACATAGCCCTGGGCTGTTTAGCAGCATAGGTCATTTATCATTAGAGTATAACATTGGCTTGGGATCTTGTTCTTTGATTGACCAAATCAGTGTGCCAGGTGGAACAAATTTTCATTAAGAATAATATGAAGTAAGAAGATCTGTAATGATCATGAAATGAGAGGAAACATAAACCTGGGCATTTTTTTTTGCAGCTGAAAAAAATGAGATGTGTGTGGGGATCTTTAGAAACAGCTGATTTAACTGGTGACAGTTGTTCCATGGGGGGTGGTGCTTAAATTTAAAAACATACCAGTAAATGAAATGCAAGTTGCCAAGTTAAACACGGACATTATAGAAAACAATGGTCAGTGACTGGAGGGATTTAATGTAAATATACTGAAATCTATTAAGTTACATTACCGACAACTGTAGGTCTTATTCTCCCTCATTTTCCTGGCCACTCAAAGCCGATTTTTCAGTCCATCTTTTCTTAGAAACGTCTAATGCTTCCCTCGCTGATTTCTGTTGATGGATGTGAACATCCATGCCGTGCACTCTCAATTCCACAATTAAGGATTTAAAGCTATGATTCAGCTGCTTGATCGTGACAACTACATTTTAAGAATTAGTAGATCCTTAAATGTTGAGGTATGATATACTGTAGACATTTTTATTCTGCACATTTATTGTATTGATTTATTTGTTATTGTCATGCACACTCGGAACGCGACCGGCACTAGGACCCGGAAGTTAAGCGGTCGCAAACCAGGAAGTATAAAAGAGGTAAACAAACCATAGCACCTCGCTCAGTCATTGAGTTTTGCCGATGCCACGTCTGATTCCTGCTTCTAACTGTGAGTACTCACCTTTTTGGTTTCAATTCCTGATCGAGTGTGTATTTATAGGACGCGGGTTAGATTGTGTCTTTCCCTTACTCCCCATCTGTGAGAGTCCTTAGACTAAAAGCGTGATTATCCTGCCTACTCGTGTTTCATCCGCGTTTGGGTTTACCATTCACGCTACAAAGGGCTAACCGCTAAAGCTACGTCTTCTGGTCATCTCAGGTTAGTTCTTGACAGAATGACTGAGCCTTCCGCGGTGAACCCAGCGGATTACGCGCACCTCTGCGATGTGGTTGATCAGCATGCCAAGCTCATCAACACGCTAACCGGGGAGATCGCTAATCTGCGCCGGGACCTCCAAGACGTCGCGGCCTTGCGCCGCGAGGTCGCGGAGCTCCGGCGGGAGAACGCGGATCTCCGGGCAGCTGTGGATAGCGCGGCTAGCCGGTCTCCCGTCGCGGCGGCCGCGGCGCCGCACCAACCCCCCCCCTCCTTCTGATGTATTTTTGGCACTTCCGGATAAATGGGACGGCACGGACGGGAAGTGTAATGTGTTTCTAACAGCGCTTGATCTGGTGTTTGAGTTCAATGCCACCAGGTACTCCACCGATCGGCTACGCATCGCGCTTCTGGTCTCGTTGCTATCCGGGCAGGCAGCTGAGTGGGCCACGGCAGTTCTCCGGGCGGATTCAGACACCGCGCACTCATATAACGAGTTCACCCGCCAACTCAGACTCACATTCGAACACCCAGCGGGCGAGGTGGAGACCGACACCAAGCTCTACCATCTGCGGCAGGGAGGATCGTCCGTGAGCCGGTACGCTGCAGAGTTCTGGACCCTCGCTGTGCAGACCGACTGGGGAGATGCCGCGCTCCGGACATCCTTCTACGAGGGACTGGCTCCACGTATCAAAGACGAGCTCGCCGGGCGAGAGCTTCCTGCTACCCTGGAGGGGATGATCCAGCTCTCCCTCCGTATCGATCAACGCATCCTCTCTCGCCCGAAGCCAGCCCCTAGGACCCTGCCGCCTGCACCCACCTTCTCCTACACCACGCCACGACCACCTACTGCTCTCACCACCTCCACTACTGGACCTGTCGGATCTCCACCTCCTGCCGTGGTTGACACCGGAGCCGGGGAACCCATGCAATTAGGACGCGCCTCCCTGACCGTGGCGGAACGCGAACGACGGTATCGAGAGGGGCTGTGTGCCTACTGTGGGTCGGCGGCGCACCACCGAGCTGTTTGTCCAATTCGCCCGGGAAACGCGCAGCCCCGGTGAGTGGAAGGAGAGACTCACCGGGCCCCCTCCACCTCTCCTCCACAATCGACGCCACCATCTCACGTTTCACGGTTCAGGTAAACCTCCAAATTGGCCACAAACGAGTTCGAAGCGCCGCGTTCATCGACTCCGGTGCCGCGGGTAACTTCATTGACTCTAATTATGCCAAAGATTTGGGGGTGAGGACTGAGGCGTTATCCCAGCCGGTAAACATCACTTCGGTCGACGGTCGGCCCTTATCATCCAGCCCTATCACCCATCAGACCCAACCCATCACGCTCGCCATAGACCAACACCAGGAGCAGATCCAATTTCACCTTACCACCATCTCATCACCGCCCATCATCCTCGGCTATCCCTGGCTGTTACAGCATGACCCGATCATTTCGTGGACCCGGAACCGGATTCTCCAGTGGGGGCCGACCTGCACCGAACTCTGCCTACAGGCACGGACTGGGACGTGTTCCAGGGAGTCCGAGGCCCCCGACGTCGACACCAACGCCATCCCTATCGCCTATCGAGACCTGGCTGAAGTTTTTTGTAAGAAACGAGCCACCCATCTCCTGCCTCATCGCCCTTACGACCTGGCGATAGAACTTCAGCCGGGCTCCGTCCCTCCCCGCGGCCATCTCTATTCGCTATCCACTTCGGAGACGCAGGCGATGGAGGAATACGTCACCAACGCCCTCCGTCAGGGAACCATCCGGCCCTCCACCTCGCCTGCCGCCGCGGGGTTCTTCTTCGTCAAGAAGAAAGGGGGCGAACTTCGCCCATGTGTCGACTATCGGGGGCTAAACAACATCACCATTAAGAACAGACATCCACTACCACTCACCAACTCAGCCCTGGACGCCCTCTCTGGTGCCACCATATTCACCAAGTTGGACCTCCGGAGCGCCTACAACTTGGTGCGCATCAGAGAGGGTGATGAGTGGAAGACGGCATTCATCACACCCACCGGACATTATGAGAGCCTGGTCATACCATTTGGACTCTGCAACGCACCCTCGGCCTTCCAACAATTCATAAATGACGTCCTCCGAGACATGCTGGGCCGATGGGTGTTCGTCTACCTGGACGACATCCTCATCTACTCCCGCCACCTGGAAGAACATATCCAACACGTACGTGCGGTTTTAAAGAGATTGCTCGCTCACCAACTGTACTGCAAGCTGGAAAAATGTGCTTTTCACCAGCACTCCACCACGTTCCTGGGTTTTGTCATCTCGCCCCAGGGTGTGGCCATGGACCCGCAGAAGCTAGAAGCTGTACGTCACTGGCCCCTACCCAGGACACTCAAACAGCTTCAGCGGTTTCTCGGGTTTGCGAACTTCTATCGTCGCTTTATCCGGGGCTACAGTACAGTTGCAGCACCATTGACCACATTGACCAGGCCCTCACCTCACCCATTTCAGCTCAATCCTACCGCCATCTCAGCCTTCAAGGAACTCTGCCATCGCTTCACCACCGCCCCGATTCTTCTTCATCCGGATGCCAATAAACCCTTCGTTGTGGAGGTGGACGCGTCGGATGTGGGCGCCGGCGCGGTTCTCTCCCAGCGAGGTCCAGACCAGAAACTGCACCCTTGCAGTTTCTTCTCCAAAAAATTTGACCCCACTCAGCAGCGATACGGGGTAGGGGACCGCGAGCTGTTGGGCATAAAGTGGGCTTTGGAGGAATGGCGTCACTGGCTCCAGGGCGCCAGTGAGCCATTCATCGTCTGGACCCGTGCCTGTCATCCACCCATCCCGAATCCTCGCACCCCTCCACTGGGATTTGGAGACCAGGGTCCGCCAGGCACAGGCGGCGGAGACCGAACCGGCAGGTGTGCCGCCTGGACGACTCTACGTACCCCAACAGCTGCGAGCAGAGGTTCTCCAATGGGGGCATTCGTCCACCATCGCCGGACATTCTGGGGCGCGACGAACCTTATCATTTATCCAACGAGCGTTCTGGTGGCCCTCCTTGAGGAGAGACGTCCTCGAGTTCGTTCCGGCGTGCCCGGTGTGCGCCAGGGCAAAAGACACAAACCAACCAACTCCAGGAGAACTCCAACCACTCCCAGTTCCTCGACGGCCCTGGACGCACATCGCCCTGGATTTCATCACGGGCCTGCCGGTTTCAGAGGGTAAGGACACCATTTTAACCATCGTTGATCGGTTCTCCAAGGCCGTGCACCTGGTGGCCCTAGCCGGACTCCCATCAGCTAAAGACACCGCAGAATTGATTTTGGAACACGTAGTCCGACTGCATGGGTTCCCAAAGGACATCGTCTCGGACAGAGGGCCCCAGTTCACAGCCCGGTTCTGGAAGGCCTTCTGCCGTCTGATCAATTCCACCTGTAGTCTGTCGTCCGGTTACCATCCCCAGACTAATGGTCAGACAGAACGGACCAACCAACAACTGGAGCGCTACCTGAGATGTTTCGTGTCCGATCGCCAGCGCTCCTGGGCCCGCTACCTCAAATGGGCCGAACTGTCACACAACCTACACGTCTCCTCAGCCACCAACCTGAGCCCATTTGAGGTGTGCCATGGTTTCCATCCTCCCATGTTCGACCATCAAGAACCGGAGGTTGACGTACCATCGGCCCAACAGTTGGTCCGTAGGTGTCGGCGGATATGGAATCAAGCGAATCGCGCCATCCAGCAAGCCAACACCAGCTACGTCGCCCAGCATCGCCGCCGACACCCACCGGGACGGTTGTACCACGTATGTGACAAGGTATGGCTATCAACTAAAAACCTCCATCTGCACACCGAATCAAGAAAACTATCACCAACGTTCATCGGACCATACCGCATCACGTTACGGATTAACCCTGTCACCTACCGGCTCCAGCTGCCTGCGGCGCTCCGGATCCACCCAGTCTTCCATACATCACAGCTAAAACCCTTCATCACTTCACCTCTGGTTCCACCCACCCCCCCTGCTCCTCCTCCCCGAATCATTGACGGCGGTCCCGCTTACACCGTGCGACGAATCCTCGTTTGGGTTTACCATTCACGCTACAAAGGGCTAACCGCTAAAGCTATGTCTTCTGGTCATCTCAGGTTAGTTCTTGACAGTTATTGGCGTTAAAAAGAAGTTTGCATGGGTTGTCTTCTGGTACTCCAGCTTTCTCGCACAGCCCTAAGATATGCAGATTACAGTAGGTTCATTTGCATTTCCAAATTGTCTGTAGTGTATGAGTGAGAGTGTGAGCAAGTGTTTAAGTGTGTGCATGTTTGTGTCCTGCGACGGACTGGCACCTCTAGATTCTTCGCATACCAATGTACAGTACAGGAAAGCGTCCCCCTTAGTCCCCCTTTGCTTGTATAATAATCTCCATATGCAACAGTTTCAGGAAGAATCACCACATATACAGTACAGTATTGTGCCGACATCTTGAGCAACTCTACTTCTTCATATTAAGTTCAATAAAATGATGTAGATTAAAATAAAAAAAAGTAAACAAATATTTTACTGTAGCAGTGAGGGAGATAAATCTGTTTAGAAGAATAATTTCGTGTGTGTGTGTGTGTGTGTGTGTGTGTGTGTGTGTGAAAGTTGTCCTACACAAGTAGCCCCCACCTCCTGCTTCTTTCCTCATCTAACACCAGTTCTTTTCAAAGGTAAAGTGCAGTTTAAATTGTTTAATTTTTACTTTATATTTTGCATTAATTATTTTTATATGAACATTTTTAGGTTGTGGAGTTTCCATAGGGTTCTTATGGGGAAAATCGCTTTAATATATGAGTGATTTGATATACAAGCATGCTTCTGGAACAAATGATGCTCACAATGCAAAGTTAAACTGTATACTAATGCCTGGCCTGATTATCTGTCATCATCTGCATCTGTTTCTTATTGGTTCATGCCTAATGATAGATGGTTTTATGCTTGAATGATTCATATGTCACTATGTGGCCTAGTAAAAAAATGAAAATTAAACTAAGAAAAAATTATAATAATAAAAAAATAAGAATAAATAATACAATAAAAAATACAGTAAAATCAAATTTGCTGCTGCTCAGATACAGGGACTGGACTGAAAATGAGAGCCAAACAAAAGTCCTTTAGGCCTGGAGAACTGTTGCTCAAGGCTACTATTAAAAGTTTATCTCTTTGTAAGCAAAATATGAAGAAATAGAGGGTTGGCTCAAGACTTTGGCATAGTACTGTAGATGTGATAAAACAAAACAACATTCCAAATACAACCACAAAAGTTTAAAAATAACATAATATCAACATTTACTCACTATTTTTCTAGCTCACACAACATTCAGAAATCAAAACAGTGAACAAAGGAGCTTCTTGCACCCAGCATGTGCATCTCATGTCTCTTGTACACAAAGTGGTGGTGTGTCTGTTGTCTGTTGTAGTGTTATCTCTCTGTTTCATTTCCTCTAAAGAATATTACAGTAAAGTGTCATATCATATCATACCTTTGAAACACAGAGCACAAGTATTGATTGGAAATGTAAACAAAAGGTTCATAAACAATAGGAATGTGAGAAATCCGTGAACGTTATTGCTCATGATTGACTCGTGTCTCACTCATACTGTGTAACTACCTTGCAGTATCAAATAAAATAGTGGGGGAGGGGGGTATGGAGTTATAGGCAGGCAGGGCGTTAAATCAGGATTAGCATTTCATGGGTGTATTTTGAGGCCAAATAAAAAAGGTAATGCTATAAATGAAGTCAGTCATATTTGCAAAGTTGTTTTGAGCATCAATTTTTCTTGAGCATAAACATTCAACATTTGTTAAATTTTATTCTATTTAAGCAATTCTAACTTTCAAACACAATCTAATACACAATATCCGAGTGGTGTTCTTACATTTGTAAGATTGACAAAATAACATTCCCACAACATTCTAATAACCAAAACATTTCCATGATTGTAATGCAATTTACAAATGGAAGTTCTTAAACATTTCATGCTATTTGATATACTGTATATTTATTTTTCTTTCTTTCTCTCTATCTTTCTGTTTCTCTCTTTCTTTGCTTTCAGTGGTTGCATTTTTATTTGCATTGGCCCATTAAATAACTGATATGGTTAAAATGTATTTAATTAAATTTAATTGTCAAATAAATAAAGTTTACTTAACTCATGCTGAGAGCAGGACGATGTTAAATTTTTAATTGTGTATTTTAAATGATTTATTAGTCAGTAATTACCTTTCAGAGACAGAGTTGTACTTTTAAAGTCCCTTTGTCAGTAAATATTATGGCTAAGTAGGCTTTAAGCACAAAATGTGAAATTAACCTACATATTTAAAATATGCACAAAAATATATATTTTTAAGTGTTTTTGATAATTAAATTCAAAAGTGAAAATATTGTGTGTATTTTAAAAAAGGTTTTATTATTGTTTGAGCAATTTAGGAGTAAATCATTGAATAAAATTGATGATTTATTTTAATTTTTTTTTTAATCCATTATTTTTTTTCTACTGTGAGAGCTGTGCAGTTAGGTAGTAACCTAAATTAGTTAGTAACCTAGTAACTCAGTATGAGGATCTATCCAATGACGGAAATGTCAAAGCACTTTTGTAAGTCATGGTGGATAAAAGTGTTTGGCAAATGCATAAACGTAAATCTATCAAAGACTAGCACTAGTTTGGTTTCAAATCACATTTCTGACTTGTCCAATATAAAGTGTACTTCCATTAAAAAGAAAAAAAAAAAAAAAAAGATACTTTTAGCTAGCAAGACAGTTGGACATTAGCTAGCGGGAATACATACTGTAACTGCTCACTGCTCCTATAATGTACCGTAGCTGTTGTAGGGTTCTACGCATACAGTATGCAGGATAGACATAATTATGACGGCAGGCTTACAGTTTGTGTTACAGAAATACTTCAGAAAGCATAGATAGCATTGACATACAGTAACACCTTTAATTTATGTTGTAACATTAGTGTAGTGATCTTTCATTTTCAATACAGATCCTCTGTACCACTTACATTTAAATAAATGTTACTAAACCCATATTTGCACTATTGTGTAGAATTTGCTTTAACTATGTTTCAGCTATTTAGGATTACCCAAAAAATAAGGTGCAACAAAAAAAATAAGTAAAACCTGCTTATTCCTGAGCAGTTGTGATAAGTGGCCAGAAAACTTCACAAGGTGTTTGATTTTAAGGCAACATCATGGGCTGCGATCTATTCTCAGTAAAGTAACCACTATGTAGCGAGGATGACTCACACTCACACTCTGTAGGATGTTGTGAAAGTATTTCCTCAAATCTCCTCTGAGACCCTGGTCATTTCAAGGCTGGAAAATCAGTTCATGTTCTGTGTATTGGTTATCTTTACTTTTATGAGAGTCTGTTTACATGAGAGACATACAAGGGGCATTCGAGTCAACCTGGGACTTGTGATAAAGTTTCTCAGAGATGAGATGTAAAACCGATGCTATAGCAGGCAAATGCTTTTGCACAGTGATAAAAAGCCCAGGGCTATGTGCAAAATCCTGAGTCATATAATAAAAAAAAAACATGGCTGGTTTTTAATTTGCACCCATTTCCATGACCTCAACTTTGCAGGGTGGTTCAGATATAAGGTATATATTTTCTTTTGGAGTAAATTGTACTTGTAAAAAATATAGTTAAATGTTTTCCATTTATATGCAAGTCAGAAAGTTTACAACGGAAACATCAAAGTAATTCATCAGACCACTGTTGGTCAGCCATATTTCTGCTGAAGGCTCAGTGCTGTAAGTAATGAGGTCAACATAGACAAAACATTAATCAAGAAATGAGTAGAATGTATGTGGGGAGGATGTGGTTTAGCTCTTTGTAGGGGCCAAAAATCCCAGTGATCGCAGAAAACATGATTTTTTTTAAATATATATATTCTGGGGAAATTTAACTCGATCCAAGTAACATAATAACTTTTTTTAAATATGGTGAAAGATTTGAGTACTAGGAGGATTTTTATTTGTTATTACTTGATTAATAATAAAAAAAATATATATGAGGTGGTGTTCAAGTCAAACCAGGACTTGTGTTGAAGTATCTTGTGAATGAAGGTGTGAAACCGATTGATATTTACAGACTTTTTAGACCTCAAGCAGAGTATGTTGATAAAAACTCTTAGAGCGTTAAAACATGTAAATGGCGCAAATGTCTTAAAAAAGTCTGTACTGTATGTCAATCCCGGTTGTGGTGCCTTAGAGCCCACTGCAGTCGTTCCTGTGAACAATTAGCAAGTACAACTCCTGATCTTTGAAAACTTGAAAACTGACAAATTACTTATATCCAACGAGATGCTTCTATCTGTGGAAACTGTACACACGATCATTCATGAACACCACTTGCACATTGCAAAAACTCATCTGACAGTTAATGATGCATCCCTCGTACAGTCCTGACCTCGCTCCAAGCCATTTCCCTATGTTTAAAACATTAAATGAGTTCCTGGGAGGCCAGGATGCATACCTTGATGGGATAAGTGCATTAGTGTGGCAGGGGATTATATAAAAAAAAGTTTTTTTTTATTCTAATGACTCTGTTCTGTTATTCTGCACCATTAAAAGTCCTGGTTTAATGTGAACACCCCTCGTAATATCCACATTGCCATTATCATTGTACCTCTACTATGTAATATGTGAGTTTGTTACTCACTCTCTATTTATTAAATGTATAGACTGTCAGTCTGTTACTCATCTTCTTGTCAGTCATTGTCTTATATTAAACGTTGCACAGGGGGACCTCCATTACATCGCAAACACTGCATCTGTCTCATGACTTGACTTACCCCCTGTTGCTCATGCTTATCACTGCAAGTCGTTTAATAGCTTTGCTCATCAGGTTCTAGCTGCAAGCCGTGAAACCTGAGATGACAGGGTCTGCCTACGCAATATTTCCTACCTATTAGCACACACACACCACTGGGACGACGTCAAGGAGGAACCGGCTTGTCTAATTAAAGCACAGCTCCCTCCCAGTCATTTACAATGTAATTAGACAAACAGATGGTTGAAGGCAGGGTGGATAGAGATTCGGGAGCCGCGTGGTACATCCGGGCCGCAGGCATCGGCCAGGCCGCAGGCTCATGTAGGACAGAGAGATGCGCAGTCTTTCTGGGAATGAGGATACATAATGTACTGTATACATAATATAAACAAAGCCCATAAGTCAATATTAGTGTAGAAGGCTAGAACACAGTGTCAGGGATTATGACACTCTAGGACTGTTTTGTCCTGGAAATGGATTGCTTCATACAAACACGCACATGAGCGTGGAATGCAAACAAGGTTTCAAAAACCTGTTTTGAAAGTTCATACACTTTTGAACATGGACGTTGAGCATATACACTGGTAAAGGATAGTTTTTGCACTTATACAGACAATGAAAATTTTCATACAGTATAGCAGGACAGTTTTTCACACATGGTGTCGAAAGTGCCATTTCAGTAAACATAAATAAAAAAAATAAATCGAAATAGTGCATTGTTTGGTAGAATCACACACTTTTCTACAGTTTTGGTTGTATTAAGCTTTTAGATTAGATTCTACTCTGTTACTTATAATACTTGTACTTGTACTCTAATTGCATTATCTTTAGCACTGTGGCCTTGCACCCCCAGTGTCAAAGGTTTGATACCCATCTTAGGCATAGAGTTTGCATGTTCTCTCATGATTAGTGGGCTTCCTCCAGGTACTCTGGTTTCGTCCCATAGTCTAATACCATTAAGGTTAGCTAAATTGGCATTCCCAAATTGCACATACTGTAGTTTGTGTAAGTGTTTGTATGTGTACCCTGTAATGGATTGGCCCCCAGTCTAGGGTGTGCCCTGCCTCATACCCGAAGTCTCCTGGGGATAGCATCCATTCCCCCAAGACCCTGTACACAGAATAGACATCAAGGAATGGTTAATGTCAGTGTTACACAAATTGCTCAACATGCATGAACGGCTTCATGTTAAAAAATGCAATGAATGAAAAATAAAAAGCTATATTTTAACAGAAAAATACATTTATGTCAAAATAAAGTAAAGAAGCAAGGATGTTTAGTGAGTTAGTTCAAGCATCACTTTGATCATCACTTTGCCCATCACTTAGACAGGTGGAACAGGATGAAGACAGAATTTTAAGTACTTTTCAAATCTAACTTTATTCAGAACCCATATACACTTTCTCATTTATACATTAATTGGCCAATCATAAAGTGCATAAATCGTTTAGATACAGATTAAGAACTTCAGTTACTATTCACATCAAATATCAGCATGAGGAAAACACTATATGATTTCAGTGAGTTTGACTGTGGCATGGTTGTGCTGGCCAGAATTGCTACTCTAAGCTTTTTAAAAACTGCTGATCCCCTGGGATTTTCCCCAATAACAGTATCCATAAAACATTTCTAAAACAATATTCATCTGGTAAGTGGCAGTTCTGTTCTGACTAGACTGGTTCAAGATAACAGGAAGGCTACAGTAACTCATACACTATACAGTATGCACTCTTCACAATTGCAATAAGGAGGAAAGGTACTGTAAGCATTTCAAAAAATGCAACACGTCAAAGCTTAAGGCAGATAGGGTTACAGCAGCAGGAGACACATACCTTAACACACATCTAGCCAGCTGGTTAGCTGCAAATCAGCCACAGTACCATTTATCACAGTTTGTTATAAGTGGCATTTCAGTATCTGAACTAAGATTTGTAATATTATGCTTTCACTTACTTACATACCAGCAGGAAATTATCTCAAATTACATTCATTTGATTCAATCATTTAGTTTAACCTGCATATCTTTGCATTATGGAAGGAAACTCACGCAAAAAAAAAGAACCCTTGAACCCTCGACCCTGGAGGTGCAAAGCACCACTACGCCACCATGCCACCAAAATCACACCATAACAGCCACAATACTGTTCAAAAATAACAGTAAAAGCTAGAAAGTTTTGCTGGTTTAAAACTTCATGGTTCTGTAGCTGTCATAAGTTTCTGAAGTATATCTCAGCATGATTGGCTCATGAATTACATAAGAGTCATTCTGTTATTTGACCAGTGATTAAAATGAGCCAACAATAAATTAAAAAATCATGAACAAGCTCTCCAGAATCATATAAAAGCTCATTATAAATGCTCAATCTCTCATTATTCTTTAATTGCCTTATATCACTCAGGTTCATTTAAATGCATGGGGAACATAAACATGGGGATTGTGGTGTAATTAACAGCCTATTAACTCCAACCAAAGTACACATGGCACCAACTGACAAAAAAGCATTCACGTTTTTAAACACCCACAAACGCCATAATGATGATGTCTACACCAGAACTACCAAGCAGAAAAACAGCTCTTCTTAAAAATGAAATGCTGTTCGGTTGTGTCACAGAAGAATAGCAAGAAGATCAGAATTTATAATGATCCCAGATTTTGACCGTGACATGAATTATGCAGGGTTCAAAATACCATTTTGCCTTTCAATGACAAAAAAGCACAGTGCTGTCAGAATGCTTGGCTTCATCGTTGGTAAACTTGAGGTATCGTAGGTCAGAATGGAGTCAGAATACATTAATAAAGAAAGCTTGACATAAGTATATAAATTATGAATATCCCCTAGGTGCCGGCATAGCCTCATAGGGATAGTACGAAAGATATATTGTCACCTCCTGCTTTGACTCTTCAACAGCGCATCCATTTAGGCATTTTTAAAGCAGTGCAAATGGAATATAGATTTTTTAGCCGACGGCCTTTATGGAAGCCGTCAAGGTCAAGTGTACTCCAACGCACTACGTAATTCATTGTTTGATAAACATCTCTGAGATGATTTCCCTATCATCTATTCTCTATCATCCCTATCTTTTTTCATTTTCAGTATGTTTCCAGCTCCGTGCCATGCATGAAGCTGAGCCGCAAGAAACCGGATGACGAAGAGATAGTGTGAGTCCTTTTATTGAAATAGGAGAAAATGTTCCCTCTCCTTATGAGAACGTGACCAATTACACTGTTGAGGACGGTTACCCATGTGGCACGTGCTCCAGATGGTATCTAAATATGAAGAAGCCCATTTCTCGCTAAGCAAATCAGCTCTCAGGGCAACGTTGAATTATGGAATTGCGATATAATGCAATACTGAGAGATGAATAAACAACCTGACAATCTTCATGCATGTTTTTATTTTTTATTTTTTTGCTTAGGAACATTTTAAATTTAGATCGCACTGGTACACATGAGTTATTACTTCCTCCAGCCTTACTCCACCACATAAAAAGGCAGATGAGCCATTTGACATGACCAATGATGTGGAATGATTAGGTAACTGAGTGTAATTGTTTTGAACTCTACAGTATTGGCTGAGACGCCCCATACCCATCCCTTATATATTTTTGCGACTGAATGTGGCCATCTCTCCTTATTGAGTACAGTTATTCATGCATGCAAAATGTACTAGGCCTACAAAAAGCATGCTTCAAAATCAATGTTATCTACCATAACACCCACTAAAAGGTATCACTCAACAAGATCCCTCTGTCATTCCTAACAAAAAGACCTAAAAACACTAAGGACATATTTTACATTTGATAAAATGCAAAATAAAAATAGTTATTTATTACTGCTGCAATGTAATATGTTATTTTAAAGTAGTAACTCAATTATGCAGTACTATTCCTCAATATGCTTTATATTTGTGAAATCTTTGCTCATGCAGTTGTCTTGTGCAAACAAAAAATGGGGAAAAAAAAACAGCATTCCTAATATTTTCTTTCTTGAGCTTTGTCCCTTGTATCCTAAGGGTTGCTGCATCAAATCATTTGATCCACAAGGTTTGCCACAGGCTTTACACTGAATTTCCTTACTGTTCCAACCCCTTCTATTTTGTAACCAGGCCTGGAAGAGACATTGGCTGGGTTGTATGCAATGTATGGTTAAGGGTCTTGTCTTGTCCCCTAACAGTGGGGGCTGGAACCCCATGTCGCTCTGATTAGCAACCACTGTGTAAATAGAACATGCATAAAGTTTGTTGAGTTCTTATGGCAATGATTCATATTGTGAAATTATTTTTTTTAATATAATGTAAATTTTTGATATAATGTAAATTCAGATAATCTGTTATAGCCACCAATATTACCAATTTCTTACACTATAATCATATTTTCTATCGTTTTTTTAGAATTTACTTAATTAACATGTGTCTTTTTTAATGTTTTGATTGTTTTTATATCTAAAAACATATTTTAAGTATTTGAAATTGGTAATATTGGTAAAATTTTTTGGGTGGCTCTAACGAATTATCTGAATTTAAATTATTTCCCTAAGGGGAAATGTGTTTTAAACTTGCATGCCGTGGTACCACCGTATGTTGTTGATTGTCTGGGTTTGGAAGACCTAAATAAACGTAGAAACTAAACCTTGAGCATGACCATAAATTCTCTCATGCCATAAGCCTGGGATCTTTAAATGTCTAAACTATCTCTGGCAATCGTCCACAGATATTTCCTAGCATGCAATGTTCTATTTATCTTATCCGGGAGGAACATCTGATAATGTGAGTGGTGGACGTATACCTTGCACCTCTATAGGGGAAAGAATTCCTTTATTAGTTTGAGGAAATGTGATATCAACCTTGAACAGACCTCAAACTGCTTTATGAAGACACAGGCATGGTGAAATACCAAAGTGTCCAATACAATTGTGAATGTTGGCACATTTTTCCTCACTTCCCCCTTTCAGCACCTGGGACAAGCTTTTCTTGAAGGTCATCCATTAAAGTGATGATATGGCCAATTACTGATATGTGCAACAGCAGTCCATCAGAGGATATTGCTGCACGCTTTATTATGGTGGATCCCCTCTGACCAAGACGTCCACTATAGCAATTTTTCCAAAGATACTTCTCCCATGCTGGCTTGTCTTGATCAGATTGAAACCAACTTTATTAATAAATATAAACATGTCAAGTGTTTGCCTGGCCTCTAACTACATGACAAATGTCTAAAATAAGCCCTTAACAGAAAATCAGTAACAGTATCGTTGCAATACTTAACATTACTGACTGTGCTGTGCCTTTGGGTTTTGAACTTTAGTGCTCAAACACCTACCTAAACAAATGGATACACTTTCTTTACACACTCTGTGGAAATTGGTAAATACTGTATACCATTGTCTGCTAAGTCTCCTGGAGATTTACACCATTGCTAGCGATAGTATTGTCAACAGCTACACAACACAATAGTGCTGAGTGGTAAAAAATAGCAAAAATGCACAAGAAGTTTTTAATGATTCAAAAATGTAATTCAGTCACATGTTCTTGTAGAATTCCAAATCTTACTTGCTAGAATATTTGCACAATACATGTCACTGTTGAGCATGATAGCTTTGACTACACCCTCAGTCCAACATTTCTCATTGATAAACCATCACAAGGTCCCTTTGAGTATCGATGATAATGAAAGAAAAGCAAAACACCTGGCTAGCCCCTAGCTAAAAGTGGGCTCAGGTGCGGCTGGATTATTATTATTTTCTTCTTATTATCATTATTATTCTCTTCTTTTTTCACCATATTTTAATATAATACCATGGAAAAGTATCAAATTGCTGTCTAAACCACTTTTCTACAGTATGTAAATGTGCTCTTAATAATTTTTTTAACAGTTTTAAAAACAATATGTTGATATATGCAAAAAGTACTGTAGATATATTAAATTTGCTGGTGGTTGTGTGTAAGAGAAAAAAAATGAATGAATTCTGTTGTCAAATGTAATCTGAGCCAAACCAATAAAAAATGGTCCACAGTTTAGTCCACATAGAAGGCTGTTGTACTATCTGTGTGAAGAGTTTAAAAAAGTTAACTTGGAATTGAAAAATCCTTACTCATCGTTTATACTGTACCACGTTATCCTGTATAGGGGGTTGTGGAGAGGCTTGGAGCCTGTTGCGGTAGACTGTTGCACGAGGCAGGGTACTCCATGGATAGGGTGCTAATCCATTGCAGGGCACACACACATACACACACACTCATGTGCTCCTTCACACACTATGGAGAAATTTTGATAGCTTCAGACTGTGGGAATTAAACCCTCGACGCAGGAGGTGCGAGGCCACAATGCTAACCACTGTGTCACCATCCTTGTTAGATCCTTACAAACTTAAATAATTCTTTTGACTGTGTAAAGCTGCTTTGCGGCAATGAAAATTGCTAAAAGCGCTATACAAATAAAATTGAATTGAATTGAATTGAATTAAATTAGAAATTGTCAAAAAGTAAGAATTTTAGCAGGGAAAAATGGCCATGTGTCGACATTCAGCAAGTGTTTATAGCAAGGATGTTTACTGTTTTGTGCTTTTTTAGTCTGGTAGACAATACAACATATATATTGTTGTGTATATATATATATATATATATATATATATACAACAATGAATCACATACCCATCTCATACTCATCACTAAACCTCATTTGATTCTTACTGCATGTCTCTCATGCACAAAGTGAAACCCCAAAGTTACAAAGTGCATCTATGTGCCTCATCCACTGCTATACGCCTACGTAGAGAGGCCCTAAAAAAGGAGAAGGGGTGCAGGAAAACCCTTGTGTACATATGTGCATTTGAGCATTGTTACTGGACACCAAAATAACTGCTATTTCTGAAGTCAATGCCATCATAAACAACCATCTACCCCCAGTGACTGTATGTGGATCCTGAGAAAGCACAGTGGCTTACAAATAAACAATTACATGACCATTAATTCCTACTGCCTCTACATTTAGTAATAGTTTAGCCAAAAATTTTATTCCATAATGTCCCCTTGAGCCCAGATCATCTATTTACTCAAAAAAAGACAATGATAAGAAATCAGATTTTTAACCATTTTATATATGTTTCTTTATGCCATTACTATTATTTGAAATCTCTCTCCCAAAATTTCACCTTAGCAGTCAGGATAATATACACAGCAGTAAATTAGACATGCTGTTTAAAAACTGTCTGGCATAGTGCAAATTCCTCACTAACTGGCTTTTAATTTGACAAAAAGTATAGCAATGAGTGTTTTCTTAACGTCATGAGTGATTTATAACTATTGAGACAGGGACTAATACGGATAATCAATAAAAAAAAATTTCCCATTCTAAATGTATAATTCCTTATGAACTGATTCCAATTAGCTAAATTTGCTCCTGACCTCTCCTGACGTCTACCGATTTCAAATTGGCTCATTTGGCTCAAGTCATTGTGGTAGGTACAGATTTGGTAAATTTTTCAAGCGCAGCATCTCCACATCGAGCAGTTAAAAATTTACAGTAAACAGACAATTTGTAAAGACATGAAAACGTCTGTACAGTGAATTTTGACACAAGGTGATAGCAGCATGTTAACGTTTCAATAGAGAGCCGTTAATGAGTTTAATATTATACCAAGTCCTAAAGAATTGAAAATGAATTAAATGCTATTGAAGAATAATTACAACTGTGCTACCAACTATTACAAGCTATTACCGAGGTTTTGACAAAAAAAATATAATTAGTGAAGGAATGGGATATGTCAGATGCCCAGCTATTTGATCACACTTAGCTAAAGGTATATATACTGAAGAGGATGGAACCATGAGCTTTCCTCCACCTGAACCCATGACCAATGATGACAAGCCCATGCTTTATTTTATCCTCTGTGATGATGCTTTCGCCTTGAGGATTTAGTTGATGAAGCCCTACAGCAGACGTGGACTTATAGATGAAGAGCTTGTGACAAACTACAGGATATCTAGGGTGGGGGTGGGTGGTGGGAGGTGATGGGGTATGAAGAACACCTTTGGCATCCTTTTTAGTGACTGTACTTTTGTGATTAACAATGCATTTCTTATTGTAAATCTAAATACATTTTTATTGTACCTTGTACAATGTGCTTTTATTGTAAATAAAATTTGGTGAAGCTTGATGTATAAATAATATAATGATATTAACATTTATAAAAAAATAAATTTTATTCATGTTTTCCAAAGTTTTGAATGAAATTATCAATCCACATATATTTTAGGAACAAAAATTATATCAAATTAACAGAAATAATCAAACCACAGACATTTTACGTAAAAAAATCTACTTTTTTAATTCCGCTCCTGTAGCCCATCATACCTCAACATGAAATATACTGTACATTTCAATCATGTTTAATTATTACTATTTCCCTTAAAATATTACTTCATTAATTTTGTCAATGGCTCAATAACGACGCTTTAGAATCAATCACAAGGTGTTAATGAGGCGTTAACTTCCACCAATTTTTCTCTCAGGAAAAAAAATCACACTAAGCCCAAAAGAGGCTGTAAGTAGTCATTCTCAACCTCCACCAAGCTCTTCAGAGGTCGTAACAAATTTGCATTGATATAGATTTGGTAGCTAATTTAAGCTGAGTATCAGCTAGAATGAAAGGAAAGGTGTACAGGACAGTGGTGAGACCAGCGATGCTCTACAGCTCAGAGACAGCGGCACTGAAGAAAAGACAGGAGGCAGAGTTGGAGGTAGCAGAGCTGAAGATGTTGAGGTTCTCTTTGGGAGTGACAAGGATGGATAGGATCAAGAATGAGTTTATCAGAGGGACAACCCACTATAGATGTTTTGGAGATAAAGTCAGAGAGGCCAGATTGAGGTGGTTTGGACATGTTCAGAGGAGAGATTGTGAATATATCGGTAGAAGGATGCTGAGGTTGGAACTGCCAGGCAGGAGGTCTAGAGGAAGACCAAAGAGGAGATTTATTGATGCAGTGAGAGAGGACATGAAGTTAGTTGGTGTGAGAGAAGAGGATGCAGAGGATAGGGTTAGATTGAGGCAAATGATTCGCTGTGGTGACCCCTGAAAGGGAACAGCCGAAATACAAAGAAGAAGAAGCTAATTTAGCTGAGTGGAATGGAAGAATGTTTGATAGTTTGATCCTATTCTCACACCTTTAGGTGTAACAACTCTTTATAATTATAGAAAATGCATGGTTAAGATAAATGCAAAGTGGAACTTCTGAGAAATAGCATAAAATCCCCAGGGACTTTATTAGGTACACCTTGCTTTTGCTTGGCTGAATGTCCTTCTGCCTTTAGAACTGCTTTGATAAGATTCAGTACATTGCTGGTAACATTCCTTCAAGATTTTGCTACATATTGACATGACAACATTACACAGTTGCTGCACATATAATGCTAATCTCTCATTCCATGACATGCCTAAGGTGCTTATTGGACTGAGATGTGGTGACTGTGGAGGCCACTGTCATGTTCAAGAAACCACTTTAAGATAATTTTAGCTTTGTGACACAGAGCATTATGCTGTTGGTACTATAGTCATCTAAAGGTCATGAAGGGATGGGCATGGTCAACAACAACACTCAGGTCCTAAGGGGCCCATAGTTTGCCAGGAAAATATACCCCAAACCATTATACCACTGGTAGCCTGAACCATTGATGCAAGACATGATGGATCCATGCTCATGTTGTTTATGCCAAATTCTGACCCAGCCATCTGAATGTTTCAGCAGAAATTAAGACTCATCAGACCAGCTGATGTTTTCCAATCTTCTGTTGCTCGTTAAACCCATGCTAATTGTAGCATCAGTGTCCTGTTTTTAGATGACAGGGGTGACACCTGGTCTGGTCTTCTGCTCCTGTAGCCCATCTGCTTTAAGGTTCGATGTGTTCTGTGTTCAGATATGTTCTTTGGTATACCCTGATTGTAGCAAGATGTTATTTGATACTAAGGGGCTTTTCTATCAGCTTGAGACCTGTCTGGCCATTCACCTTTGTTGAATAGAGAAAAGCTGCTCACTTGATATTTTCTCTTTTTCATACCATTTTCTTGTGTGAGACTCTTGTCCACAAAAATCCCAGTACATCAGCAGTGTTGGCAATACGCCTGCCAGCCCATCTGCCACCAACAACCATGCCACATCGAAAGTCTTAAATCACCTTTCTTTTTTAAACTTTAACAGATTGTCTTGGCCATGTCTACACAACTGAATGCATTGATTTGCTGCAATGTGATTGGCTTATTTGATATTTGCTTTATTTATTTATATTTTTGTGGTGGCCAATAAATGTATACAGTGAAAAAAATGCAAATATTAACTGTCCATATTTAGTGGTCAAGTTTCTTTATTTAGTTTTGTATTGAAACCATGCGGCTAAAGAAACTTTAGCTTTGCAGTTAGAAAGAAAGAAAGTAAGAAAGAATGAAAGAAAGAAAGAAAGTAAGAAAGAAAGAAAGAAAGAAAGAAAAATAATATACATTACCCTTGCACCATGTTCAGAGAACATTGTTTCTCTCAGTAACGCCACAAAATAAAGTCCTGCATTTTCTAATGTACAGAAATATTTAACCTCATTGGTATACTCATTGGTATATTAAAGAACTCAGCCTTTAAATTGCAATCTGCAATCCCTCCACAATTATTATTGATAATAATAATAATAATAATAATAATAATAATAATAATTATTATTATTATTATTATTATTATTATTATTATTATTATTATTATTTGTCTTTCGGCTGTTCCCTTTCAGGGGTCGCCACAGCGAATCATCTGCCTCCATCTAACCCTATCCTCTACATCCTCTTTTCTCACACCAACTAACTTCATGTCCTCTCTCACTGCATCCATAAATCTCCTCTTTGGTCTTCCTCTAGACCTCCTGCCTGGCAGTTCCAGCCTCAGCAACCTTCTACCGATATATTCACAATCCCTCCTCTGAACATGCCCAAACCACCTCAATCTGGCCTCTCTGACTTTATCTCCAAAACATCTAACGTGGGTTGTCCCTCTGATAAACTCATTTTTAATCCTATCCATCCTTGTCACTCCCAAAGAGAACCTCAACATCTTTAGCTCTGCTACCTCCAACTCTGCCTCCTGTCTTTTCTTCAGCGCCACTGTCTCTAAGCCGTAGAGCATCGCTGGTCTCACCACTGTCCTGTACACCTTTCCTTTCATTCTCGCTGATACTCTTTTATCGCACAACACACCTGACACTTTTCTCCACCCATTCCAACCTGCCTGTACCCGCCTCTTCACCTCCTTTCCACACTCCCCGTTGCTCTGGACCGTTGACCCTAAGTACTTAAAGTCCTGCACCTTCTTTACCTCTGCTCCCTGTAGCCTCACCGATCCTCCTGGGTCCCTCTCATTTACACACATGTATTCCGTCTTGCTGCGGCTAACCTTCATTCCTCTGCTTTCCAGAGCATACCTCCACCTCTCCAAATTTTCCTCCACCTGTTCCCTGCTCTCGCTACAGAGCACAATGTCATCTGCAAACATCATAGTCCATGGGGACTCCTGTCTTACCTCATCTGTCATCCTGTCCATCACCAGAGCAAACAAAAAGGGGCTTAGAGCTGATCCTTGATGCAGACCCACCTCCACCTTAAACTCTCCTGTCACACCTACAGCACATCTTACCACTGTCTTACAGCTCTCATACATGTCCTGCACCACTCTAACATACTTCTCTGCCACTCCAGACTTCCTCATACAATACCACAGCTCCTCTCTTGGCACCCTGTCAAACGCTTTCTCTAAATCTAAAAAGACACAATGCAACTCCCTGTTACCTTCTCTGTACTTCTCCGCCAGCATCCTCAAAGCAAATACTGCATCTGATGTACTCTTTCTAGGCATAAAACCATATTGCTGCTCACAAATGCTCACCTCTGCCCTTAACCTAGCTTCCACTACTCTTTCCCACAGCTTCATTGTCTGGCTCATTAGCTTTATACCTCTATAATTGCCACAGCTTTGCACATCTCCCTTGTTCTTAAAAATTGGCACCAATACACTTCTCCTTCATTCCTCTGGAATCCTCTCACTCTCCAAGATCTTGTTAAACAAACTTGTCAAAAACTCTACTGCCACCTCTCCTAAGCACTTCCATACCTCCACAGGTATGTCATCAGGACCAACAGCCTTTCCACTCTTCATCCTCTTCAACGCCCTTCTCACCTCACTTCTACCAATATTTGCTACTTCCTGTTCCCCAACAGTCACCTCTTCTACTCTTTGTTCTCTTTCGTTTTCCTCATTCATCAACTCCTTAAAGTACTCCTTCCATCTTCCCATCACCCTCCTGGCATCTGTCAGTACATTTCCATCTCTATCTTTAATCACTCTAACCTGCTGCACATCCTTCCCATCTCTATCTCTCTGCCTTGCCAACCTGTACAGATCCCCCTCTCCCTCCTTACTGTCTAGCCTAGCATACAAGTCCTCATATGCTCTTTGTTTGGCCTTTGCCACCTCTACCTTCACCTTACTCTGCATCTCCCTGTACACCTGTCTACTCTCTTCAGTCCTCTCAGTGTCCCACTTCTTCTTAGCTAGCCTCTTTCCCTGTATACACTCCTGGACTTCCTCATTCCACCACCAAGTCTCCTTGTCCACTTTCCCCTTACCTGATGATACACCAAGTACCCTCCTACCTGTCTCCCTGATCACATTGGCTGTAGTTGTCCAGTCAACTGAAAGCACCTCCTGACCACCCATAGCCTGTCTCAACTCCTCCCTAAAGACTTCACAACATTCTTCCTTTTTCAGCTTCCACCACTTTGTCCTCTGCTCTGCCTTTGTCCTCTTCGCCTTCCTCACCACCAGGGTTATTTTGCACACCACCATTCTGTGTTGTCTGGCTACACTCTCCCCTACCAACACTTTGCAGTCACTGATCTCTTTCAGGTTACAACGTCGACACAAGATGTAGTCGACCTGAGTGCTTCTGCCTCCACTCTTATATGTCACCCTATGTTCCTGCCTCTTCTGGAAGAAAGTATTTACCACTGCCATTTCCATCCTCTTTGCAAAGTCCACCACCATCTGTCCTTCTACATTCCTGTCCTGAAGACCAAACCTGCCCATCACATTTTCATCACCTCTGTTCCCTTCCCCAACATGTCCATTGAAGTCTGCACCAATCACCACTCTCTCCCCTCTGGGGATGCTCTGCATCACTTCATCTAACTCACTCCAGAATTTCTCCTTCTCTTTTAACTCACATCCTACCTGTGGGGCATAACCACTAACAACATTGAACATTATCCCTTCAATTTCCAGCTTCAGACTCATCACCCTATCTGATACTCTCTTCACCTCTAGAACATTCCTTACAAACTCCTCTTTTAGAATAGCTCCTACTCCATTTCTTTTCCTATCCACACCATGGTAAAACAATTTGAACCCTGATCCTAAGCTTCTAGCCTTGCTCCCTTTCCACCTGGTCTCCTGTACACACAGTATATCCACCTTTCTTCTCTGCATCATATCAACCAACTCTCTTCCCTTCCCTGTCATGGTCCCAACATTCAAAGTCCCCACTATCACTCCTAAACTCTTGCCTTTCCTCTTCTCTCTCTGCTTACGAACACGCCTTCCTCCTCTTCTTCTTCGACCAACAGTAGCCCAATTTCCACCAGCACCCTGTAGGTCAACAGCACCAGTGGCGGTCGTTGTTAACCCGGGCCACGACCGATCCGGTATGGGAATTATATTCTTGATTCGCATCATTGATTTGGCAAATGTTTTACGTCGGATGCCCTTCCTGACACAACCCTCTGCATTTATCCAGACTTGGGACTGGCACAAGAAGACACTGGATTGCGCCCCCCCCCGTATTATTATTATTATTATTATTATTATTATTATTATTATTATTATTATTTATAATAATTTTTTTTTTTTTACTCAGTACAAAAAATTCTAACATTTCTAAATTAATCAGTTTTGGTCTAATGATCAAGTTATGATGGTTCTCTGTAAGGAAACAACATATGCTAATAGGTCGAGTGTATATGAATAGGATATAAACATCTGGACCTAGTTATCTGCTTGAGACCACTGCATGAAAGGAAAAATGGTCACAAAGTGGAAAAATATTTTATTTATTTATATATTTATTTATTTATTTATTGTAGTTCAGGTGTCCAGATGATGAATTAAGTGTCAGAATATTCCAATTTGGCATATTTCAGATTTTAATAACCTAAACTGTATCAAAGAAAAAATTGCTCAATGTAAAAAATGTAAAGAAAAAAACAACAACAACATAATAGGTAGAATGATTAAATTAAAAACTATAAGACTATTCATAGGATAATATTATGGAATAATGACTAGGAAATGTGCAAACAATTAATAGACTATGAAATACTATGAAATCAAGCATTGAATCGAATAATATAAAGATTTTTTAATGACCTGAAAGCAGAGAGGGAATATAATAAAAGTAAAAAAAAACAAGACACAATAATGTTTCACATTTCATCAATTCATTCATTACGCCACACTAGTTTATAACTACCATTCATTACAACCATGATGAAAAGAAAAGCATATTAAGCTATACTGTATGTTGACATTATGTACTCAAATGACCCAATTCTGATTTTCACCACGATGTGTCACAGAACAGATTTATTTATTTACTTACTGTATTTTAGGATCTGAGTCACTTTTTCATGTGGTCCTAAGTCATATATATATATGTAATTATATGATATATATGTATTAGGTAATTGATATGGAAACATCTGTTGTTTTTGACTAGGTGTACAATCCATGTTCCTCATTGGTTTTGATATAATTCCCGCTGTAGCAGCCCTGAACACTGATTCTGCTCTAATGACATATGCGTTGTGCCAGTAAGTAATTGAAGCAGTGAGCCATTTCCTTCCACACTCCTCAAAATCCCTTTTAAGTTCATCACAATGAAACCTGTACTAGATTCCTAATCAGGCACTTTCTGTTTTTATACAGTATATCTTATACTGTACATGTTTTATGTCTATACCCTTAACTTGTCTGCTGTGTTTGTTTGCTTTGGTGTAACTCTACTCTCTAATTCTGTCTGACACAAACCATTTGCAGTGCTCCTGGTGCACTTGGTGATCAGATTCTTATCTCATCCTCGTTGAGGAAGACACATCTGGAAGTAATATCACAGCTGGTAATCACTGCCTCTGCAAATAAGTCAATTATGAAAAATATGTGCAAGACTTTCTGTGACCGTACATGGTTTCCCACTGGCAACAGAACAATCCTGGAAGATGAGAGTACAATTCTGAGTCAGCTCAATCACATTCCTATTATTTTACTCTGAGAATGTCAACAGACACAGCTATAATTATATCTTGCTGCTGAAACACACTTGAAGACTTTGAAGATTATCGGAATCTGGTAACATGACACATCAAGTACCCACACATGTGCTTCCTTGTGTACATCTATTTAAAAGACAACGCCATCTAGAGATGCAACACTACTGAAAGCAGTGCTATGTTCAATCTCTTCAAAAATCATTACTACTTTGTGTTAAGCAGTCTGAATCAGTACATTCCTTTAAAAGGTAAAACAAGACACACTGCAGTTTTGCAATCAGAGGACAGAGTTTAGTACAGGGACGTGATAAACTTTTGAAACAAGTGGATGATCATGGTTTCTATTTTTTATAACAGCATTTGATATATTAGTTCTTGCTTTACAATAATGTATAGCGTAAGTGCATCATGGTTAGCAGTAAAAAAGGTTATTGTTGTCATGCTTTTGCACCACTTAGGGTGATTTTATTTGGTGTAATCTTGGATCAATGTACAAGTTTGTAAAAGGTGTTTTGCCCTTTCTGTACTTAGCTATAAATGTATTCATAATCCAACAGAGCTTTAATTCGTTTTCCTTCCAATCTTGCAAAAAAAAAAAGTTTTCAGGTACCAAAAATAGCCCAAACATAATCCAACAAGAGAAAAAAAAGACGCAGTGAGTCATCACTTCCTGGATGCTGAAGCACGAAAAGGGGGGGCGGGGGGTGTTGGGAAGCCATGGCCAAAAAGGACGCATGAGTGAAGATTTTACATTTGAATCGCACTTGGAATGCTTTAGCAGGTGAGTGGCTTTTCTTAAAATAGCTTATTCTTCATGCATGAGCCCTCCTGGATGAAATAAAATCAACCATAAATTGAAAGATTCAAATCATGATATATCAAATTGACATACAGTATTAAAGATGAACCATTGGGTCTGAGTAAAAAACAAGATGATGTAAAATATTGACAAAGATAAATTATACCTAAAGAATCTTTCAAAAAGTTAAAAAAAACTGTTTTTCAGACATTCCTTATCACAATGCCCTTCTCTGCCTCTTGTAGGATATCCAGAAAACCGTTTGGACACCTCTATTGAACTCATTGATCCAACCCTTAATGGCCAGGTACTGTATACGGGCAGGCCATTCCATTCTTCTTCCTCTGCAAATATCCCCTTAAAAGAATGTGTGGGGGTTAGAAAAGCTTCCAGGGAAAAAAAAGAAAAAAGAAAATCCTACCTAGGCACCTTCTTCCCCTTTCTGACATACAGTACATACAGAAGGCGGTGACACAACAAATCCTCCGTAAATAATTTATAGCATGTCCCTATACAGTATGTATCTTTATAACTGTATAAATATGTGTGACCTGAATCGATGTGTGTGACCTCAACTAGGATTTAACTTATATAGTTGATTTATTGAGGAAATGTATTTTCAAAGGCAGTATGTAAAACATTTAGACCTGTCATCATTTAGACATAAATCATCAACCTGATTTAGTATTACTATATAGCTTCTATTCATTTTTCTTTTAAATTGAAGTTTATATGGAGAACATTCTCTATTTAATCCCCTGCTACTGTACACTAACGCATTTATCCCAGCTTAATGGATACCAGTACGCCAGTGCCGTTATCTTACTGCGTCCTTTACGTCTGAAGTGCTGGACACCCAGGAATTCCTTTCAAGGCTAAAAAGACTTTATGGGAAATGTGGCAATAACCTCCAGCCAAGTTCCTGTATACAGTTCCCACAGACAGAAAAGCGCGACACAAAGCGGCGACACGTTGTACTCGCTGAAGGTCCGTGGAACTACAGTAACTGCCGTGAGCGCCAAGCCACTCCGGATTGTCATTTATGGACATACGGCATTTCTTACATTTGCACCATTCACGAGTCTTATCACGATGCTGTGCTTTAAGTCTTCTGTAAATGTTGACTTTTTTGATGGTTTTATAGCATATTCATAAAAAATAAGTCCTGGTTTGACTTGAATGGGCTTTGTAATATTAAAGGAGCAGTTAATGCTTACACTATGCAGTGTGTATAGAAAATAATCACTCCAACTTTAAAATCACATTTTATTACATTTTAAAATGAAGACAGGCACAGCTTTTGCTTTATCTAGCTGTATTTACTCTTTTAACATCAAGTAAAAGATAGAACACCAAAATGTCAGAAAAATGCTAAATAAAAAACAGAATCACATATTTGGAAAGGATAACCCACATCCCCCTTTCTGAAAAATAATTGTGAACTTAATCAGGTGAAGCTAATCACCTTCTTAATGGAACACAAAGCTTTGCACATCTAGACTTTGCAATATTTGCACAATCTTCTTTGTAGAATTGCTCTTAGAACTGAGCTTAAATTTGATGGTGACACAGTTCGAAGACATGCAGGGTAAGATGACTGGTTTTCCAAATTGCCTGTAGTGTGTGTGTTTGTGTGTGGTTATGGTCTGTAATGGGTTGGCTCTGCATCCAGTAGTCCACCTTGTGCCCCCATATTCCCTGGAATAGGCTCCAGGCCCCCTATGACCGTACACAGAATAAACGCTATAGACAATGGATGGAGGGACGGATTTGTAAATGTAATGTCAGTGGGATACAGATGGCAGCCCAGTCATGGAATCACTCACATTCTGTACTGTACAGTATGTTGGTCAAAATTGCAAAAAACACAGATTTACACAGACCATGGTCAATAAATTTTCATATAGTCATAACTGTGCAGGAGTGAAAAGAGTAATCACTGGTAATACTACTGCTAATTACAGGCTGTTCTAAAGCATATCTAATATACCCTGACTGCAGAGCTACAGATTAGGGCAGTGCAAAGAGATGACACACGACAGATGGCAGAATGGAGCACAACAACCTGAAGCTGATCCCAGTCAGGAAAATCTCAACACGCTTAAACACCACAGCCCTTCTCCATGTGTTAATCCAAACTCCCTGTGGCAAAGGAGATCACAGAGCAAGTGAATAAGTCGTGAAGTTGGTATACTCGTCAGACTTCAATTCAATTAAAAGGTGAGCAGAAAGACATATGGTGCATTTGCATTATCGGGCATGAGGAGGCCATGAGGACATTACCTCATGCTCAATTTCTTTTCTTGAGAAACCGTATGAGCAAAAATAATTTGAATTCCGTTCTGTAGAGTGGATTGATTCTTTAATCCTCCTTCACAGCGAGCACCATATTTTGAATCTTTTTTTGAGGTTTAGCACAAAAATAGCCTCTTTTGGCAGGTTTTAACATTTGCAAGGATATTAACAACCCCTGGCAAGATTTACTGAACAACCCTGACTATTTAGGAGCTACTGCTTAAAACTAAAATCATTCTAAGAGTGAAATCACTCGGGAAACTGGTGAGGCAACAAAATCCTACTTTCTAATCAGAACTTGCTTTATTCAGTAAGATATTATTTATTAGAAAAGATGATTACTCGCTATTAAATCAGTAAAAGGAAAATACCAGGAAGGTTAAACTAATGAGTAGTGTAAGAGCCTGGAATTGAAATGTCAGTACTGAACATATACTTAGCCTGTTATTTCTTTTCATTATTCTTTCAATGAATAGGATCAGTAAAATGGTGTGTCAACTTGTTGCCCTAGTATATATCACAGCACAACCTAATTCCCCTGGGCTGATAAAGTGAACAAAAGCTGCTGCTTACATTATCTCAGCCTAAACGTTGTATAACTGCTTGATTTATAGTCTGAAATCACTTTAAACAGTAAAAGCTCAAGCCATTTTTTCACAGGATTAAAAGCCAAATTCTGCACAAATCTTTTAAAGAACTATCACAAGGTTATAATTTAGCTCATGAATAACAATTGTGACAATGAACTGTACACCTGCTCCGCTCTCTGTTCAACCCTGTGCACCTACCAGCATCTCAGCACTAAATGCCAGCTGAAAAGGGGTGGGGCGCCATAACCATTCATGGCCGGCTTCCCATTTTCATTCACAGTCCTGAAGTACTCCGGCGGCTATAAAAGAAAAGTGGAACTCCAGTTTAGGGAGTAAAAGGTATGAGAACAGAAAAACGTTTTTTAATACAGTTTTTTTCTCCTGATTCTCTCCTTCACCCTGCAGACTCCGAGGGTCCCACTGAGCCCAGAGCAAAAACTCACTGGAGGATTATTCTGCCCGGCCATCTCACCCACGGGTTCGCTCTTCGCCTCCAACCCCGCGCCCTGCTACTGCCCAGCATTGGAACATGGCGACACTTCCCCATTTTGAACGGATACATCTGACTCACCTTTCTCCCGCACCATTCCTACACTGCTCCACTTCTTACTTTCGAGACCAATTAAAAAAATAAAACGTCACCTCTGTGAACACCACAAATACTGTTTACTACCTTAACGGTCTCTGACGCAGGCCAGGGGGCCTCACCAGCCTCGGATAAGCTCATTGCCCATCTACTGGAAACCAGCCCCCAGCAAAATACGGTATTAGAGCAGCTCGCCCAGGGGCTACAGGCTAATACCGCTGAGCTCTCGCGGCTGCGAGGAACAAAGCACGTCTCCCTGCCTGACCCTCGCAAAGAAGCCCAATGACTCCTGACCAAACTTGCACCTCATGACAATGTCGAAGCCTTACTGTAGACATTTGAGCGCACAGAGGAAGAAGCAGACCAGTATGACCGGCCCAAGGTAGAGATCCTAGCCCGGTGTGGTCTCTCAAGTTCCCAAGCTGCCTGTGAGTTTCACCGCTGGACGATATACAGGCACCACCTCGTGCCCAACTGAATGAGCTACATTGGATCACCTTTAGGTGGCTCCAACAGGACAAGCTTGATTCACGCAAGGTCCTTGTCCATGTGGTAGTGGACAAAGTATTCTGCTTCATCCCATTATAAGAAAGTAAAGCAGCATAGATGCTCTGGAATGCGCCATATCCACGCTGTCCCTAAACTTTAAGAGATGAAGAGCAATGGAGAGAAGCCCCCCCTGGACCTCATGGGCCCACTTCCCAAGTCCGCACGAGGACATGAATACATCCTTGTTATTCTGGATTACGCGACTCAATACCCAGTGCTCCCACTGCGTAAAGCCACATCAAGGAACATAGCACGTGAGTTAGTGCTCCTCTTTAGCCAGATGGGCATCCTTACCGATCAAGGTACTCCCTTTGTATCAAAATTACAAATGTAAATCTATATATATATATATAAGTAGTATTTTAAAATCTACATGGTATTTAACAGGGGGCCAGTCCAGATTTTGCAAAATGGGAGTGATGTCTTGAAACCTAGAAGTTTTGGATATAATCCGAGCAGCAGCATTTTGTACTAATTGTAATTTATGAAGTATTTTTGAAGGAAGCCCATAAAATAAAGCATTGCAATAATCAATTCTAGATGTAACAAGAGCATGCACAAGAATAGCCATACTCTTCATTGAAAGGGCAGGACGTAAACGATTGATATTCCTAATATGGAAGAAAGCAGAACGGGTAACACTATTAATATGAGCTTCGAATGACAGTGTTTGATCAAAGATGACTCCCAAACTTTTAACCTGGTTGGATATAGGAACATTCAGATTGTCATTTAAAACAGAAGAAATGTTTGCCTTTCCTAATGTTGATTTTGTGCCCACAAGAAGAATTTCAGTTTTACTATTGTTCAATTTGAGAAAATTGCTTCAAAAACCAAACCTTTAACTCTTCAAGGCACTCAATAAGAGCAGACGGGAGAGACATCATGGGAGGTTTAGAGGAGAGATAGAGTTGGGTATCATCTGCATAACAGTGAAATTGAATGCCATATTTCCTAAATATGCTCCCTATTGGAAGAAAATAGATAAGAAACAGGAGAGGTCCTAGCACGGAGCCCTGAGGGACACCAGTGACAACTGGGGTAGTGGTTGATTGAAACTGTTTAATTTTTAAAAATTGCGTGCGATCAGAAAAATAGGAATGGAACCAAGAAATGGCTATACCAGTAACACCGATAGATTCCAATCTGTTCAATAGTATGGTTTGTGAGACAGTATCAAAAGCAGCATTAAGATCAAGGAGTATAAGAATCGATACAAGGTCAGAATCAGCAGCCAACAGCAAATCATTTGATATCTGTTGAGAGCGAAACCCAGATTGGAACCTTTTCGAAAAGGCTATTACTGGAAAGATAATTACAGAGCTGGGAAGTATCAATCCTTTCAAGAGTTTTAGCCAAGAACGACAAATTTGAAATAGGACGATAATTGTCGAATTTATTTGAGTCAAGGCCTGGTTTCTTAAGGATTGAAGTTAGCCCTGCAGTTTTAAAACCGATAGAAACAATACCAAAAAGAAGTGATGCATGCATGATGTTTATAATTAAGGAAGATAGGAAAGGTAAACCAGCTTTAACTAAGTGGGTCGGTAGTGGGTCCAGTTGACATGTAACAGATTTGGATTTTTTTATAATATAACGAAAGAGTAGTGGAAGCTAGGTTAAAGGCAGAGGTGAGCATTTGTGAGCAGCAATATGGTTTCATGCCTAGAAAGAGTACATCAGATGCAGTACAGAGGTTGAGGATGCTGGTGGAGAAGTACAGAGAAGGTAATAAAGAGTTGCATTGTCTCTTTGTAGATTTAGGAAAGGTGTACGACAGGGTCCTGAGAGAGGAGCTGTGGTGTTGTATGAGGAAGTCTGGAGTGGCAGAGAAGTATGTTAGAGTGGTGCAGGGAATTTATGAGAACTGTAAGACAGTGGTGAGATGTGTTGTAGGTGTGACAGAAGAGTTCAAGGCGGAGGTGGGTCTGCATCAAGGTTAGACAGGAGTCTCCATGGACTATGATGTTTGCAGATGACATTGTGCTTTTTAGCGAGAGCAGGGAACAGGTGGAAGAAAATTTTAAAAGGTGGAGATATGAAGAATATCAGCGAGAATGAAAGGAAAGGTGTACAGGACAGTGGTGAGACCAGCGATGCTCTACGGCTTAGAGACAGTGGCACTGAAGTAAAGACAGGAGACAGAGTTGGAGGTAGCAGAGCTGAAAATGTTGAGGTTCTCCTTAGGAGTGACGAGGATGGATAGGATCAAGAATGAGTTCACCAGAGGGACAACCCATGTTAGATGTGTTGGGGATAAATTCACAGAAGCCAGATTGAGATTGTTTGGACATGCTCAGAGGAGAGATGGTGAATATATCGGTAGAAGGATGCTGATGTTTGAACTGCCAGACAGGAGGTCTAGAGGAAGACCAAAGAGAAGATTTATGAATGCATTAAGAGAGAACATGAAGTTAGTTGGTGTGAGAGAAGAGAATGTAGAGGATAGGGTTAGATGGAGGCAGATGATTCGCTGTGGCTACCCCTAAAAGGGAACAGCCAAAAGACAAAGAAGAAGAAGAAGATAACAAACTTCTTCCTCAGTTGGCAGTTTAAAAGTAGAAAAGGTATAGTCAGCCCTTAGCATTTGACCAGAAGAAATATTAAGATCAGAGCTGGGTGGAACTATTTGCCGGCGGATCAATTCAAGTCTTTTATTTTAAGCTCACGGGCAGTTGACTAAGCATTTTACTGCATATTGTATGACTGTGTATGTGACAAATAAAATTTGAATTTGAATTTGAAATTAATAAAAGACCTGTGTCAACTGTTACAGGTGATACACCTTTACACCTCAGTCTATCACCCAGAGACCGATGGGCTGGTAACGCGCTTCAATCAGATGCTAAAGAGGATGCTGCTTAACATGGCAGAGGGGAACAGTCAGAATTGGGACCAGCTACTGCCCTACGCGCTCTTCGCCGTACGAGAGACCCCCCTCCAAGCCTCCACTAGATAGCCCTCTGGAACAGCCCTCTCCACATCGGTCAGTAATAGAATATTTAAAGGAAATGCAAGAAAAAATCCAGAAAGTTCTCCTGATAGTGCGACAGCACATGGAGAAAGCACAAATGGAACAAAAAGGTGTACTGTATGCCCACCCAGTCGACCCCCAGAATTTCGCCCGGTGACCAAGTGCTCCTATTAGTACCCAGTGTAAACTGCAAATTCCTAACCTGATGGCAAGGGCCCTTCACTTTGACGGAACGTGTAGGAGAAGTAAATTACAAACTCCAACTTCTGCAAAACAGGTGCGGGATCTCATGCGTCGGGATAGGACCTCACCCCAACCCAGGTACAAACGATTAAAGAGCTGGTAGATCAAATTCAGGATGTCTTTTCCCTGGAACCAGGACGCGCACACCTGGTGCAACACGGATTAAGACGCTTCCCGTCAGCGCAATACGCCAGCGCCCCTATTGTGGGCCAGAAGCCCGCCGCAGCACGACTGAGGCCGAAGTGGATAAATACTATGAACCGGCATCATCAAAGAATTAGTAAGTCCCTGGTCTAGCCCGATCGTGGCGGTACCGAAGCCCGACGGTAGCCTGCGGCTTTGCAATGACTTTCGCCGCAGCTTAACCAGGTGTCAGAGTTCGATGCATACCTGCTGCCACACGGATGAACTTATCGAGTGGCTGGGAGAAGCTTGCTTTGTGTCTACATTAGATCTGACAAAGGGATATTGGCAAGTGGCCCTCACTCCCCAAGCGAGAGAGAAAACGGCCTCCAGCAACAACAGAGGCCATTGACAGTATCAGGTTTTCCCTTCGGTCTACACGGAGCCCTGGCCACCTTCCAACGACAAATGGACATCGTGCTGAGGGGGCATAGGGCATACGCCGCCGCGTACCTAGATGACATCCACTGGTGCCGCTGGGATGACCACGTGTTCCACCTCCGGCAGGTGCTGGCGGAGCTCAGGCAGGCCGGATTAACCGCTAACCCAAAAAAATGTCATCTCGGGCTGACGGAGGCACAGTATCTGGGATACAGCATCGAAAGGGAAATCGGAATCGGATTGGAAACCACAGGCAAAAAAGGTACAGGCAATCCACACATACCCACAGCCATGTGGTGTATTGTGACGGAGAACCGTACAACTCTACACACCTACTGGCACTTCGGAACTAATGTCAGCGGAAAAGAGGCAGGGCACCTTAACCATTCGTAGCCGGCTTCCCATTTTCATTCACGGTCCTGGAGTATTCCGGCGCTATAAAATGAGAGCAGAACTCCAGTTCGGTGCGTAAAGGGCATGAGAACAGAGACACGTTTTCTAATACTATTTTTTTTGTTTTGTTTCTCTCTCTCACCCTGCAGACTCCAAGGGTCCCGTTGAGCCCCGAGCAAAAACTTACTGGAGGATTATTTGCCGCTGCCGGACCATCTCTCCCACAGGTTTGCTCTTCGCCCTGCTACTGCCTGGCGTTGGAACACGGCGACACTTTCTCGCTTTGAATGGATAGATCTGACTCACCTGCTCCCCTCCTCACTTTCGTGACCAATTAAAAAAATAAAATGTCACCTCTGTGAACACTGCAAATACCGTTTCTGTGCCTGTGTCAGTACCCTGTTGCCATTACACAATGTTCTCTTCTTTAACCATTCCACCTTGTTAACACTTTTTTATGTCATGTTTAGGCTTTTGGGAAGGAGTTTATGGATTATATCAGCATTTAAATGTTAATCAATTTCTCTTATATACATGAAGAGGTCAGGAATATTGTAGCAAGAGTATGATTTTGAGTTTTATGTGTATGCATTTGTTGAGCAGGGTGATCAGGATGGTCATACTGCTGTTTAATGTGTTCTTCTTTGTATTATTATGAAAAATGCACGGGATAAACATCATATGGTAAAGATGCATCAAGGTCCAAAGGAGGAGGATTCACTTATCCGCCATGGACAACCATAGACCACCAGAAAGGTGGGTGAAATGCAGTAATGGCAAAGAAGTGCTAAGATAAAAAAGCTTATTTATAAGACACCGAAAGGAATTCAAATAAATCTAGACAACCACTGGGACCAGTCAGTAGGCTATCAACATTGAGTACTGGAGTGAAGAAGAGGGACTGGACCATAGCATGACAGTTCTTTCCAATATCGCTCTAGCTAAAAGTTTGGGTTTTACAAAAGCAGCATGGACATGGTGAGAATCCTTGTCAAGCAGTGGCATATATCATCCAGTATGTGTTTCTGGTTTTGTTTCCTAATTCCCTGTAGTGGGTGAGTGAGTGTGTCCTTGTGTGTGTTCGGGTTGGCACTCTGTCTAAGGTACAGTATACACTGCCTCGTACCCCATATCCACTGGAAAAGGAGACACTTCCTTTTAAAACCTTAAGAAAACGGGTGTGCATGAGAGATATATAAAAATATATAATATAAAAACACTGCTGTTGCACAACAGATAACGCTGCCCCATCACATCTCTAGGGTTCCCCCGTTTCTTCCTCAGCTGGGCTTATTGTCTGTGTAGAGTTTCAAATGTTCTCATTGTGTCTGTGTGAGTTTCTTCTCCACTTTCTTCCTAGCTGCCAAAAACATGCCTGATTTGTGGCTGTGCCTTATACAGGACTTGCTTCCTATTCAGGGTGTATTCTCACCTCACCCCAGTAGCTCAGCAGCTGAGAACAGGAACACTGGGTGTGAGAACTGATAAATGCTTTAGGTTACTATTTGGAGGCATGGAGTTTAACTCTCAACACTAAAACACTGCACAAAGAGTTTTCTTGATAGCGTTGACAAAAGAGGAAGAAAGGAAAATATGACTAATATAACGCATATAAAATATATCTCGTTTTTTAAATACATTTTAACTTGACAAACAAGTGAGGTCTCGTCTCCCATCACATTTTTATTGACAAACAAGTGAGGTCTCATCTCCCATCGTCTCCCATGCTCTGTCTCAGTGCACGTGCGTCACTCGTATAGTCAACATCTGTGCACATGTGTAGTGTTTACTATAATATTGTGACCACTTTGATTGTGCGCGTTTCACAGTGTTCTTATTTCTCACATTTTTTTAATTGTGTGTCAAAGTGTAGTGATACAGGCCAGTATACAGTATATAGTTTTTCAGAACTATAATGCATGCTATCTGGCCCCCATTTAAAAAAAGTTAAAATCCTCTATAATTCCGATCTCAACACACAGTAATATCAGAAATATGCAGTTACTTCCTTCCAAAACATACTCCCTTTTTGGTATACTGTAACAGGCAATGTTTACCACAGTTAAATCACAAATTTGTGGATGGGGGATGAGGTGATGCTAACCTAACCACACTATAACCATATATGATCTGAGTAACAGTGGTCTGTCCACACCGTCATCTTGATGAAAACAAATCTAATCTCTTTCAGTGTTATTACTAGGACTGCTATTTTGCTCTGTCTCATTATTTCCCGTTTTCACAGTGTTCTAATTTCTCACTGCCACAGCTGTTCATATCCTCCCTGTCATGGTTTTCCATATAAGCTTGATGATTTTTTTTCAAATCATCAGTTGTACTATCTGTTATTTAGATGGTCAGTGACCTCTGGGTCAAAACATTATGAAGGGAAAGGTGTGAAGGGAACAATAGTTTGATTACAGTGAGCTAAAATTTTTTTTTTTTTCGTTATTTTTTTCATCTTTTGCTGACACACAGTCTTTGCATCTTCGTACCGTACAGTATCCTCCTTTAGCTTTCAATATTAATTAACATATAATGGATTATTTTGTCATATATCCTTTTTGGCATCTACCAGCATTTTTTATGTGATTTTTTTTATTCTTATTACAAATTCCAATGATCTTAAACAGCAGTGGGGTTTTAAATTGTTTTCAGCTTGTCTTTTTAAATTATCAGTTTGCTAGTATTTCTAAACAGACATTACTATTAAGTATATCTTCATTCATTTAAAGTGCTTGCAAAGACACTTACCATGATCATGATTTTCCAATATGTCTGTAGGGACATGTATGTCTTATGCATTGTTTTTTCAAGAATCCAACTTAAATGCCAATCATTTTAATGTTTTTTTTTTAAATATAAAAAAGCTTTCAACCATGGAATGCAGCGATTAGACATAAATGCTGAGAGATAGGTTATTGACATGAAATATGCACCAAAGAAAATAGGAGAAATACCCACTGTGGATAGTAATTGATTTATATTTCATTTTGAGCTGTAAAATCAATAATAACATTTAAATATGAACTGTATATACACTGTATATATATATATATATATATATATATATATATATATATATATATATATATATATATATATATATATATATATATATATATATACTGTATACATTAGAATTGATAATTGATCATGTTCTTTCCCCCATTAATTTTTCATAATGGTGCAATCACTTTTACTGCTAATTGGACAAAAAATATCTGCTCCATGAAAGCCCAATCTCATAATTTACAGGACTTGAAGGATATGCTGCTTATCCATTATTGCCTAATTGCTTTTTGAAGATCAGATTACAAAATATGGTATTTTGACTGCTTCTGCATTATTCATTATTGTCCATAATTTTTCTATTATTTCTCAGCAGCAATCTTATTTCCCCTCTTGTCTGTTCTAACCATACAGTATCCATCACCAGCATACTGATCATCTTGATTTTCACTGGTTCATGCCTTATGTTAGATGCTCATTGTGTTTAAACATTTCTCTGAAACTCCTCAGATACAGAGACTGGACTGAACATGAAAGCCAAAAAATCCTCTAGGAAGCCTGGAGAACTATTCCTCCAAACTACATAAAAAATAAAAGAAAGTCTGGCTCTTAGAAGCGAAATATGAAGAAATGAGAAAGGGCTCAAGACTTGCACAATACTGTATTTTTTAACGTTATTTTCCCCTTGACATCTGTGCAGTTGTGCACACTTATCTCTACTGTGACCTGCAGTCCAATGTCTACAGTGGTGTTTCACACTGTTAAAAGGTTCTGCCCGCTTGAAGAGCAATTGCATTAAACATCAAGCTCATGAAGATGTTATTTTTAAAAATATAATTTTAAACCTTTTTAAAATATACATTACAAGTTATGATTAAACTACATGGTAAAACCATTGGAACTTATTAATCAAGCTGAGTATGAATTCGTATAAAAAATTCATGCGAGCTATTATACGAGATATGGTATTCACAGAGATCCTATAGATAAAAAAAAAGCCTTTTACTAATGCTGTTGAGACTAGTACCCAGAGGCGTCATAAGGATCATAATTTCCTAATGTGTCTGTAGGACTCTAAAATAAATTATGTCCTATACATAGTTTTTTCAAGAATCCAACTTAAATGCAAATCATTTAAATGTTTTTTATAGAAACTTTCCAACCATGGAGGATGGAAGTGCAGCAATTAGACATAAATGCTGAGAGATTGATTTTCCCGAAGGGTTACTGATATTAAATATGCACCAGAGAAAATGGGAGAAATAACCACTGTGGATAGTAATTGATTTATAATTTCATTTTGAGCTGTGAAATCAATAATAACAATTAAGTATAAGCTTATAAGAAAAGAAAAAAAAATATGATTGATCATTGATCTTGTAATTTCTTCCTTTAATCTTTCAATATAATGCAATTACGTTTCCTGCTTTTAAGCCCCTTTTTAATTTTGATGTCCCAATGGGAAGATAATTAAAAATTAGACCTTAAGGATGCCACAGTGAACTTTTAAAGGTCTTTTGACAGAAATATTTTTTATATATATATATATATATAGGCTTGATGTAAAGTGCAGTGTTGAACACTCGCATCTCTCTCTTACTCACTCTTATGCCTTATACTATATGTAAACATTCTGTACTGAGCAAAAATTGTACAAACTCTTGAAGATCTTTCTAAACCTTTTAAATTGAACAGCAGTTTGGCTGCACTCAGCTCATCTAAACCAACTAGAGACACACAAGTCACTAACACACAGATAAACATTTAACACACACTGTACAGTATGTAATTATCTTATACTATATTATATAACATAATGGCCAAAATTAGTTAGACAAAAGTGAAATTCAATGTTTTTATGACATTTTTTGAATAAAAACAATCAAAGTATTAAGAATAATTTGTTATTATGCAATGAAATACAGTAGCTAGACAACATACAACAAACAATATTTAGTACAAAGTCCTTTATTTTTTAAAACCTGCTGGATGCAACCCGGCATAGAGTCAAAAAGGCGTCTGCAGTACTCTGGTGTTACTCATCCAATCTTTGATTGCTTACTGAAGATCATGTAGAGGAGACGGTTTCTTGACTGCTCCGGGCTTCTTCACTATTGTCCAACAATGTTCCATCAATGTTCTATCGGCTTTAGGTCTGAATATGACCCAGGCCATGGCTCCAGAAGCTGGTTTTGTTACATAGACAGATTTTCCCCAGTTTTTCATAACTATAATGCATGATATATGTTGTCTTAATACTTTAGAGCAACACTGTAAGTGTGAGACAGCTGTGCTCATTAGCACTGTTGCCTTGCACCTCACACCTCAATCAAATCTCACCTTGGGTCTCTGTGTGTGTAAGGAGTTTGCATATTCTCCACACGCAAGAACAGAGGGTTTCCTCTGGGATTTAGTTTTTTTTTTTTTTTTTACTTTTGGTCAACATCGTTACAGTTCAGTGACTTTTAATCACGTACTGTATATACAATTCAGTTGCAGGAAACACTTTATCCTGGTCAAGGTTGCTGAGGCATCTGGAGCCTATTCATAGTTCACACACAGTTCACAGTAACACTTAAAAATAGGCAAACTCTGCAGCAAAATGTTTTTAGTAGATGGAAAATCACCAAAAGACTCACACTGTCTTTTCATCAACATGCTTCCGATCTTTTGAGTCTGCTATCTTTCATGTTTTTTTTCTCATGTTGTTTTAGGAAGTTTTCCCAACTCACTGAATTTAGGATTGAAAATTTGGATCTTGTATTAATATATATTTCTGTAAACCTGTTTGTGACAATTAGCATTGTTAAAATGTGATACAAATAAAATTAAATTTGTAGGGGGGACCTTGTGGTTTTAGTTGAATTTAATTCTCCCCTTTAACTGGAGCGAAAATAAATAAATAAATAAATAAATAAATAAAATAAGTGTATAACCTACTGTATATGCCATTATAAGGCCTAACTTAATATCCGTACATACCATATCAGTACTATCCATCTATCCAGGAAACTCTGAAGTCTATCTACGGACCATGGAGGCCAATGGTTACCATTGTATTTATTCCCTTTTTTTTTTTTTTTTAGAACATGGTAGCACGTCCAGTCACTATAAATATTGAATAGTGTGTGTGGCAATTTGCGAATGCCAGTTAACCTAATCTTTCTACTGTAGTTCCTGGCGGAAACTCATCAAGCACGGGGAAAAGATGCAAACTCCATGCACTCAGACCTGAAGTGGGAATCGAACCCAGACCCTGGAGGTGCAAGGCAACAGTGCTAACCACTAAGTCACATGTCACAGCAAAATGTTTTTAGAAATATTTAAAAGTTAAAGCTAAAAATAATCTGATCAGCTTTAGTTTAATCAGTCATATTACGATTTCAGGTTGAAGCTCACGTATAGTACATGTCTGTCTTTCTGCACGGCAAAACTCTCTGCCTAATTTATTAAAACAAAGAAATCCAATTTTGTTAGGGTTAAGTATCTAATGCTTTGTTTTTATGCCAAGTTGTACTTCTTTCATCGTCAGCCAAATACACTCCCTGTTTAAAGTAGATTATTGTGTCTGGATCACTTTTACTGAACATTTTAATTTGAGCTGCTAACACTCTCAGTTCAGGTATTTTACACACCTTAACCTCAGACTGCTGCAGATATTTTTGCTATAACGACCTGCGTTTTATCTCATAATGGTGCTTTACATTACTGAATGAACTAGAACCACGAATTTCAGGAACATATGAGACAAACTGGTTTGAACTTCCCGCAGGAAGAATAAACAGACAATGATCTGTCCAGTTTTCACAAGTTACAAACCTTTTTTTGGAGTAAGCCATGTTGGGTCAAGCGTTTGTTTGTGTTTGGTGAGGATTTGGGTGCTTTGTAGGTGCATTATGGTCATTTCTGAGTCTTTCGCATACTCTGTGTATTTACAGTAAACTATCATGCTGATTGGCTCTGTTGAGTGATACATGTACACCCACTTTTAGGGCAAAAGTGCTGGCTGCTATGAGTTAATCTGGCATAAAACTGTATGAAACACAAAATATCTCAATAAAAGAGCGAGTTCTGACCAATGTACAGACAAAACCAACTTTTTTTATTTTTTATTATTCATGTTGATCATAACTTTATTATCATATGATGTAATTAAATCAACATGTGTGACACAAACATCCAGGTTCATAGGAGCTGAAAAATCACTTGTTTTGTATAAAGATCTTAACTCTTAATAACTCTTATTTTTCAATGCACTGAATTTCTTCAGCAGTAAATTCACCTCTGAATTACTTTCAATTTTTTGACACAAACAAAAGTAGATAAAATAGATCATAGCTTCTATGAGGCACAGCTCATACTATATCCGGCATGGGCTGTTTTCCCAGAGGGAGGGAAAAAATGTGGCATTCCAATGCAGAATGGCACAGTAATTTATTTATTTATTTTAAATTAGCTCAGAAATTCATCAAAGGTTAAAAAAAGATCCTAAAATGAAGAGCAAAAACCAGGAATCAGTTATATAATTCACTAGTAGGCTACATCCTTGTGGCGGCTTCAGCTCTCAGCTTAGTGAGGTGTATATCGTCTAAGAGGCCAAAAACGAATTAACCGACAGTTTACAGCAGTCTGATGCTGAACAAGAAGGCCAGGATCTTCAGTTTTAACTGTCTCCAGGATGTTTGACAGTATATCTGTGTTTGTTCATGGTCTCATTGGCACCCACGCCAGCTTCATGACACTAATACATAAAGCATCCCACGCCCTGAGGAAACAACACAAAAGGAGCTGTCAATTAAAACCCATGGTTGATGCACCTTCCTCCATACATCTGCTAGAAGATGGAGAAGAGATGAGTAAAAAGAAAAGGACTAAGAGGAGGCGGAAAGGAGAGGACAGAATGGCAGAAGGGGAAACAAAATAAACAAAATAAAAGTAGATAACATGGACTCTCACATGGATTATAAATAGCAGTTCAGTAGCAATCAAGAATCAACAAAACTGTATAGATTTTATATTAATTAGTCATATAGACGAGAACTGTAACAGGACATTTGTAATACTGTTCTGTGGCTTTTTTCAAAGGAAGCAAGATTCATTCACTCTTGCTTAAAATGTTTCTTACATTTTTTTTTTTGAGGAGCCACTCTACTAAAAAATTAAAACACAAAAGCATAGTATTATGAAAAGTCTTGAACCATCCATTATTTGTTTATAATAAATTTAATTTAATCCAGCTTAAAAAAATTATATTAAAGTAGTTGAAACAAATGTTTTATGGTGTCAGTCTACACAAAAGTGCCCAAAGATACCATTTTTAAATCAGTTGTTTATGTAATAACCTCAGCAGCGACCTCATTTCCCCTCTTATCTGTTTCAACCACTCAGCATTTAGCATCACCAGTACACTAATCACCGGACTGATCATCTGTCATTATTTGCACCTGTTTCTCACTGGTTCATGCTTTAAGGAAAATGTGTTTTTAATCTTTGAAAGGTTCATACAGTAGAAACAAAATAATTTCTTCGAAACTGCTCAAGTACAGGGACTTACGACGGAGTGTTAGGGCCAAGATGGCCGAGATGAAAACTCAAAAATTTTAAGAGGTTTTGGAGGTTTCGAGATGTAAACTCAAAAGTTTTGTGTTTCAAACAAAAAAAAAGGGCACTTTACAAGGTCAGGCAGACATCACTTGTTTTGCATTATGCCTAAAGTGGAAGATCTAATCAAACTTTACTTTTCCCTTGGCTTGAGTAACAAGGAATACTTATTTTAGCTCAGAATCACCAGATCATCATAAACATCTGGACTTTGAAAATACATTGCTGTAAGTTGAACCTATTTTGAAGAAGACACCATACTGACTTGGATGAGGTGATTGCCTTTGTTTATCAGGAACTACAAAGCAGTGGACAGATTTAACGTTATCGCTGGTTGCATCAATTTTTTTTCCGATTTCAGTTTTTTTCTCGAAACTTTTGAGGTTTTTTTACTTGAAAATGTTAGGTTATTTTTCTCGAAATTTTCGAGTTTTCATCTCGAAATCTTTTCAACTAGGAAATTCCCTGCCCCTCCCCTTGCAAGTCTTTTTTTTTTTTAATCCCATCTTGGCCCTAATACTGCGTCGTAGGGCACTAGACTGAAAATGACAGACAAAAAGTGGTTTCTTTCCTTTGGAACTTTGGCTCTTTGAAAGCAAAATATGAAAAAATTAGGGGTGGCTCAAGACTTTTGCACAGTACTGTATTTTTTGTATATTTTCCCCTAAGCATTTTCCCCTGATCTCTATGTTGTGCATACTTATCTCTACTGTGAAAGTCAGCTAACTTTGAGAGTTCATGCATGCCAATTTTGTTGTAGACAGCATGGGCGTGACCTGCAGTCCAATAGCTACGTGGAGTTTCAGACTGTTTAAAAGAATTCTGCTTAAAAAGAGCTTAAAGAGTGATTGCAGTTGATACCAAGCTCATGAAGGTGTTATCCCTTGATCAAATTATGTGTTATAAGTTATGATTAAACTATAATGGAAAACCATTGGAACTCTTTAATCAAACTGACTATGAATTGACATGAAGAATATTCATGAGCTTCTACAGAAGACATGATTCATTTTCACAGAGATCATTTAAATAAAAAATTATCGTACTCTTGCTAAAAACTTATGCACATGACAGGTTTAATATAAACTTTAAATCATATAATTTACATTTTAATGTATGGATTATGCTGTTAAGTTTACAGTTTAAAATTAAATCGCACATTTGTTACAATTACAAACAGAATTTTTTGTAATCAATCCTTTCATGTTAATGACATTAAGAAATATTATATTTACTATAAAGAACAAAGGCAGTAAGTCAAGCCAAATCCACTTAAATAAACAATCTGGTCATTCAATTAAGAAGAAATGCATATAAATCTGCTGGTCTGGGCAGATGGTGTCCGTAAGCTGAGGCAGTACAAATGGCAGAACTGATAATACCGGAAGAGTTAGCAAATGCTCCGCATAAGAGGGAACAGATATTCAATGACCAATTTGTTTATTTATTTTATTTATTAGAGACAGTTATGTTTGACACACCATCTTCATTTAAATATTGGGAACACTTTAGAAACAGATCATTCGTGCCATTTCTATGCATGTCAAGATTTTGTCTTTGCAATTTCTTGCTACTGGCACATTGCAGGGAGAAATAAGTAACGATCTGGTATGTCTTAATGCAATGTGTCTTATACGACCTAATACACTGGGGAAGTGAGAACACTCCATTCTTTTGCTTTTCTAACTTAGCATCAGGGAGTGTGTGAGGGATTTTCTGTTTGAGACACTTTGCTTTAGATAAATATCTTAAACATATGACCAAAACCTACAATCACTAGGGTACAGGATGTAAGATGAGATAGATTTATGAATTGTAAAGTAAGATAAAGTTCTGCAAAAATATACCATATATTTTTTTCTTTTTTTATATTGTCAAACCAGTTTATATACAGTACTGTGCAGAAGTCTTAGGCGCATGCAAATAACTGCGGTAGACCAAGGATGTCTTGCAACAATGTCTTAAAATTAAAAAAATGCATTAAAAAATGCTATAAAAACAGTAATTAATAAAGCAATATCAATAATTGGTGTAAACATACTGGAACATATAGTCTTAGGTAAAATCTATGCAGTTATATAAGGAAGATGCTCAATTTACTGAACATCCTGCAGAACCAGCCACAGTCCTTCTGAGGATTTTGTTGCACCTGCTTCTTCTTTCATGCAGGAAAACCCTGAAGCTTTTTCTGTCTGAAAAGTGATCTTTTACATAATATACTGTTTTTTTTTCTGGCCTACAGATATTTTGCTGTAAGATTTTTTTTTTCTTTTTGCTGTAATGCTAATGTTTGAAAACCAGGATTTTTTTTTTACAGACATAATTTAAATCTATAAAATAAATATATTCCAGAATGTTTATAATGTATATACACACACCGAACAGTCTTCGCCACCACCATAACAGTGATGCAACACCTTCAGTGAGCCACCATAACAGTGCTCTTATACAGTACCTTCAGTGAGCATTGGCCATTCATGACCCTGTTGCCAGTTAACCAGTTTTTTTTAATTCCTTGGATTACTATTGGTATGTTCAATTTCAATTCAATTCAATTTTATTTATATAGCGCTTTTAACAATGGTCATTGTCTCAAAGCAGCTTCACAAAAAAAAAAAAAAGAATTTTTTTTTCAAGAAAAGAAAAGAAAAGAAAATATTTTGAAGTGTGTATGTGTGAGAAAAATGTGTCTAGATAATAATGAAATGAATGAATGATGAATGAAATGTCTCTGATGAGCAAGCCAAGGGTGACGGCGACAGTGGCAAGGAAAAACTCCCTGAGATGGCAATAGGAAGAAACCTTGAGAGGAACCAGACTCAACAGGGAACCCATCCTCATCTGGGTGATAACAGATAGAAATAACATCATGTGTGTTGTGCAGGTGAAAGTTCAATATATCAGAAGTTGTGTAGATTCAGTTCAGCAGTAGGTGCAGAGGGCAGATGGGGTCTGGATCACTGGAAGCACAGGAGCAGGATGTGTAGCTCCAGCCATCATAAAGCAGAATCTAGCTGGAGCAGGTTCTTCTCAAGATGCCTTGGAAACCTCGCAGGGTTGGCCTTTGTCTAATAAAGCTGGCACAATCTCCAGATGTCTCAGGATGGGTAGAAAAATACAGAAAAGATGGAGAGAATTAGCGTAGTTGCCATTCAGGATAAGTGTAATGGAGTATGAGGTTATGGGATGAGTTACGCGTATGCCAGATTAAAGAGATGCGTCTTGAGTCTACTTTTGAATTGGGAAACCGTGTCTGCTCCCCGAACACTGTCTGGAAGGCTATTCCAAAGCTTTGGAGCCAAATATGAAAATGCCCTGCCCCCTTTTGTAGATTTTAAAATTCTGGGAACTACCAGAAGTCCGGAGTTTTGTGATTTTAAGGAACATGGTGGATTATAGCGTATCAGAAGACTGGTTAGGTATGTGGCAGCTAAACCGTTTAAAGTCTTGTATGTAAGTATTACTATTTTGTAATTAATTCTAAATTGAACAGCTAGCCAGTGCAGTGATGATAATATTGGGGTTATATGATCATATTTTCTGGATCTAGTGAGAACCCTGGCGGCTGCATTTTGGACTAACTGTAGCTTGTTTATTGAGGATGCAGGACAACCACCTAGTAATGCATTACAATAGTCCAGTCTGGAGGTCATGAATGCATGAACCAGCTTTTCTGCATCAGATACGGATAAGATGCTCCTAAGTTTGGCAATATTTCTAAGATGGAAAAAGGCTGTTTTTGTGATATTGGAAATATGATTTTCAAAAGACAAGTTACTGTCTAATATCACGCCCAGGTCTTTTACTGTTGAGCTAGTAGTAACAGTACATCCTTCTAAACGCAGGCTGAATTGTGAAAGCTGTTGTGTGCTGGTTTTTGGGCCGATGAGCAATATCTCTGTCTTATCTGAATTTAGTAAAAGAAAGTTATTGGTCATCCAATCTTTTATGTCCTGGACACACTCTCTTAATTTAGACAACTTGGGTATTTCATCTGGTTTTGTTGAGATGTATAATTGGGTATCATCAGCATAGCAATGGAAACTAATCCCATGCCTTCTAATGATGTTTCCCAGGGGAAGCATGTAAATTGAGAACAGGAGAGGTCCTAAAACTGACCCTGACCACTGCAGCCTGGGAACCCAATTGTCTAGCCATTACAATGTTATTGTCCTGTTTTATCTTCTATTGGTGTAGTCCAATCCAATAGAAGAGCTACTGTAGCTCAAATTGAGAAAAAGGTTAATGCAGGTTCCAATAGAAATTTGTCAGAACACACAGGCCATTAACGTTTTAGTGGCAAAAAGGGGGACTTACTCAGTAGTGGGTGGTCATGAGGTGTATAAACAAACTTATACAAACAGTGTATACAATGCAAAGTGATACACATACAGTAGTTAAACATCCCGGTGCTATTATGCTCTATATTAACACTCGAGGATTGCCTCTTATCATCTCTAGTGGTAAAGTAAAATTACTTATTTACCAGTTAGTAGGAACTGATTGTTGCATAATGTTCATGACCTTCAGCATTCTTTTTCAATGTTTTTCAAGGTAATTGAAAACATTTTGTGTTTACCAATACAGTACACTTTTTCCTTGATCTAATTTGCTGCCAATTGCAGAATCACAATCAAGGAATGTTATTATAATAATAATAATAATAATTATTATTATTATTATTATACTCACACAAAATTCATTTTTGCTCAAATCTTTTGACATTTGACCTTTTTATCACTTTTGTCACTCAAAAAAATGCACAAAATATTTTCCACACCAGTTGAGTTGTTCTTTGTTCTTTGTGTGTGCTTTTTGCATGTGCATAAAATACATATACTGACTATTATTGTTTCTGTATTATTTTTCAAACTACTTTTGTTACCATTCTGCCATAAGGTCAGTACAACTGTAACATAAGTGAATTGAAAAAAAAAAAAACTGTCCATAACCTTGCACTTAATAAAAGATAAAAATGAATATAAAAATATATACATGATAAAATGTCATTTATATCATCGTTAAGTGTTAAGGAACTTCCAAAACAATACACTTGTTTCAGCTTTCCCTATGTCAAGCTCAAAATTATTCCTGAAATTTTCAATTTTCTTTGAAGAGAAAAAAAATACCTCATATTTTTTCCACCCTGTGTCTTTTTTTCCTTTTCTGTCTCATTCGCCGAGAGATGGAGCCTGGTGCAGTCTAAAATAAGACCCGTCAAACTGAAGACAATCTCCAGTGAAACATTGTCCTTTTGGTTGTTTAGCTAACAGAGCTTCACGACAAACCTCAGCTACAATAATTAAGATCTTCCCAGGCTGTCCCAGGGGCAACCAATAAGAATCAAGCGCCAAGGAGCACTCCTGTCCTTAGGCCAAATGGACAAGAGCAAACTGTATGTTATTTTGATTTTTATTCTCACTATTATAAAAATATACCAAGGAAATTCGATATACTGTTAACCTTAAAGTACAGTGGGGAAAAAAGTATTTAGTCAGCCACCAATTGTGCGAGTTCTCCCACCTAAAAAGATGAGAGAGGCCTGTAACTTTCATCATACTGTAGGTATACCTCAGCTATAAGAGACAAAATAAGAAAAGAAATTTAGGATTTTTAAATAATCTATTTGCAAATTATGGTGTAAAATAAGTATTTGGTCAATAACAAAATGTAATCTCAATACTTTGTTATATACCCTTTGTAAGGGCCATATTTCATTCTTGTGATTTGTTGTTATGTTTATCTTATTTCAGTTTATTAGTTAAGCATTAAGCATTAAGTATCATACATATAATTTGTATTGTGACATCATTTCATGTGTTGTTCTGTGACATCACCCCACAGTTATGCAGTTCCATGTCTATCACGCATGTTAGTTGTAGTTGTTGTTAAGACACGGAAGGATACAGAAAGGTGTGGAGCACACAAGCTTTTGACCGTGATAACGTGAGACAGTAAGCTAAAAGGAATACAGTAAAATAAGTTGTTGTAACTGTAATCTATCGAAGCTACAGAACACAGCAAGCGACTTGTCGTGACTACAGTGGATTTATGCAAGAAACTGTAACAACCGTTGTTTTTGATGTTGGAAATAAACAAGAGACAAAGAAATCAACGAAACGTCTGATGTCGTCAGTGACACTGTGTAACTAAAGACACGCGTCAGAACTTGTGAATAACATGCACCTACACCCTTTGTTGGCAATGACAGAGGTCAAACGTTTTCTGTAAGTCTTCACAGAGGTTTTCACACACTGTTGCTGGTATTTTGGCCCATTCCTCCATGCAGATCTCCTCTAGAGAAGTAATGTTTTGGGTTTTGGGTTGAATGCCTATTGTATTTTCTTATTTTATTGAATCTTATACTCTACCACTGTTTATTATATTATTGCTGTGCAAATTACCTGATGTTGATTTTATACACTCATATATTTTTACTGTGTTTATAACAATAATCAGAATCATTACCAATTAACTGCATGCTTGTAAATAGAAAAAAAAAATTTATTTAATTAAATTCATCTGAGTTTTATACTAACATATATTAAAGTAATAAACATTAATCAATTATAAGGGATAATTGTAGCTCCGCAGCATGCTTGTTTCTCTTTTAAAAGACGGTTTAATAGGTTTTGTATCTGCTTCCTGCAGTAATTGGGTGAACCCTGAGGTAAATGTTCCTCTTATGTAATCTCGATTTGTTGAACTACTGTAGGTTATATGATATTATCAAAGGAAAGCCTTTTAGAATAAAAAATTAACCAGGGCTGTCATTTAGGGTTTTATGGACTATTTTGCTTTTTCTCTTTCTTCTGGACAGTAAAATGCATTGTAGTATGACAAAAACCCTTAGGTAGACCTCTACCTTTTTACAGTTTCCAATTTTGATTAAGGTGTTCATTATGGGCAGCATGGTAGTGTAGTGGATAGCACTGTCGCCTTGCACCTCCAGGGTCCGAGTTCGATTCCCGGCCAGGATCAATTTCAGTCTCTAGTAAATCCTGAATGGGATGCCAACCCAATACAGGGCACAAGCACACACAAGCTCACCTATTCACACACTACAGGCTATTTCAAAACATCATACAATCTGGACTGCATGTGGAAAGAACCCAGAGTACCTGAAGGAAACTCAACAAGCATGAGGGGAACATGCACTCAGAATCAGAGGTGAGATTCTAAGCCCCACACTGCAAAAAAAAAAAAAAAGATCTTAGCAAGTGAAATCTTGCTAAGCATATCTATAAATGTCTTTCTCTACTGGCAAATAATTAGAAATAGGCTTGATAATCTTATATTTGAGTTGTTGTAATCTTATTTGAAGTAAGTATAGATAGGTTTGTCTAGATTCAAGAATATTTCACTTGCTAAGATGAAACATTTTGCAGTGTGTGCGTGGAGTTAGCATGTTCCCCCTGTGCTTGGTGGGTTTCCTCCAGGTACTCTGGTTTCCTTTCACACTCCAAAGACTCCCCCGACCCTCTATACAGGGTCAGCGGTATATGTGAGAGTGATTGCCTCGATTGTTATAGCTTGGTCAACCTGTACCCAAGTTCTCCTGTCTGTCCCGCAGAAGTTAATAGGAATCATTACAGTTTCTCCACTCTCAACAGTAATTCCTATATGTTACGCCATTTACACTTCGCACCTCAAAAAATAGTTACAATACAAATAAAGCTTGCAAAGACAAAAATAGCAAAAATTGGTTGGTTTTCTGTAAAAAAATAAAATAAATAAACACTGAACAAAATTCAACACAAGTACTTTGTTACAGAACATGAAATATGAATTGGCAATGGAAATAATAAGATGTGGAATCATGGATTTGTTGTTGTAATGTACTACTGGAATATCTATTATTATTCAAGCTCCATGCACTTTATGAGGCACAAGCTTACCCCACCCCCACCCCCCAGACTTAAACATTTAGACGAGTCACATCCACACCAGCATGAGAAATGAGTAGGTGGAAAAGGGAGTTGGGAACAGGGAGAAAGACTGAGAGTCAAAGAGAATACGAAATCGTGAAGAGGAAGCAGGTGAGCGAATTACAAGAAGGTGGTGGTGAGAGGAGAAAAGAGAGTGCAAGGCAGAGATTTTGCAGCGTACGTGATCTATCTCAATATCTGAGTGATGTGTGCATTTGCAAGAAACGTATGAAGCATGCGATAATCCCACAGCAATGGGACCGAGCAGAGGACAGTGCAAAACCCAGACTGTCAGAAATTTATACAATCAGGTAATCCCCCTCACCAAGTTCTAGTTAAACTAATGTCTATCTAATAATCACACTTCTTAAGCATTTTGGCTAAACGACCTTAAAAAGTTAGACTGTACACAAGTACAGTAAGTGCATAATTTATGGCACACTTTATTTTTACACATTAAAACGCTGCTTAGGCTTACAGTACATGATTTAATAGGAAATATTATATATAAATAGGTAATTTGTACAACTGACCTCCTGGAGCTGCTCTCTGTGCAGAAGTAGTCTTGCTTGGAAGGGTGTAAGCTCAAATCCCAGCATTCCTGTTGCAGGCTTGTGCAAAGCCCTTAAGCCTCAACTGCTTAGTTATACAAGTGAGATAAACATTAGTCACACTGGATAAGGGCACCCACTAAATTTTCTAAATGAAAATGAAACACAGCATGACACTAAGTCTATTACTGTCCACATATGCTTATGCACTGAACAATTTTATCCATCCTATGCATGTTTCAATACATTGCCAGCAAGGAAGACTTGTGTTGCATTAAAATAAAACAATGCAAAATATAAGCACTTTCACTAGGGGGCTCATTTAGTTTTCAAAGGGTATTCAAGTCAAACTGGGACTTGTGGTGAAATTTCTTCTGAATGAAGTCACAAACCAACTGGCATTTGCAGAATAGTAATAGACTTTTTAGCTGTTTGGCTGAAGTAAAACATTTGGATGGTACAAACGTTATAGAAAGCCGTAAATCTGTGAATGACAATCCTGTCCGAGGTGGCTCAGAGCCCACTGCAGTCGTTTCAATGAACATTTAGAAAGGGGCACACCTGTTCCTTCATAATCATGAGATAACTTGTCGACAATTTGTTAAAAAAGACACTTTTGTCTTTGGGAATTCTACACATGATCATTCACCATCACCACTTGCACATTACAGGAACTCGGCTGGGAGTTATTGCCACATCCCCCCTGTACAGTCCTACCTTTCCATTTCCACATGTTTGGGCCATTAAAGGAGTTCCTGGGAGGCCAGCATTTCAGATGTGATGCAGGCAGTCCGATCATGGATCCGGTGTACTGAGAAAACTTTCCACCTTGATGGTGTCCAAGCACGAGCGAAATGCTGAGAAAAGTGCATTAGTATAGCAGGGTATATACAGTTTTTATTCTCATAACTGTATTCTGTTTTTCTGCACAATCAACGGCCCTTACATATTAAACAGGCAGCATTGCACTCTTTAGAATAAAATTATACCCTTTTCTTGCGATGTCATTTGCTTCACGTAATGCAATTTCCACTTTCTTTGGTTTACTGGATGTGATATGAAGTGTAATGCCATTGCTTTATCCACCCGCAGGCATGTTACTACTTATAGTATTTAACTGCATTTAAATACTATTTCAAGTTATGAAAATCTGAACTCAGCTGGCAGTACTACTACGTTTTGTGCTCTCTTGTGGTGTGGGATTACATCATTTGTATTTATTGTTTATAGCACTCCTATGTATAATGTATACTGCAGCACCCATGCTTGTTTTCCCTCTTTCTTTCTGTTCTTCCTACACCTCTTTCACACTTGATTTTGTTCAGGTTGTGGAATGCTATGTTGCATACTGTACCGTATGAGCCAAATATAGCCTCATACTTGGATTGTCATGAAAGATAAAAATATCTGGCAAGTGTGTAATTGTTATTGTGGAAGGCAGCACAGGTTGAAATTTGCATGACAAGGAGAGCAGCGGAAGGCGGGAGTAGCTTACGAGTTGAGGGCACGGACTTACGATTGTAAGGTTATGAGTTCAAATCCAAGCACTATCAAGTTGCCCCTCCTGGGCCCACAAGCTCGGTATAAAATGTTCCTCAGCATAAAAGTGTCGGCAAAATGCTATAAATAAACACAGGGTTTGTTTACTTCCAAGTAACTAATTTCTTGAAAATTTAACTGATTTCAAATTTAAAACAAACTAAACACACAATATCAGCATTCTTGATATCGACCAGGGGAACAATATCACCCTGGGGGTTCTGTCTACTTATATTTCCCAGTACTTACTAATAAAAATGAAAAAACAACTTAAAAAGTGAAAGGGAAAGAGAGATTGCGAATTTATATATATTTAATGCACATTTTACAACCCCTAATTTAAACTACTTCGCTACTAAGGTCATAAATCAGAAAAAGGAATTTCAAACAACAAATACAATAAGGAACATTAAAATGAAATCCTGGAATGCTGTCACTGTGTATGCAGCTTTATGTAAATAATGAGACTCTCCAAACGAGGGAAGCATCCGAAAACGGCAAGTGAGTCTAGGGAGGAATAATGATCGTGCCAAGATTCCAGTTGCACTAGTCTTTCTGCAGAGTCAGGGACAAGAAAGAACCAAGTTTTGCTGAAGTTTTCTTCAGGCTCTGACGTCTTATGAAATAAAATCTCAAGAAAGACGTCTTCCCGAATTAGACCCGTGATCTACAATATCTACCAGTCATGCTTGCTGTATTACAGTACGAGAGTATGTTAAACTTTTTAGCTGACTAGCTGCCCAAAAAGCCTATAGAGTGTACATACTGTAAAGACTGGAATGGAGACCTCAAACATCTATAGTGTGGGTATACCTGTTGTGCGAATCAAAGAGCAGAGGAGATACAGTACTCAAGGTGTCTAAACTAAAATGGCAAGATAAAGACATAAAGGGGTTTCAGGTCACTGATTGACTGAGACACAGGATGAAAATACTTCGCTGGTAGGATCAAGATAATAATGGAAGTTTTCATATTTGCCGTCCAGGTGAAATGATTTGGGGTTAAGACACAACCATGGATATAGCACATTAGCAATGGTTGTAAGACAAATGTTCGCCAAAAGCCAAAAATAAGGCAAATGGAAATGTGTCTACTATTGATCGTGTGGCATATTGTTCTGATGTCAGAATATTGTGCATAGTGGATGTTGATCATACTTTTGATTTATTATAATAATTTAAACCACCTACATGCACATGTTTGTGATGCGAGTGGTCACTGGAGGCGGTTTCAGTTGGCCATGAAGACAGCCTTGCACTCGGCTCATGCAGACAGTTGTTCTCTAACAGCTTGTGGTTGCAGTCGCTCAATAGTTCAGGACTGAAATTCCCACAAATTCTTTTGTACCTGAGACTCCATGACTGCAGATCAGCCTCCAATAACAAAAGTGGAATTAATAACTTATACACCTCTCCTGTTACAGTATGACTGCAGAGCATTCTTATTATGCCATCAATTAGTACTTCAATTCTTAGTTATTCAATCATGTGGCAGTATACAGTACAATGCATTCAATCATATAAATGCACATGAAACTGCTAGAGAATGTGATCTCAGCATCTACACAACAGTAGGCACACGTTCATGGACGCAAATATTCCACTAATAATTGGCATAATAAGCCAAAAAGAATAGAAATCATGTAAACGCCTCAGTTGGAAGTCTGACCAGATCTGGGCCGATTAGAATGAATTTCCAATCAGGATTAGAGGCGGGGTGTAAACATTTAATAATTTATTTAATAGGAAAATAATAGCCATATAAACACATTTGAACAATTCGTTTCCCGCTTGTTGAAATAAATTGATTCTTTCTGCTCCACATGAGAAACATGGGAAAGTGACTTAACGAGGGATATTTCGCTTACATTCATGCTACAGTAGGTAAACTCTGTGAGAACAACCCTCTTCCTCTTGTGTTTATTTTCATCCACTGGGTCTCTGTTGGAGGAAGCCTCATTGATTGGCTCAATATTTGTCACACAGTAAAAGATCTAAATGAGTTTCTGTAATCAATCATAATGCAGAAGGCTGGAGTTGTTGAAAAAGATGAGAAGACTAGCTTAACCTTGTAATCAGACAGAATACATGCTGCACAGTGGGCAGAACCACTTTGCACATGTCAAAAATGTTACATTTTAATTAAAACAGCAGAAAACATCATCAGGTTCCAAATCTGTCAAATAAGGACAGGAATCTGAGGCTATAGAAAGTACAGGCTCAGTGAACCTGGACAAGTAAAGCTTGGAAAAATATTGCCTAGTCTAAACATGTATATAAATACAAATTTCTAAATATAGTGAGCGATGAGCGGGCCCAAGCACCTGCACCATTGCCATAAGGGCACACCATGTCATAGTGCTGATGCTATAGTGCTTTGGCCCTAACAAAGCGGCCAGTTAGCCTCTATCTAATGTCATAAAGTTAGTGGTGTCATAAACAGGACTACAACTGTCCAACAATGATCCCTGGTCATTCACCAACAGGTTTAAGAACCCATATGTGCAGAAAAAAGACTTTCATTTATTTATCTTCTATATCGCAGCCTTGTGTGTGGCAACTGAAAGTCCCAGGAGACTTTGAGCATGAGGTAGGGTACTGTACACCCTCGACAGGTCGCCAATCCATTGCCAGGCACACATACACCAGGCAATTTGGGAACACCAATTAGCTTAAAACTGGAGTACCCAGAGAAAACCCACCAAGCATGAGCAGCACACACACACACATACACACTGATCCAAGGCAGAAATCGAACTCTTAACGCTGAAGGTGCAAGGCCACAGTGCTGCCACTAGACATAAATCACCACATATTTATTTAAAATAAGGGCATTTGTGTTGATGGTAATATTACAAAATGGACAAATAGAAGTAGGCCTCTGCCCACTTTTGATTTGGTATTTAATAATTAAATTTGTACTCTCACACTTAAATCCAACTGACAGGTATCACCAGAGTAAACCACGCATCACAAATGTCATTCCTTAACAGCATGTCATCTTCTATCAGCATCATCTAATAAACTCGTGACTCCAACATTCGATAGACCCGGGAAAACTGAGGAATGGAAACAATTACTTCGGCTCTGCACTTTATCTTCATCTGATAACATCAGGTGAACAGGGAAAAAGCCCCCACTTATTTCTATTTCAGGTTTCCAGGGAAAAGCAAACAGAGGGTGTACCGACGACTGCTTTCCAAGAGCCGGATCATTTACAACAGAAAAGCCAAAGCCATTCCACACAGGAGAGTGGAAATGAGGAGTTTTAGGTGTGTTTGGATCTGCTCAGTGATTACCTATCATCACGAACACCAACTGAACCAACAAATGAACTTCTGTTTCATTAGATTAAGAGTTTAGAAAGCTTAAAATTATTCTAGAATTCCTTTATCATTAAAACTGAATGTTAACAATAAGGAAATAGTGTTTAAAAAATTGATTGAGGTAAATCTACTGTGAGTTTCTATGTGACATAAATAAATTGATATCTTTGCAATCAGTTAAATTGAATAATAATTATCATATTAAGCCTACTATAGCACCCCATCCAGGCGTTAACAGATGTTTGTTTGTTGTTTTGATGTCACCTTATTTTGAATCAGTAAACAATTTTTATAAGAATGGTTTTAAATGAGGGTGGTAAGGTAGCACTGTCACCTCGCACCCCCAGGATCTGGGTTTGCATGTGCATAGAGTTTGCATGTTCTCCCCGTGCTTGGTGGGTTAACACCTTTTTTTCCATTTTTAGTTACAGTATTAAACAATAAATGGGAACTAATTGCAGGAAGAAACTAAAGCTGAGTAAGCAACTGAAGAAACATCTGCCATAAGTTTTATGAATCTTTTAAGCCAACTACTTTGATTAAAGGGGTTGCTCCTGTCACTGAAACCTAATTCTGTGCCATACGTACAGTACAGTAGATGTATATAAAACTGAATGGTTCGAATCTCATCTGTCACTGTGCCTTGGTTATGTACGTTATACTGAACCCTAACCTTTTTATCTTGACCTGGTTTTTGGATTTTTACCCATACTCTCCTTTCCATTCCCTGCTTATTGTTGTGACCAAAGGTCTTCTTTGTGATTTATCTGGAGAAGTCAACAGTGTTAATAGTTCATTTGAAATTTGCTATCAGAATGGATTCACCTGGATTGACAAAAATGCCTGTAAACATAGCCATTGTTGCAGGTGAAAAGCAGAAATAATGAGCATAAACAAAAATGCTACTAGAGCTAAGCACACACGCGCAAACACACACACACACACACACACACACACAAACACATGGCCTGACTGAGCCATTAGCTGCCTAATTAACATTCAGTGTTTATGCCTTTTCAGTGAGAAGCTGATTGCAGATGGAAGTGTACAAGGCCTAAATGTTGAAATTTGTAAAGTGTGTGCACATTATTGGCCAATGTGTACCTCCAGCATGATTGAGAAAATGCTGCGTCAATTACACATAATCTCTCTCTCTCTCTCTCTCTCCGTACCAGGCTGTTACATAAGCTGTTCTTTTCTTCTGCTACCTGCCAGCTTACGCAGCACAGCACTCAGCCCAAATGGTGTGTATCAGCTTATCTGAATGTGCACTTGAGCAGAGGCTGTAATCATGCCAAATGCAGGTGCAAAGCCATGGGGCTAATCTTATTCAGTGACATAGACGCTAAATTTGTTTAGCTAGGACAACGTATATGGCAAGTCCGAGATTCTTCACAATCACACAGCCTGAAAGATGGTTTATTTAACAGCTAACAGTTTACAGTATTTAACATTAAGATTAACTTTAAAATACATTTCACTGGTAAGTCTATATGTACTGTATGTGTGTACAGTAAGTATGTATGTATGAGGGGGTATTACAATTTTAGAGATTAGTTTTCTAACATGCCAACAAGGCTGCCCTCACAGTCACAGGAAGCACCAACCTTCATAAGTTAGCGTGCCAAAAGACACCGTCCTGTGTACATCTCCATGACCAAAAAAGGCAGAGCAGGGTTATAGCTTAACCAAGTGCATGCTCATCATCTTTTCAACATTACCGGCATTGTGCATCAAGAATTCGTCCCCAGTGGCCAGACCGTCGATGGCGAATTCTACTGGCAGGTTGTAAGGGGATTGATGGAGGACATAGGGCTCATGAACAGAGATGATCTCGAAACTTTTGTGTGTTTTAATGTATCTATGTATGTACAGTACTGTGTGTGTATAAAAAGTATGTACTGTATGTATGTACATGCATATAAATCTGTCTACTTATCGATACACAGTGCATCTTAAAAAAATTAATATCATAGAAAAGTAACATTTCTTTTTTAATTTAGTCTAAAACGTGAAACTCTCATATATTCTAGATTCATGATATTTAAAGTGAAAAAAATATTTTTTGTTTTAATTTGAATGATTATGGCAGTTTATGAAAATTAAACATCCAGTATTTTAAAATATGAAATATTCCACAGGGATGTAAGCCACAGAAGGCGATGAATTGAAGGGAAAATGTATCTTGGAAAAAAGGTAAACAAACAACAATGGTGACCGCAAACTTAAGAAAATTGTCAAGCGAGGCCGATTTAACATCTTGGGAAACATGCCTCACGTGAATCACCATGCTCAGATATGGGAAATTAGCTACAACTGTTCTATATGTAGTATCAAGCTGCGGAACCAGAGACAACGTCAGAAGTGTCTTACTTAGTCTAAGGAGAAAAAGAACTGGATTGTTGCTTAGTGGCATTCATACTGTAGCAATAAAACTCTTCCTCAAGATGAATGAATAAATAAATAAATAAATAAATAAATAAATAAATAAATAAATAAAACGTCTTAAACCATTTTGCCACATTCCAGAATTGACCCTTAATAACAGTATACATTCATACGCCAGTATTTATTAGTAGTAGCAATATTTTATGTGTTAAGTAAAGTTATAAATGGTGTTAAATATTGTTTGCATTTACAGTAAATGTGTAGAATCTGAACAATCAATATACGTACAAACAATACATTTTAACATAAAAAGAGTTAAGTACTGTATTGTAGTTTGGAAATGTTCTTTGAGCCATGCAGTTTGCAAAATATCTTTTGACTTTATTTTTAGAATATTTCTGGAAAGCAAAAATATATATATATATATTTTGTGGAGAATGGTGTGACAGCATCTGGAATCAAGAGACTTGCCTGCAGGCCACATGTGTGTTTTTGTGGAAGGAGAGGAAAATGCAGTGCCAAAGAACAAGTAAGACCACAACCTGACCCCGATCTCTTTTAGTTTTCCATGACAACTCAAAATGCCCACTGAGATTATTTTCCATGTGGAGATTATAGCATGTCTCTAAAAGGAGAGAAAAATACTCATTGTTATTAGAATTTAACACGAGGCATGTAAGCAAAAACATATACTGATCAGCCAAAACATTAACACCACCAGTGAACTGAATATACCAGTAAGCTGGAGACAGGATCACGGGCACCCAAGGCTCATCCATGCCCAATGGAACAAAAGGCCAGTCTGTCCAGTTTGTAGAGCTAAACCAAGGTGGTTTAAATGTTAATGGTTTTGATGTTATGGCAGATTAGGCTAATTGGCATTCCGAAATTGCCCGGAGTGTGGGTGCCCTGCAATGGATTGACACCATGTCCAGGGTGTACTCCACCTAGTGCCCTAAGTCTCCTGCTATAGGCTCCAGGCTCCCTGCGACCCTGAATACAAGATAAAACGGTATAGACGATGAGTAAGTGAGTGACGATAGGCAATGATGTAGATGAGCATAAAACTTTATCAGTGCGTTTCCACCAACAGAACTGTCCCTCATTCAGTTTTTATTTATTTATTTATTTATTTGCACATTTTGTGTAACTGTAAAGGATGTACTGTAAGTGTGTTGCAGTATTTTTGAAATACTTAAACCAGCCCTCCTGATACAAACCTTTATACCCCGTTGCATACAACTTACAGAGATCACATGGTTCTTATTTGTGTGTGTGTATGTGTATTGCTTTTTTGCCATGAATTAAATATGATGTACTATTTAGTTGCAGTTGCTTCTATGCGATATTCAGTATGATTATGCTTAGAGCTAGCTTAAGGGTCAAATTCCTGACAGCCACAGAGCTCTTCAGGCAGCTAGTTAAATGCACAGCTTCGCAATTCCTCACACGGTGCAAACTGTCACATGTTTCTCCCTGACTGACAACCGGGTGACTTTTGCTGAAGCCACTGGAGCAAAACTCTTTTCCAGATTTTAATGGAGTTCTCATGGCAACAAAACCTAAAAAGATTTCTGCTAAACATTTCACACTGTGCTCCAGATTTGACTGCAATGTCTACATTAAGGTGCATATATTTCGAAAAGTAAGAAAACACAGAAGAGCTCTACCAAAGGAGAAGAACAAGATCAAAGCTAAAACACATGGAGACAAAAAAAAAAAACATGAAGTGTTTGTAAACCCGAAAAAGAAATAAGAAAGGCAGACGTCAGTAGAATGTAAAATAAAGTATAAAAGAGAAATATATATTTAAAATGTAAAAAGTAAGAATTTTATAAATAAAATGTATAAATTATATGGAATGTGCGATGAGTGCAATGTGCAAACAGCAGCAGTATGGGTCCTAACGGAGTGTGAAATAAAAATGGTGAGCAGCAGTGGTATTGGCCATCTTTAAAGTGCAATATTTAGTCCTCATTTATGGATGTTCAAGTCAAACCAGCACTTTTGATTGTGAAGAATAACAGAACACAGTTATGAAAGTAAAAACTCTCATTATTTTTCTGTATAATCCCCTTCTACACTAAGTCCTGCTTTGACTTGAACGCCCCTCTTTAAAAGGGTAGAAAAAAAAGACTGGTGAGGGAACATCTGTTGATAGCTGTTATAGCATAATAACACAAGCAGAACTGATCTACAGACTTTCAAATCTAATTTAAATGTAAAAAATGGATGTTTTTGTTCATCAATTAAAAAACAACGTCAGCACTGACAAACTGATGTGGTATAAGAGGAATTAAACATTTCGGAATGTGCTGTTATTGGGGCTGCGTAAATCGCATTATAGTCGCAAGGATAAAACACATGGTGTTGTACTGTTACAGGAAAGTACAGTAAATACACACACATACACACAGCTTTGTTGATTTTAATATTTGAAGCAAAAGATTCATTTTGCAAGAATACATTAGAACGTTTTTTTTTTAAGAAATTAGATATTCATACACACTGTATTTCTGTGTAATTAACATTACATTACAATGTCCCAGTCAACAGAAAGAGCTGCAAATGATGCCCCCTTAAGGTCTTATCTGAAATGGACAAATAATTTTTTTTTTTTAAACTTAGTTATTCTGCTAAGCATGGTTATAGCCATGTGTTTTGCTGTGTTTCTACCAGCTGAAGCCCACGTTGCTTATTGTCACTATTGCCTTTTTCCCCAAATCACAAATTCAGATTTATGGAAATAGGTTGTACAGGCAAGAAAGCGAACCCTGACAGCAACATTATTGGTCTATAATGTAGCATGTTTTGTCATCAGTGCCTCTGATGCATTCCTCTGAAACATGTTTACTTTGCCAATGCATCTGATGCTAACTGAACTCTCCTATAAACACGAGCTCACAGATGTCCATGATAGATAGTGTCGCTTTCAGCCACATGGCAGTGAGGAGTGATATCCTGCCCACCCAGGGAAAAAAGGCCTCATTTACTGCACGCCTTGAAAGGCTGGGGGCTTATAGAGGATTCTTACAAGATATTTGATAACATGTTATAGTGGCACAGTGGCCTTGCATCTCCAAGTCCTGGGTTCGATTCCTGCCTTGGGTCTGTGTGCATGGAGTTTGCATGAACTCCTGGGTTTCCTCTGGGTTCTCCGGTTTCCTCCCACAGTATAAAAATATGCAGAATACTGTAGGCTCATTGGCTTTTTTAAATTGCCCATAGTGTGTAAATGTTGATCGGAGGTCCTATCTTGGTCATACAAATGGGAATAAATACAATGGTCACCACTGGCCTTAATAATCCCTAGTTGGACTACAGATGTTCCTAGATGGATGGTACTGTACCAATGAGCATGCTGATGTCAATATTACAGTGTTATCCATGTAAAAAAAAAAATTTAAATAGGTGTTGTGCCAGAAGAAAGCACAAGTACTTACTGCTTAGTGTACATGAAAGTTGGATTCAAGAGCAGAAATAAAAGTCCTTTGATTAGACTATTAAATGTGAGTTACAGACACTTACAAACACACACAGAGGAAAAGGTTATGGTCTTGTATACCTTTTTCATAACAATATTATGTCTATATCTTAACAATAATTGATATATTAATAATTTTTGCACTGTAAAAGTAAGAAAAAAACAGTCTTTTACCATAAGAATCTGGACTGCATTAGGAAGTCTCTTTGATTGTAACAAAGAAAATAAATAAACTTTGAGCAAGTTGAGCAAGAAAAAACTGGCAAGGGAGGACTTAGTAATGGGAACCAGTGGCCTCCTAACATATTACACATGCCTGGGTCACAAGGTCACATGCACACGCTCTCTCTCTCTCTTTCTCACACACACACACACATTGCAAAATGTGAGCAAAAAAAAATTGTGCAATTTATCCACACTGCAAGCAAGTGATTGAAAGGGCACCCTCCAATATCACAAACATCATATACCCTGTGCACTCCATTGGTTGGGCACTGGTTTGTTCAATAAAAACAACCACAAAAACTAACAAAAAAGCAGCACAAAATAAACTAAATGAACAAGTAAACACAAACACAAACACACACACACACACACAAACACCAGATTACTCAAAAATGAGATGAGAGAACCAAAATATCCTTTAATGTAGGGCAAACCAACAGGGGAAACCTCAACATGATTTGGCAAAAACATTTCTCAAATATATGTTTATATATATAAATCTTTGTCAGGGAATCACCACACTGCATGTGACTAATGCCAGTTTTAAAAAAAACATGATGAATAAGAAAAAAATAAGAATAGATACCTTGAGAAAGATAACCTTTCCTGGCACCAGCTTCACAAAGGTTAATGAGCCCTTCGGGAGAATTGCCACCGAATACAAAGCGAAGTGAGTAACTGAGGCATGGAAAGAAGAAAAAGCATTCATTATGATCCACTTGCTATTCAAACTTACACTGGAACCATTTCCTCCGAGGCAAGGGTTGTAAAATGTTTGCAACAAAGAGCCTTCAGTCCCAGCCAGCCTGTAAATAACTGCCATCATGTATGTAGTGAACAAGAAACAATGTGTGCTCTTAGTAGCATGTCTCATCTCAAAGAAAATTTCAGAACAGTCTACCTCCGAAACGTCCACCTAAATCATCAACAACTCTAAGCTGTCACTAGTTCAGGCCTGTCAAATCCACCTACCACTGATTCACAACAGACTTCCAGAATGAAAAAAAAAAGTCCACTCAAGAGTGACACCCAACAATTACCTACCGCTCACAATCCTCAGTCTCCTGCTGATGTCAGAGTCCACCGTAGAAATGACAAGCCGAAGCAGAAGCCTCAGACCTCCTGGGAGAAAAGAAATCTCACAGTGTTTGTGTGAGAGCATTTAAATTCCCCTCAGTGTAGAGACCGAAAAGTTAAATTCCTCTAAGTTTTATATGAACTGCATGGGTCTTACTCACTGAGTTTATTGCAGACATTGACTTGAATAAAGAGTGATGTGTTGAAAGGACTAACTGGCAATGCACAGTATTATGGCGTGGAATTCATCCAAGGTTTAGTAGGAGTGAATCACTAATATTGGGCATCAATGTACGAACTTTATCACAATGATATTGCTTTGCATTTCACAATATTAAAAAGATTATTGAAAAAAATGAAATATGAAAGATATGAAAGAGATGAGCACACTTGGGTCTGAGCCTTGAAAACAGCAAAACATGTAGTCTTTCATGATAGTATTTGAGTACAGGTCATATGTCGCTGTCATTTTTAAAGATTAATTACGATTATGTTTAAACCAAGACTCGTGATCAAATTTCCCATAAATGATGGCGCAAACCTGGTTGACATTTACTAAAGAAACTCTGGGATAAGTGCATTAGTGTAGCAGGGAATTTTATTTATACAGTATATATATATATATATATATATATATATATATATATATATATATACACACACACACACACACATGCATATGTATATATGTACATATGTGTGTGTGTGTGTGTGTGTGTGTGTGTGTGTGTGTGTGTGTGTGTGTTTAAATGAAATATATATTTATTTAAACAGCATAAGCTGCCAAGAATCCTTATCATGTATATAATATCATTTTATAAGGTAAAACCCCACAGGGATAACGCTTATTCACAGCTCAACTTCCAGCCTAAGCTATTAGCTAAATCTGTAACCTGGACTAGCTTGAAAGCTCTGGATAAAAATGAACCTTGACACTTCAGTGTTTGTGTCGAATGTATTTGAATGTTACTACAGCCTGTAGGTAGGTAGCTTTCAGCTTATATGTGTGAAGGTCATATTTGCTTAATAGCTGACTATGGAGCTAAACACACCAATGAATGAACTTTGTCTTGCTAGCTAGCATTTACCTAAGGTCAGTGTATTTTGTGCACTTTTCACCAATGCTAATGACTAAATTGTACATTTTATAAGAAGACCAGCCCATGTACTGCTTAAAACTGAACGGGAGGATTGGAGCCTAGACTAGGAGGGTACACACACACACTTATTCACACACTACAGGCAATTTAGGAACACCTGTTAGCCTAAACTGCAAGAGGAAACCAGAGTACCCGGAGGAACACAGACCCTGAGACAGGAATGGAACCCAGAACCTTGAGGTGCAAGAGAACAATGCTAACCACTAAGCCACCGCGCCACTAACTTTAAGATTCAAATGAAGGCAATGTTGTTTCTACAGCACTTGAAGCAATTTAAAATTTCTATCAGAAGTGAAGGTTCTTTAGGAAGCACAACATAACTTCCACTTTTTTTGTGGTCAGGGTTCTTATTATCTACTGACAATATTTGGATTAAGTGATGAATAGGTTTATGCATTGGATAAAGCTGTTTAAAGGCCATTGACCATGAGGCATTGTGGGACCTTACAAAACCGTCTGACAGCTAGTACATTTTCTAAGATGTCATGAATGTCTTTCATATAAATTAGTAGCTTGCTCATTCGCTAGTGGGTGGCATGAAAAAGATTTCTAGCCATATCCATGCTGGAAGCTTTGGATACTGTGAACAATTATGCATAATTATATAAACGTCATTTGCAGGGAAACAATTTTTCCAATTATAGACGTCGCCAGAACTTTTTTTTTAATTTATGGTATTTTATAGCCATTGTCAGTCAGTGGAAAATATCCTAATAGAACTAGGAGCAGTGGAATAAAGTTGTTTCTTACTTCATTAATTGAACTTGTAGAGGTTTAAACTTTTTCTCCTAAATAGTAAACATTGGTGTGCACACTGTGCTGTGTAAAAGTTTTGAGCCACTTCACATTTCTTCATATAACATTTAATGAAATTTTATTAATTTTAATTTGATCTAACCTAATTTAATTTAATTTAGTTTTACTTCAACAAAGTGCAAAGTGCCTAAAGTTACAAATTAAATATGGGTAATTTATGTACCAAGCTCAGCAGCAACCTCATTTCCCCAACCACAAAGTCTTTAGCATCACCAGTGTACTAATCACCCGCCTGATCATCTGTCATTATCTGCACCTGTGTCTCACTGATTCATGCCTTAAGTCAAATGTTTTTATGTTTGAATGATTCCTCTTTAACTGGACAGGTACGGGACTGAAAAGACTAAGAACTATTTCTCAAGACTACATTAAGTATATAAGATTGTAATTTAGCCATTACAAGATGGCTATTTGGAAGCAAAATATAAAGAATTAGAGGTGGCTTAAGACTTTTGCACAGTACTGTATATTGGTGGCTAATTCCAGCAGCTGACGTATACTGTACAAGTGGACCTTGAAAAATGGGTGAACCTGCAGGCAGATTGAGGCTGATTGTGTTGTAGTAAGCAGCAGGGTGCTGTCAGCATTGATGATGCACTCTAAAGACTTGCACTTTTTCATTAACTTCAAAGCTCTGTTAATGAGCTCCTGCTGGAACCCATAGGGATCTCCACCGTCAGGAGTCAGCATGCATCAGCTGCAAGTGGAGATAGTGTGGAGTTTTATTACTTCATTTTTATCTGAATGTATAAAGAAGATTGTTCACTGTGAAGCAATAACACCTAACAACTTAAGCGTAGGTACAGTAACTGTCTATGTGGTGTATTTATGAATGCTTAACTCATGTTTGCAATGGGTTGTCTCCAGATTTTTTATTCCATACTTACTTATTTAAAGTTATGTCTTGTTTTGTGGACCACCTGTGAGAGAAGTAAGTTGCTGCTATTATCTGTTATAAAAACCTATATGCAACCATTTACTCACCAAGGTTTTTTTTATCTTCAAGTTACAGTACTAAGGCCTATGTCATTATAGGGAAATGCAAACTCTCCAACCTGAAGGCTTAAAGGTAGGATTATATTTCATAGTATGCACAAAAACCACTTTAATTATATACCTTTAATGAATCGGTGCACTGCACACATACTGTATACAGTACAACTGCTCAGTAACTGCTCAGTAAGCGAGAGATTGATTCAGGTTTTTGTTACCCATTTCCCTACCCCGTGCATTTCAAAGACGAGGCTCACTGATGCCATTGCTCTAAGCAGAATCTTTACTGTACAACAGGCCACTTTACTGTATGTTTTCAAAAACTTGAATAATGTTCAATTGTTTCCTTTTCTTCTTATTTACCTGCTAACAATTGAAATAAACATTAAAAAAATGTGCATTGACTGCCAGATGCCAGTAAAATATAAAACCGACCAAAATAATACAAAAAGAAGAAAAATGTATAGAAGAAAAAAGAAGAAATAAAAAAAATAAACTGTGCCTACAGGATTGCGTCTGTTTGTGCACCTCACAGTGTTACCACTGACTGTAATAAAGTACCAAGCCTGACACTGGAGACACCTTTCAGAAATTTTAAATTAATATATTGTTATATTGTGTAATGTAACAATCCCTTACGTAGACAGATCATAATTATTAAAATTATAACTTCCTTATTTTATAAACAATGTTATATTAGAGCAAGCATTTAATATTAATCTTTGCAGGAGGGAATGCTCTCCAAGCAAAAACTCACACACGCCAAATGTGTAAGATATTGTAATGTGTAATGTAATAGACTGTGACTGTGTTAAAGGATTACATTGTTACTATTTGCTTATTAGAATTTGCTTATTTGGTAAAATAGTTGAGTTAATCATAAAGTTAATCAGATTAAATTAATAAATAAATTAATAAATTAATGAATTGATACATTCATTATTGGTTATATAATTAAATTATTATTAACTGACTGAATATGTAGTTGAATAGTTCATTATTTGGTTGACTGTAAAATTGAATTTAATTAATACATAAATGATAAACTGACTGACTGATTGATTGATTGATTGATTGATTGTTTGTTTGTTTGTTTGATTGATTGATTGATTGATTGATTGATTGATTGATTACCTAGTCAGAAAAGGCAGCTGACCGCTGTTGAACTAGGGTTAGTAGTGAGAAGAAGTGAGAAAATGAACAAACACAGTACTGTTGAAAAGTTTTTTACACAGACATAGGTGTGTGTGTGTGTGTGCACAAGTAAAGCATTTTTTGGCAACTGAGAAATTAATTTGGAGAAAAGGTTGTAGCAGTGATGTAGATTAATCTGATTAACGAAAATGCAACATCACATTTCTGTGAAATCCTTCAAATGAGGTAAAAGCAAGCGTCGTTAGAGAGGTTCCTCGTTAAAGTAATTTATCGACAGAGACTCTGTCAGTGAGCAGTGATTCCGTTAGTGTGTGTGTGTGTGTGCAAGTCTTCCTACACTATAGCCCCCCCCCCTCCTCTTCCTTCTCCCTTCTCTCATCTTACTCCAGCCAGGATTCTTTTCAAAGGTAAAGTTCAGGTTAATTTGTTTTATTTTTACCTTATATTTTGTATTACTTATGCTTATATAAGTAATTTGGGGTTGTGGAATGAATCATCAGAGTTTTTTATAATTTCTTTTGTGGGAAATTCACTTTGATATTGATTTTTTTTTTTCTAATTGAAAATGTAAAAAATAATTTGTATCTAGTACAGGTACTTTGCAGCATGTCACAGTAAAACATTTGTTCCCATTTCTTGTGATTAAGGTGGTGAAAGAAAATAAAGAGGGCATTGTCGTTAGCCAGACTGTACAGTATGTCTTGACAGAAGTCTCCATGAAAATTATAAAGTATTTTTGCAAACATTTACATTGTACCAAGTAAAGTAATGATTGTTTATTTTATTTAATTATTTTATGCCTCAGTTCTTTCATTTTTGTCCCAAAGTAGATGCAGGCACATTTATACTGACCCCAGCTATGAAGACTATTCAAGACTGAATCAAGCTATCTTACTGAACACAACTAATGATTATATATTTAGCCTATGTATATAATTCAGTCTTAAATCATTGAAATTAGACAGGTATGTTTATATTCTGAATGGGTTTTTTTTATAAACACTGTATGTTATTCCTAACTCTACTTTTTAAAAAGTTGTAAAAAAAAAAATAATAATAATAATAAAAAATAAATTGTTGCATGAATTAGTGTTTTAGTCATACTGTATTCTTGTTAAATATATTATATTTCATATATAATACTGATGTAGTAACAATCATACTGAATATTTTTTATAAACACACATTAATGTAAAATATATATTCTGTGTAAAAAAATAATGACATATTTTTTTACCTAATTTTAAATAAAATATTGTAGAATTTGTTCATGTGAAACTGGAATTACAAACAATTACCCATATGAACCTCATTACATGGAGAATAACATGAGAATTGTTTACAATATTTATGATTATATTAATGCTGAAAAATAAAAGTAAGCATCACATATTGTAACAGGTATAAGTATGATTTACCTACTAATAGTTTTAAAGGGGAAAATGTGTTTACATAAATCAAACATGCCTGATAAATATAAAAACTGAGACAGAGTCATGCTAGTAGTAGCTATAGGAAACCCAGTGGTGCAGGTTAGCCAGCACGAGCCAAAAGTGTAATGGTCTTTATTCAAATAACAATGACAGCTTAATGAAGGATTTATACAGTATCAGAACCACACAAACCCCTTGGATGCTTTTTATTTTCATACAAACTTTTCAGTTGATATATTTCCTTTCTGAAGAACCAACATATACATGAATGCATGCCTGGCATAATGCATTAGGGGAACTTAATGCTTAAAGGTTCAAAGCCTAGAGGTTTTGAAAAGCACCAATTTCCATTCTGATTAACAAGCATCTCATACATATGTTAATATATATATATTAACATATGTATATATATAACAAAACATTCTGTGGCCACAACTTACTAAGGCATCGGAACAAAATATGGAACCAAGATACTACGTATGTTGTGGCCAGAATATAATAACCTCAAAGCATTTAGCCTCTTGTAATATATGGACAAATTTGAACTGCTTTCATTTGTGACCATTAGTATAGAAATATGATTACCTTTATTTAATCACTGGCATACAGCATAACTCCCCCCCCCCCCCCCCCACACACACACACACAAATGTCACCAAAGGTGTTACATAGTTACTTACAGTAAACTTATATTGAATAATTACTGCAGTGATTCATATGTTGCAGCTGGCACTAAGTTATTTACCCTAACTGATGCAATGAGTAGTTTCTCATTTTCTAAACCACTTTGACAGAAAACACATCCTGTAGTCATGGAAAAGATGTTACTGTTTTGGAGGGTCAAATTATTGGCCTGCATCAACAAAAAAAAGAGGAGATACTGTAAAACTGTTAAACTGCAAAATATATTATTAAAACCTGAACCATCATCTGCAAGGAAGAAATTTGGGCAAAATATGAGCATAGTGGGAGATAAACGTTTAGCAAAATCAAATCATAAAAAAAGAAAACAGTAGAACTCACTGCTACATTTAATAGTGACAGTAAGAGCATTTTCACATGCACAATGCAAAGAGAACCCAAGAGACTGGGGCTAAAGAGCTGTGGGGACTTAAGAAAATCGCTTATCAATAAGGCTAATCAGGAAATTTGCTAGGCAGTATAAATAACAGGCTGTGGAGCATTGAAAAAAAAAGGTATGGTCTAATGAGTCTAGATCTAACCTGTTCTAGAGCGATGGGCACATCAGGGTAAAAAGGGAAGTGGACAGAGTGATGCACCCATTATCACTCATGTCTACTGTACAAACCTGTGGAAAACAGTGATATGATATGGGGTTTCTTCTGTTAGTCAGGTCTAAGTTCAGCAATGTTATGTGGCAAAAAAAATGAATAATTAAAAAATTGGTAAGCTGACTATCTAAATATAGTGAATAGCCAGGTTTTTTCCATCAATTGAATTTTTTTAACCTTATGGACCAGGCACATTCCAAGATGATGATGATGACGTCGGTATTCATTGAGCTGAAATCGTAAAAGAGTGTTTCAGGGAGAATGCGACATTGCACATGGACTGACCACCATAAGGTCCAGACCCTAACCCTAATGAGAATATTTGGAATGTGCTTGAGAAGACTTTATTCAGAGGTCTCTGTATATAATTAAATAAAATAAAAAGATAAAATACATTTTTTAAAAATTAATTGACATTAAACATTTCTCTCTCCCCTCATCAATAAAAGATCTTGGCGAGAGATTAATTAGTTACCAGAAGAACTCATATTCTCCAGCAAGCTCAGTAAAACCTAACAGCTGTTTTCTTATGAAACTGCACAAATCTGTGTCTAAATTTCTCGATTTTAAGCAATGAGTTTTCACTCCAAATATTGACAGTTTTTTTTTATTTCATTACTCTTTATTGCTCTTTATAGAAGTCTCTTTTATGCAGAAATGTTTCCAAAAGCATATTTTGCTTATGCCATATTTTTGTATGTGCTTAGGACTTTTGCACAGAACTATAAGTAAAATAGCTGTTACAGTAGGTTTTACTGAGCTTGCTGGAGAATATGAGTTCTTCTGGTAACTTTGTCACACTCACTCCTTTCTATTTTTATGCAAATCTCAGAAGCATACATTAGGTTTTTTGTTTCCATCTGAAAACCGGTCTGTCTTGTACTATATTTCTTTCTTTACAGCCATGCCATCCGGTAATGTTATTTATTTATAAATTTTTAAGTTATAAATACTAAATGATTTTGTACATAATTATGCAGACATGATAAAAATATATTTCAAAATGGTGACTTTTACACAGTACTGTGTATGTACAGTATATATATATATATATATATATATATATATATATATATATATATATATATATATATATATATATATAATTGTTTACATAAAGTGTGTTCAGTCGTGATATGCTGTACACAACAAAGGGATCGATGACAAGTCAATCCATGGAGTGTGAAAAGATGGAAAGCATGAAATCAATCCTGCATCATGTCAGTAAAAGATGGAGTAGAGGGAGAAAAGAAATCAAAGACGTGTTTACAAAAAAGGTACCCTTTATAAAGTAGTCCTGATAACATTTGACATTTTCAAGAGTGATTGTCAAATGCTGTGTATTACAAATGTCATAGAAATGTCATACAAAAGGATTTAAGTTCAGAATTCAGTAGGAACCTTATATTCTTACCCATGGTATGATCTCTTCAAAACAGCATGAGAAATATATATATATATATATTTAAATATCTATATTAGAAAAATTTGAAGATCTAATTTGCGAGTGCTAAAAGTTTTTTGTTGTTGTTTATTTGTAACAGCAGAAAAAAAAACAGAAAGCAATGTTGTATTCCCGCTTTTGTTGCATTTGTTGCCATTTTATACATTTTTTTTTTTTTTTTTTGTAGGGCCCAAAAATTGGACTGTCAGTTATGCAAGACTATTATCTGGGCCTTTCAATCATGCATGTTTAAAACACTAGGCACGTATTGGCCCGGGTCTATGCTTCTTTAAACAGCACAAATCCATCTTATTGATGAACAATTACTTTAACGTTGCCATTCTCTATACAGCAGCACGATTCAATTGCAATTTATAAAGCTAAGCACACTTATATGAGACTAGGTAGCACAGCAACCCCTACAGGTAAAATTTACAGTATCTAGTAAAAACATCTGCCTCTTAAGCCTGAGGCTACAGATACAAGTAGATTTAAATGTCTCTGCGTCAAAGTGTTCAGCCATTGTCTGATTGACATGACTGATTCCATAAAGCCACTTTATGAAGCCACTTTTTAAACTAAATTTACATTTGCTCATCAAAGTGGTACTTTTAACCTGATGTGGCAGCTTGGCACTTTTAGGGTTTGAACTCACAACCCAACGAGTAGAAACCCTGATCCCTATGTTTTTCATACAGAACAATTACCCAATTGTGTACACAGACTAATACGTGGCAAAGTTGGATGAATTAGGAAGTTGTGAAAACTGCAATATAGGATAAGTTTATTGCACAAACAGCACAAATTAGTCTTGTTAAAAATTGAGCTGTGTCACTTTGGGCCTGAGGAAGACGCAGTAGCTGTAGGGTATTACTTATTAATATCCTTTTTAAAGTGGTGTACTGTTGCACCGTTCTAGCCCCTTCAACTTGAACACCCGTGGCTGTGGAGGTGACTCTTTCTGAAACGAAAGTGCAGGGTTGTCGTATGATAGTTCAGCCTTTCTCTGAGATGCCACGGATTCTGGTTTTATGTTAGCAGTACTGGGCATGGTTGCAGCTTCAGGGTCAAGACTGGTTGCGTTGGACTTGGGGGACTGGCAGCAAAGAGCTGTGGATTTGGTAATAAGTTTGTCCAGGGGTTTAAGCGAGTGCATCCATAGTGGCAGGAAGTCCCAGTTCCTTAGCCATCGGGGCAGGTGGGTGGGGCTATGTGATTGCAGCAGGTTCACCAAGATGATGAAGGAGGCGACTCCAGCAAATGGAGCCCCCACACCTACCATGGCATGCCATCCGGCCATAGAGAGACCGAAGACAAGGGCAGGAAGGAGCAGGAAGCAGAGCAGGAGATAAAGCACAGCGAACCACCGGTACTTAGCTGTGCGCTCGCCCAAAGCCCTTGCCATGTGTATGGGCACACGGCTGAAGGGCAGTGGGTACAACAGAAGAATTCCAAACACGTTAAAGAAGAAATGGCACAGAGCAATCTAAGGGGAAGAGGAAAATAGGTCAAGTAGAACCAAGTAGAAATAGGTGCAAATTTAACTTAACAATGATGATTTTGTGTATATACAGTACAATATATACAATATATTGTTTATATTTCTGATAAGAGTTTAAGCACTAACTCAGGTTATACACAATATATACTCTAATCAGTCATAAGAAAGGTACAAAAGTACAGGTTCTGATTGTGGTGATGGGGCAGCTCTGGCTCTCTTCAAGTCTGAGGACTTTACAAGACCTCTGGGGGTGTGCCAGGATGGTAATAGCATTTATTTTGTTGCTGTGGGTTGCGACGTGGCAAATCAGATGTTAATTATACTTTGATTGGGATCTGGGGAGTTTAGAGGCCGGGTCTGCAGCCTTGGGCTCGTTACCTGCTGGACCCCATATGCAGTCGGCTGTGGTGCACTGTGTGTTCTGGTGCCTTTCTTTTAGGCTAGCATTGGCTTTTCTGTGGGATTGGACCAGACAGGCTGGTTTTTGGTCCCAAAGGTCAATGGTAGACCTGGGCTGCCCATGATCCTTTAACAAGTTTATGGCCGACTAGTCTCTAGTATTGAACACAAAAGCAAGTTTTTAAGTACAAGTAAGTTTTATCCACATCTCCTGGATGTCTAGTGAGTCCTTGCTTTTTTCTTATTTGTGTCGGCTACTAAGAAATGGCAGATGCAAGATAATGGCTTTTGGCCTGTTTTTTTTGATAAGCGTAGTAATTTTAGCTCTCACGATACAAAAGTGCAGTTCCTACCTCACTGTTTCTGAGAACAGGAAAGAGACAAAAAAAAGTCATGACTCATTTTGTGTATTCTTTCACTCTCTGCTATCTCAGCTGCAAGTAAACATGCTTTTGAGATAATAAGAACGACATTATCCTTCATTCTGCCATTTCGCACTCATATTGAACTGTGCATTTTTCACCTTTTATATTCTGCACTGTTTTTTCCCTCTTTTTTGAGCAGAGGTCGCTTTTTTTTCTGGCGGCCTTCTATTTTGTTATTTACAGCTCTGAATTTCCTTTTTTGACTTTTTCTATGTCTGAGGGAAACTTTCCTTTCCTGACCTTTCAACCTTGTCACTCAACCGCTGTCTATGTATAAATTATAATACATTAAATTATCTGGCATCAGTCCAAAGGCCCTCAATGTGTCCTTATGCATACTCAAAGCTTGTTAAGACTTCAGTGATGAGAATCCATTACTGACTCAAAAAAAGAAAGACATATTGTATGTCTTGTGGGTACGGCATGCCGACACCATGATTGGACTGCCTGCTTCACATTACCATCATTGCTAAAGTGCTCACCTGGAACTCTTTTAAATGTTACAGTACATGTTTGGGCCATTCAAGGAGTTTCTGGGGGGGGGGTTAGGGTTAGCCAGTGTTTGAAGCAGGTAGTCTGATCATGGGTCTGGCATACTGAGAAAACACCAGTCTTACATTTATAAAAATACATAATAAATTTTTTTTTATTTCACAGTAATTGTTTGCTACAGTAGCTCTTGTTTCCTTAACGTATTATTCTTAATTTAGTTTATCATATTTTATTTAAATAAAATGACTGTTTTGGCACACACAATCCCTTGTCCCTTTAATTTAAAAGAAGAAAAAAAACTCATAATTTATTATGTAATATGCATTTGAATGACTAGCCAATTAAAGCCCATATCCAAAACACAAAGTGTACAACAGTGACTAGCGAGGCATCCTCTTTTAAGTCCATTTTGGACCTGGTGACATAAATGGGTCCTTGCTGCTTTGAGTGTTTACATTAGGAAGTTTAAGCTGAAAGCCCTAAAGCAGTCAGTGTCTGCAACCTCATACCTGGCAGGCAGCAAACAGCTTGTCTCCAGGGCTTGCCAGTGCAGCAAGAATTGCAGTAGTAGTGGTGCCAATGTTGGAGCCCAGAGTCAAAGGGTATGCCCTCTCCAGACTGATCACTCCAAGCCCTGGATTAATCAAAAGTCGCATATTAAATAGAAAATTCTCTGACAAGATGATTCAAGTTTCAATAATGTGGTACTAGTGTTAAAATAAATACAGAGACCAGTGTGTGAAAGCTACTTGCTGGGCTGACTCACAGATCACAAGGTTAAAGAACCCTGTTAATTAATCTGTTGTGCTTGATGAAAAGCCCTTGTTAACTCAAACATTCAAAAGAAGCACACTAATTATCTTTACATCTTTTCTTTGCCACACTTCATCTAATTTTCAGCCTCATTAAAGACAAAAAAAGACAGATTTGTTTTCAGGCTAATTGTGGTTGTGTCTGGTCCAGTGCCAATCATGTGGCATGCGGTTTGATGTAGCGACTCTGTTCTTATGATGCTGTGAAATGGAGGTCGATGGGTTCGACTTATTTGGCACAGAGGATCGTATGTTAACAATTAAACTTTGTGCACTATTTTTTTAACACCAAAGCCTAGATGTCAATTAAAGTTTAACCAAGGACTGTTGATGAATCTGTTAATGAATTTGTGCTTTTTCATCACTTTTATTATTAAATATTCACTCTTTGTAAATAATGCCTGGGGGTGTTTTGATATTTGCACTAGTGACATACAAAAGGTTATGAAGCTATTTTTTTTTTTTTTTTTTTACATAATAATTGTGTCCTGGCCAATGATCCATATATGATTACTATCCCTGCTTTCTTGATTATTTACAGTATTTACTAATTACCATTACGGGAAGACCAGTTGAAAAGAGATCAATTTGGCATTGTTTGTGTTCCATGATTTGGTTTACTTTAATTAAGCAATAGACTGAGCAATGCACCAAGAAACACTGTTTGTTTTTATTGATTTCACATCTTGATTAGAAAACAGGCCTGAATTTCAGTAAAATTTTATTTAAGCAGAATCCCTTAGTGATAACTAAATCGATTTATGTTATCTTATCTATCACAAGATTTCAGTGGAACCATCCGTATTAAAAATTAACATTGAGAAAACCCTTTCCTGTACTGTAAGAATGCTCACCGATGAGTGGTGTGATGGCAGAGGTGAAGACTGAACTACTCTGCACCAAGAAAGTCATTCCTGCCCCGACAATCATGGCCAAGTATCCTGTCAACCAGCCGAAGGGGTATGGAAAATCTGCACATATAAAAAAATTAATAGAGTGAATTTTTTCTCATTTAACACATCTTGTCTTGACTGGGAACCCTTCAACATTTGGGGAAGAAATATTGCACCTTTGGGCACAAAAGTAGTTTGCAGGAAGGCAGGAGAGGCATCCCCTAGTGGTCAAATATCGTACTTGGTCTAAAATACAGCAGGTCTCTTCATTCATCTAGGAACCTTTCTAGTCCAACTAGGTACCATGGAGGCAAACCTCAGTACCCAGAGGAAAGTCACTAAGCATGTGAATAACATGCAAACTCCATGCACACAGACCCTGAGATGGGACTCGAACCTGGACCCTGGAGGTGCAAGATGACAGTGCTAACCACTAAGCCACCATGCTACCAAAATAGGTCTAGTTAAAACAAACAAACAAAAAAGTGAATTTGGGGCACTCGGGGAAAAGTGTCAATCCATTGCAGGGCACAAGGTTCAATTGGAAAATTTCATGCCCAATCTACATGTCTTTGGGTTGTAGGAGGAAACAAGAGTAGTCAAACTCTACCACCAGACCCAAAGATAGGATTCAAACACTCGACCCTAAAGTTGTGAGGCCACAGTTCCTGAAAAGTTTGTAAATGACTAACCATTACACTCATGTTCGCCTGCCCCAAATAAGTAAACACACACACATACTTGATGGCAATTAGGCTGTACAATTACATTTTACTTGTAATTCAACTAAAAGGCTCAAATATGTTTTAGCTTAAAAATATCTCTAACTCCTGCACAGAATGATATGATACATGCATCTGTGGGTCATTGTTAAGCTTCTCTCCTGCCATATAGAAGGTCCACTTCATATATTGTGGACTATATTATTGCAATTTCTTTTGGTCATAGAAACAACAAAAAACAACAATAAAAAACACATGATTGTGTGTAACTTGCTACTTAAAAGTGCTTTATGTGACACATTTTTTGACATATGTTTGTGGATTTGGTTAAAATGAATTAAAATTTTGTTCATCATATTGTGCTGAAAAAAGGATATGTGCCCTGAGCCCTACTGTATATAAGTTTTATTAAATAATAATAATAATAATTAAAAAAAAACAGTGAAATAAGGTGTAAGCTTTAAGGGCTACTATTAATAAGACCAGTCACTGCAGTTTTTTTCTAACGACTGGGTAAAAATTTTACAGGTCTACCTCGGACAGTTACAAAAGAGTCTAGAATAAAATAGAATGAATAAATAAATGTTTACTTACCACAAATTTTATCATATCAACTCATATCATACTTTATAGAAAGGTATATTTTACGGTGCATTATTAGAAATGTGTGATTTGTCTTGGAGGTGATTTGTCTTGGAGGTGACAAAATTCATGTCTGGAATTATCATTACATTTAAAAACCAAATGTTTATACAATCATATAATATGCCTGGGAATAGAGTAGAAATGAAGCAAATGCTTTTTTTTATTGTAGGAAAGTCTTTGCCATTGCAAAAATTATAATTTTTTTAAAATCATACCTGTGTTAATGACCATTTGAATGACCCGGGCAACTTGACCCTTTAGTACCGAGTTGAGGACCTTGACAATAAAGATGAGGCATGAACAGAGCACCAGCAGAGATCCAGCCAACAGAATCAGACCCACAGACAGATCAGACAATTTGGTGTTAGCAAACATGTGGAAGCCTGGAGTAAAAAAAAAACACACAGGATAGAAGAGTGGAAGTTATCTAAACAAACTGTGAGAAAAGTCTATACTAAATTAATTAAAACAGAGCAGGAACTGTGCCCTGGTTCAGCATGATGGAGAGAGTAGCACAAAATGAATAGTGATAAATGCATTTGGAAAAGAGAGTTTGGCTAAACTCCAAAGCCATTAGCGTAAAAGAAGGCCAGTTAATGGCAAAGGTCTCTCTTAGACTGGCCTCACATTATAAAGCTTTAATCACACCCTATTTAACAATTGATAGCCTGCTCAGAAATTCACAACATGAAAAACTTTACATAATGGAATGGCTAAAAGACAAAAAAGTAAGAAATGATAATGTATTGACTGAATTTTAAAAAAGGATGCATTTCCGTATTGTATTTGTGGTCAGCTCACTTATACTGTACGTACATCTCTCTGCATTAACTGGTACACCGAAATCTCCATTCTTCCCACAGTTCAATACTGAGGAACAATTCTGAGGAACACTCACTGTCATATTTACTGTTAGCTAGAGAAAGAGAAAGACATAATTATGAAGCATTGGCTGTGTCATTTACATTTAAAATTAGATGCTTTCACTGCATATCATTTTTTACATATACGATAATTAAGATTATAATGCAGAGGATTGAATGTGCAAGAGAAGATCAAGCAGCAGAGTACAGCAAAAAGAACACCGAGTACAATTAAAACGGGTGATTATGACAAAGTGATGACAGTGCGTTTGAGATTTTTTATTTCTTTACTGTTAAAATATAACTAGTTAAACAGACAAACCATAATTTAAGTAAATATTTACCCAGAATTAATAACTCAAGGCCTAACTTTATGGTAATATTTAACTGGGGAAACCTACTCATATTTAGATTCAGGTTACACAAGTTGACTTTCTGGGCATTCTATTTAATTTATTAAACTCATCTGCTTGTACAGTTGAGGTCAGAAACATGGTCATGCCATCATAAACATTAGTTGATGATTTTTATTTAAAAAAATATTTATTTGTATTTATTTATTTTATTTTTATTTTTATTTTATTTTTTTTTTTTTTTGGGGGGGGGGTTGTACAACATACATCTTTAACAGAACAAACCCCACAAATTTGATGCACAAGGTTTAATTTGTTTAGGGTGATATAAACACAGGGTTAAAATTATGCATACAAGGTAAAAAAAAAAAAGTCATTAGGCATATGCACACATACTGTAAATAATTAAATATTTTGGTGATCCTAAAAGTCAAAAAAATGTCTTTTAATTCACGAAGCCCAAGGCCTCTCAATTTTTTATTAGTGATGTGATTGGCTGTCTGGTGCAAGGGTTCTATAGAAAGAAAAGCAGACCACGAACAACTGAAGCATGGTGATTTTATTAATATAATTAGACATTAAAAAGTGTATTTGAATTATCAAACTAGAAGATGGCGTAATTTAAAATGTGTTTTATTATTTTGTCTTAATTGATGTTTATATTGTAAAAAATCTAAATGTTTTATCCACCCATCCTGAAAATAGCGAGTTAAATTACCTTATTTAGCTTTACATTCAATGATGGTGCAGGTTTTAATCTTTTTAAAGCAATTAATTTCTTTAAGCTTGGAAAACTGAAAGCAGGAAGCAGATTCAGTTTTTAGTGTGATTGTATTTTGTTAAAGGTTTATCAGCTAGAAGAAGTGTTAAAATATTTGTTTATTGAACCTGAAAGATGTATCTTTGCAAAATAGTTTTACTGTAATCTAAGGCTACGTTTACACTGCTGGTCTCGATGCCCAATTCTGATTTGTTGCCTATATCTGATTTTATTGACCGTCTGTTTACACGTTCTTTCAACTATGACTCATATTCGATACACGTGTTTACACTTTGCATGCCATCTGAAACATCGCGCATACTTAAAGGGAGGTTCTTGCGCTACACACTAGCCAAGATAGACGAAGGTGAAGTATGCTTGACGCTCTGCGATATATGCAAAGTTCACGAAACGTCACCATGGTTTTAAAACGAAGGAGGAGGGAAAAAAACTGCATAATTGCAGCCTGCGCATATGCTTCATTTACCAAATACTAATTTCTTAAAAGCTTTTTCTTTTCCATGTCACCTGCGATGTTATAATTCCACATGTGCTTCCACTGGAGAATAACATGACGTCATTAAACCGTTTTCATGGGGTACAGAACACAATGCCTCAGGAAATCCGATCTGTCCGTTTACACGACAATCACATTAGCACATATCTGATTTATATCTGATTTATTTCCACATATGAAGGAGGCCTGAAACCGATCTCGAAATATCAGAATGCATGCGTTTTTTTCCTGTTTACACGGACATAGAACATATCCGATATGTGTCACATATGAGCAAAAAATCTGAATTGGGTCACATTTACCTGACAGTGTAAACGCAGCCTAAGGCAGTGTTCAAACATATGCATTTGATATATACAGTATATATAGTCACTGAAAAAACATTGATTGAACGTCTTATTGAATAGGAAAATTACTGTTTTATAGTTCTCAAAAGAACACGTTAAACACCATTAAGGTATAGTTTTTACCATTAAGCATAGTATTATGCAAAATAGAATACTCATATTCTATTTTGTAGAATCAGACTAGAGTGACTCGTGAATTAAAAATTATAAGTATAAATATTTTTTCCAGGAATTCTACAAAATTGAGAGAGCTTCAATATTCAGCTCAACCTGCCATCAAGGAGTTTCAAAAAGCTCCATTGCTTAATACTTGACAGATATTAGCATAGCACACAAAGGGAATTTTAGGGTAAAGTTAAAGGGAATTTTATGGTTATTTAAGAAATGTGTAAATATTTGAAGGATTAAGGTCTTCACGACCTTCATGATTAAAGTCATACACTGAAAATGTCATAAGAGACAAACGATGGCGCCAACTGAGCAAAAGATTTAGTGATGGTCCTGTTTTGAAACATGTAATAAACAGTGTCACAGTCTGAACAGTTTGTTTGCAGGATTAAGGTTAAACTATGTTGGACTCCATATATATATATAAAAGAACCTTCACTGGCTATTTTTAGTGTATTGATGTTACGAAAAAGGCACAAGTTAGAAGCTCTTACACATATTAATTATGCTCCAAGGCATTCATTGGTAAGTGCAGACCATGCCTGCAACTGAACATTAAGATTGATCGTGAACCTGTCAAAAGTAGGAAGATTTCCAAGAATATGTGCTAGACAGCCAGACATGGTACTAAAGTCTCTTAAGAAGGAGTTGTTGAATAGCAGGGAAGAGTGGGTGTGGGCTAAAATGGTGTCCTTGTGGGATAAAAAGTGAGTAATGGGAATAAGTAGAAGAAAGTAGTGCTTCAGGCTTTGCATTTCTCTCAAATTTTAGCAACTTCATAACTCTGTGTTTCATATGATTAGATAAATCACAATGTTTGGTGTTTGTAATAACAGAGCTGGGATTAAAAACCACTGATTACTGCAAAAAAAGTGATCAGTAGTTAAGAGTGGATAACTGGAAAATAGATAAAATGGATGAAAAATAGATGAGAAAGAAATTTTAAAACATATGGTATACAGGGAACAATAAAAAATATATATAACTGAGATATAAATCAAAAGGCGTATGTATAGCTGCCTTAAGTCAAAAAATATATTTAGAGGGAAAAAAAAATAAAGTTAAGTGAAGGTGTAGCATATGGAGCAGATGAGTCAAACAAGTAATAGAGTAAATAGGGAATGAGTAAAATAAATGACAGGGTCTGTAGAGATATTGATTGTGAGTAGTAAACGGAATTGAGAAACAGTATGTGGAGAAAAAAAAGAGCTTGATGGAGTAAACTGGTAAGTAAGGAATACATTCAAGGAGAATATGTATTTATGAAATGGATGACAGAGAAAGAGAAATGGGTTGAGCAAATTAAACATATCAGGTGGTGTAAATAATAAATGAGGAGTGGTCAATCCATTTACGGAGTAAAAGTAAAGCTGAGACATTACCATTTTGCTGCACCACACTTTGACCAGGCTATGGTTCCTCATGCTCTCATTTCCCATAGCGATGCTAGTGATCACAGATTTATCCAGCTAGATGACACACACATCAACAGGAGTTACTTTTAAACTAATCTAAATAATAAATTCATATGAGTTATACAGTATAATGTATACAGAATGTCCCTTTTCTGTCCAAGGTCTTATTTGACAGATTTTTTTTTATCAGTTTACAGATGTAAATCATGATGCACATGACTACATGATTACATTCCACAAGAATTGATTTAGACCCGCTATTTTTCTTTTTAACCAGCTATCTCAGGTTAAAATTATACATAAATATGGTTAGTTTTCTCTGTTATGCGGATGACCACACAGCTGTATGTTTTGACATAGCTAGATCATAGATAGCAGTTTAATACATGTGTAAAAATAAAAAAAAAACATTAGTTTTTTCTCAATGTTCTCAAATATGTTTCATTCCCTTTAAATCACACAGATAGTTCATATTTGTCTTGTGTGCGACTCACATATTTTTGTTTCCCCAAAGCAGTGTTTCCCACACATAAAGTATACAGTCATTGTAAACTGAGCATTTGTGTTTTCTGATATGATCATTTTTTTTTTTTTTTTTGCTCAGTCATGTGTGTATAAATAGATAAAATGAAATAAAATTGGGTTCTTTATATTGAAGAATATATTCTGCTGGAAAAATTTCACTCTATATTTCACAATCCTGACTCATACAGTATACAGTGTATTTATTAAAACATAATGCAAAAAATAGCAAAAAATGCTTTGGGGTTTAATGGCTAGGGTTCTCTGACAAACAGTGCCATCTACACCAAAGAGTGTTTAGTACTTTTTTTTTTAATACTTTATCTTACTCTTTACATATGGTAAGATGGAGGGGAGGGTTAGTAGGTTGGATCTCTGAAATAAGGATATGTAGATATGTAGGTTGGTAACAACTAAAGTCAATTACAAATTTGCTTTGTGATATATATATGTTTTATTTCAAAATCTAGCTTGTTTATTTAAAAAAAAAAATCCAACCACCAGTTATTTGATTATACAATACACCCAGGTGTCCCTAGTTAATCAACATAACCAACCTTTTACAAATGTGTACACCTTAATTTATTGGAATTAAACTGGCAAATGGCAAACTTACTTTACATTCTGTACAAATCTTATTGCTGCACAATGGTTAGAATAAGGTACATTTGGTGTGGAGTGCAGGCAGGGTCTCCGTAGACAAGGAGCAAAACTAAATTATAACTGAAATGAAGCGCCAGAAGATAACACAGACATGATGGCACCTTGGGTGGCCAGTGACTCCACCATTAAAGTGGCCAGTGACTCCACCATCAACAAACCTGAATTACTAATAAAGAACTAAAATACAATATACAAAACATTTTTTATTAAAAAGTGAAGCAATAATATAATGTTTGTGTTTAGTGATTTCTGTATGCTCTTATAATTTAAGACCAAACCTATTTTTGGTTATACATTTATGACTAAATGTTTAACATTTTTTTATGGCCACCGGAATTAAGTCTACAGTACATGAAGAATCTAATAAAGACATAATTTCCCACAATTTCTCCCACACATTTCCTAAGCCTGCAAATGTTTAAATGATAATAATTAATTAATTATTCTGTGGTAAAAAAACGATAACTGTGGTATACTTAGCTAAACTTTACATTTATGTTTGTTCTTAAATTGCAAAAGGAATTTAAATGCTACCTGTGGGTCGTTTGGCATGTGGATTAGCATATCTAGGTAATTAATACTTGTGAGATTAACGTTTTTTTTTTTTTTTTTTTAATGATAAAAATCAGTCAGCTGGCTACAGTATTATTATTATTAGGCTTTAAAGTTAATGTTACTGCATGATCAGTTTTTGACATCCAGTAGTTTTATTATAGAGTGTTTAGTGTTTAACAGTAGTTACCAGAACATGTAACTTTAAAGACATCAGTTAATTATTTTCTATAAATAAAGACCGATATATTTGTTTGTGGAAATTTATTTATTTATTTATTTATTTATTTTGGGGGGGGAATTATAAACATTTTACTTTAACTGGGTTTTTTTCAGAAGCATCAGGAGACCAAGAATGCAGGAGAATGTTCCGAGTCTCCATCAGCACCACATTATCAGCTCATATATACATATATATATATATATATATATATATATATATATATATATATATATATATATATACACTTAGCAAAAAAAGAAACGGCCCTTTTTCAGGACTGTGTATTTCAACAATAATGTTGTAAAAATCCAAATAACTTTACAGAACTTCATTGTAAAGGGTTTAAACAATGTTTTCCATGCATGTTCAATTAACCATAATCAATTAATTAACATGCACCTGTGGAATGGTCGTTAAGACCTTAACAGCTTACAGAAAGTAGGCATTTAAGGTCACAGTTCTAAAAACGCAGGACACTTAAGACTTGTCTACCGACTGTGAAAAACACCCAAAGAAAGATGCCCAGGGTCCCTGCTCATCTGCGTGAACGTGCATAAGGCATGCTGCAGGGAGGCATGAGGACTGCTGATGTGGCTAGGGCAGTAAATTGCCATGTCTGCACTGTGAGACGCCTAACAGTGCTACAGGGAGACAGGAAGGACAGCTGATCATCCTCGCAGTGGAAGACCACGTGTAACAACACCTGCACAGGATCGGTACATCCGAATATCAGACCTGAGTGACAGGTACAGGATGGCCACAACAACTGCCCGAGTCACACCAGGAACACACAATCCCTCCATCCGTGCTCAGACTGTCCGCAATAGGCAGTCCATGAGGAGGAGATGCACTGCAGTACTTCAAGCAGCTGGTGGCCACACCAGATACTGACTGGTACTTTTGATTTGAGCCTCCCTTCATTCAGGGACACATTGTGAAACATTTTTAGTTTATGTCTTATGGTGTCGACTCTTTTAGTGTTCATACAAATATTTACACATTAACTTTACTGAAAGTAAAAACAGTTGAATGTCAGGGGATGTTTCTTTTTTTGCCGAGTATATATATATATATATATATATATATATATATATATATATATATATATATATATATATATATATATATTTGTTCCATTAGATACTAAGCAATTCCAGGAGTTTTAGAGTTTAGACAAACTTGTTGGCCATCCACTATAAGAGAAGACTGATGTAGCCGGTGAGAAAGAATTGGCCCGTTGTTGTAGCCCTTACATACAGCAAGCAACCAAAGTTCTTAAAAAGATTTTATCTCCTTTTTGACTGATTCTTTTCACTGGAAGATTGTCACAATGCTGTGGCCTTTGTGTAACTCCTGTATAAATCATACTTTGAGTTGAGTGTATATCATTTAGTGTCCAGATTTTTCATGAGGCCAGGGGTAGCTCAGTGGTTAAGGCATTGGACTACGGTTTGGCAGATCCCGGGTTCAAACCCCACAACCACCAAGTTGCCATCTGAGCAAGGCCCTTAACCCTCAACTGCTCACATGTGTAATGAGATAAAATTGTAAGTCGCTCTGGATAAGAGCGTCTCCTAAATGTAAATGAGGATTTTTAATATGTTCAATAAAACTATAGTATTTCTCATTTGTTTCATGCATCTCATTTATATTTACTATTCATATCATTATGGTCTTATATATGGCTTATTTCCTTCTCTTTCAAATGCATTTCTGTTTCTCATGTATATTTTAGATTTCTCAAATGTTTCTCAAAGGTATGTCTCGCTTTGTGTCTCAGTTAGGTCTCTTTTTTTCTTAAGTGAGGTTTAGGAGAAATAGAAAAGACAAAGTTGAGCTTGTAATGAGAGCTCAATTCAGTCTTATCAGACAAGAAATCAGCTTATTCTGAGCATCAAAATTTTGCTTTGGGAAAAGACCTTGGTGTAATTATTGATTCCAGGCTTTCATTTGATACTCATGTAGGTAATATTACTAGGATAGCCTCTTTCATCTCAGATAAAAATGCTATGAAATATAATGTCACTACACCATCTAGAAAAAAAAACAGTTCCTGCTATTGTTTGCTAGGTTAAGTTATTGTAAATCCTTACTGTCTGGATGTTCCAATAGATGCATAAACTAACTCCATTCACTATAGAATGCAGCAGACAAAGTCCCTACTAGAACCAGAAGTAACCTCACACTTTGTCTTTTATAACCTTACCAGCTTACCTTTGATTCAAAGGTGCAGGCTATTTGTTGTTATCTTGAGTAATAATGGTTACTGCAGGGTCAGAAATTACAAAGCTCTGACAAAGTCCTACAAAGCCGTACAGTTATGCAACAACTTTCCAACTTTCAGGAGTCAGACACAGTCTTAGTGTTTAGGTCTAGTCTAAAACCATATATGTTTAGTCAAAGCATTTTGTGAATATATTTTCATAGGAAAAAATCGAGAAAGAAGAAGAGACATTATCAGGAGAAAGAGGAGGAAAAAAAGAGTTTTTTTAGTGTCACTCAAATCATCCCATTTTCTCTGCTTCCAACAAATCAACATCCACAAAAAAATGTTTACTTACCTCATAATATATACAACCAACTTCCAAAATTAGAACAAGGTATTGAAACAAAAGCTACTAAGCTACAAGGACCAAATATGTTTTATACTGGATATTATAGTTTGGGGCATTAAAGTTGAGTTGTTGAAAGCGCTATATGAATAAAATTAAATTACATTAAATCACAGAGAAACTGCAAAGCCCTCTGTCCTGAAGGACAAACAATGTACGAAAAATTTAAACCAGTGGAAAGTTTTCAGTGTGCATCACTCCGCTATGTAAAATTCTAATTCTAGAGAAAGTGCATTACACTGAAACCATTACTGAGTTTACTATGATCTGTCAGTCAGTCGATGTGGCAACAAGTATTTTTCTGTCCAGCAGTAGCTACTTTGGCAGTGATTGCTGTTGACTGAGCAACAATAAACCAATACATTTAGCCCTGTATGTTTCCAATACATTCAGCCTGAAATGTTAGTTACTCTTTAATTAATTTCTTTTTAATAGGGCTGTTGTATAAAATCAATATATAACACAATATGTACTGAATATCATCACAGTTCAGAGAACCTGCTCAAGGTCGTTTCCACCCACCTGTATGATAAGCTTTGTAACAGGATCAGTGATGACCTTGAGTAGCTCTGGAGCTTCCTTGCCACTCTGCATGTTGAAGCTGGATACAGTGACGTGGGCCAAAATGCTGATCAAACCTGTGGCTACCTCCAAAGGCAGCAACACCAGCACCGAGAGCCAGTTAAAGCAATCATGGATTGTAGCTCCAGCAAATGCCCTGCACATACATACATGTACACCAGGGACAGGAAGGGAAAAGAAAAATACATGACCAGAGAGAAAGTAGTAGACATACAGTAGCAGTATAGTATAGTATTTGCTTTTGATCGTAGTGTTTCCTACAAAGCCCTGGCAAATAACAATTTAACAAACATAGACCCAGCTATACTAGAATAGGAATATCACCCTGTACCTGAAGTTTCCAGAGCCTTAGTGTTGCTTTGGATTTGAGTTGCTCTGGATATGATACTTCTAGAACCTCCGTGTTGCAGGTTTAGGTTTCAAAACCCTAATGTTGTTCTAAGGCTGATAATTCTACAACTATCAGCTAAGATAATTACAGCAAAGGATTTAAAAACGAATTTCAAAAGCAGTAAATATTAGCCTGTCCACACAATTATAGAAACTTTGTTGTTTTTGAGTAGAGAGCTCTTTTACCATGGGTTACCATAACTAAAAAAAAAAAAAAAAAACATTGTGTGTAAAGAAAATTGAAGAGAAGTGTTTAATAATTATCAGCTAAGATTATTACAGCAGTGAATTTTAGAATTTGCAACCTTGTTTCATGACTGAAAAGTCTAGAACTTGGATACAGGATAATTTTTAAATATTTTTAAACCAAATTATTGTTGTGTACCAAGTTCTGTCTACAGGTTTTATTAACATTGTGCCATAGTTGAACATTCTAGAACCCACTTATTGGTCTATGGATAGGATATGTGCTGATTGGTAGCAAATACATTTTCTTTTTCTGAGAAACAAACTTGGATTAGTTTATATAACTGTAGTGTGAGTTCATAGTGGAGAATTCTAGAACTTGCGTATTGGTCTGTACCTAAGAATTCCAAAATACTTGTATTGGTCTGTGCATTAAAAAAATCTCAACCCACATTAGAATTCAATATTCCTGGTGTCAATTATTAGCTGGGAATTTTAGAACTACAGTATTGTTCTGTATCTGAGAATTCTAAAAAAAACAGTGTATTGGTATTATTAGGTGATTCCAGAACCTTGATATTGCTTTTGTGTACAAATAGTCTTATTTTTTTATAGGTCAAGTGTTCTAGAAAACCAGGATTTGTAGCAGATCCTGAATACTGTTACGTAGATAAGAACCCCTAGAACCCAAGTACCCTCTTCTTGCTCTTATAGTACAACCTGATTGCTGGATGGTGCACATTAGAGAGACCAAAGTTTCACCTCCAAAATAATACTATCTATCTATCTATCTATCTATCTATATATATATAAATATAACTTGGTCACATATTTAAGAACTTGTCAGTAATATGCTCTTAAATCCAAAGTCTATGAGTGCTCTATGAAGTCAGGAACTGCGCTATTATGTAGAGCTACGTACTTCTTTCTCCAACGCAAACAGTGAGGCTAATGGTGATGACGGTGGTGCTGATGATGATCATGGTGACGATAATGAGGATAAAGACTAGTGAATCATGGCATTATATTGAGTTGGAGATGTTTGCCTCACATCCATACCGTTTAAATTCATTCCTCTCTCCAGCCTGCATCAAAGCAACAATGGTGTTGGTGACGGATGTGCCAATGTTCGAGCCCATTATTATAGGGACAGCAGACTTCACTTCCAACACTATAACACACACACACACACACACACGAGTCTGTTCAAAAGCATTTAGTCAATTGAAAAATGAACATAATTGAATTGTCTATAAATGACAGAGAGATTATAGCCTCTGAAACAGTCAGAATTGACAGGATAAAAACCAGGCAATTCAAGAACTTCAGCCTTTTAAATACAAATCTCATTTTTGCTGTTTCTGCGTTTATGATGATTAAATTCAAGGCTGATGATTTTCCTAGACAATAGGTTCGTACTGCTGCCCTGAAGCCCTACCCTTTCCCGGACTGAGCCTGTCCCTAAAATCATCAACTACAGCTTCAGCATCAGTAATTTTCTGTAATTACACTTTTTCTGCTACTCAATCAGGGGCAGCATTAGCATTTTAACCCAGCATAGATTGAAATTGCTTGGGGTGAACCACACCACTTATTAACTGCGATTCTGAACCCTGGGAAAGAAGCAAAGTCTGGACATCATATGTAAAAGCTTTATACCATTAAGCTATTTTTAATTTCTCTGCAGTAAATGTGTTATTGAAAACTTTTCTCGGCACCTTGTAGACATAATCCCATGTCAGTACCTTCAATAAAACATAAAATTATTATGGTGAGCTTTTATTGCTCATATGCTTATGCGACAATCAGTGCATGAAAATATAGCTTACCGTCAAGCATGACTAGCAAGAATTTAATTTGAATCAAAAAGAAAAAACTAGTTGTATTGAACTGCTATCCCCTGTTGTACTCCAACTGCTTTGTGGATTTTTATGCCAGGATGCCATCTGCTTTGTGTTCATCAGAGAGTCATACATATTTTGTGATTGTTATTTTTTAAAGGAAAACAATGACAACGCAAGGGTTAAATGCCCAAAGTATTATTTTTTTTTAAATAATTAAATGACAGAGTTTGATAATGCTTTGCATTAAATAACTACAATATAGTATTATAAATACACTACCATTCAAAAGTTTGGGGTCACTTGGAAATTTCTGTTTTTGTTTAGTGATTTATTTTCTACATTCTACAACAATACTGGGGATTTCAAAACTTTAAAATAACACATATGGAATTAGGTAATTACATATGAAACAACAAAAACAACAATTAGTTGTTATTTTAAGACACAGAGGTCAGCCTTTCTGTAATACTTCTTGTAAGAACAGTATTGTCAAGTGCATTTGCAAAATCCGTCAAGCACCATAATGAACGTGGCTCTCATGAATGCCATCCCAGGAGGGCGAGACCAAAACCTACAGTGGTGTGAAAAACTATTTGCCCCCTTCCTGATTTCTTATTATTTTGCATGTTTGTCACACTTAAATGTTTTTGCTCATCAAAAACCATTAACTATTAGTCAAAGATAACATAATTGAACACAAAATGCAGTTTTTAAATAAAGGTTTACGTTATTAAGGGAGAAAAAAAAAACTCCAAATCTACATGGCCCTGTGTGAAAAAGTGATTCCCCCCCTTGTTAAAAATAACTTAACTGTGGTTTATCACACCTGAGTTCAATTTCTGTAGTCACCCCCAGGCCTAATTACTGCCACACCTGTTTCAATCAAGAAATCACTTAAATAGGAGCTACCTGACACAGAGAAGTAGACCAAAAGCACCTCAAAAGCTAGACATCATGCCAAGATCCAAAGAAATTCAGGAACAAATGAGAACAAAAGTAATTGAGATCTATCAGTCTGGTAAAGGTTATAAAGCCATTTCTAAAGCTTTGGGACTCCAGCGAACCACAGTGAGAGCCATTATCCACAAATGGCAAAAACATGGAACAGTGGTGAACCTTCCCAGGAGTGGCCGGCCGACCAAAATTACCCCAAGAGCGCAGAGACAACTCATCCGAGAGGCCACAAAAGACCCCAGGACAACATCTAAAGAACTGCAGGCCTCACTTGCCTCAATTAAGGTCAGTGTTCACGACTCCACCATAAGAAACCATAGTGTGATGGTCTGGGGTTGTTTTGCTGCTTCAGGACCTGGAAGGCTTGCTGTGATAGATGGAACCATGAATTTTACTGTCTACCAAAAAATCCTGAAGGAGAATGTCCGGCCATCTGTTCGTCAACTCAAGCTGAAGCGATCTTGGGTGCTGCAGCAGGACAATGACCCAAAACACACCAGCAAATCCACCTCTGAATGGCTGAAGAAAAACAAAATGAAGACTTTGGAGTGGCCTAGTCAAAGTCCTGACCTGAATCCTATTGAGATGTTGTGGCATGACCTTAAAAAGGCAGTTTATGCTAGAAAACCCTCAAATAAAGCTGAATTACAACAATTCTGCAAAGATGAGTGGGCCAAAATTCCTCCAGAGCGCTGTAAAAGACTCGTTGCAAGTTATCGCAAACGCTTGATTGCAGTTATTGCTGCTAAGGGTGGCCCAACCAGTTATTAGGTTCAGGGGGCAATTACTTTTTCACACAGGGCCATGTAGGTTTGGATTTTTTTTCTCCATAAATAATTAAAACCATCATTTAAAAACTGCATTTTGTGTTTACTTGTGTTATCTTTGACTAATAGTTAAATGTGTTTAATGATCAGAAACATTTTGTGGGACAAACATGCAAAAGAATAAGAAATCAGAAAGGGGGCAAATAGTTTTTCACACCACTGTACCTCTGCCGCAGACGAGAAGTTCATTTAGAGTTATCAGTCTGAAAAATGACCAATTAACAGCACCTCAGATTAGAGGCGTTATGAAGTCTTTACAGAGCAGAAGTAGCAGACACATCTCACAATTAACTGTTCAAATGAGATTAATGCATTTTTTGGACGCCTTCAGCATTCATTTACAATGTAGAAAGAAATAACCATATTTCATAACGGAGTTAGAAAGTGACCCCAAACTTTTGAATGGTAGTGTATATATAATATAATATAATATAATATAATATAATATAATATAATATAATATCATATAATATAATAACATAAGGATATTAAAAAGACAAAAACATAAATTTAATTAAGTGGTTAAGTAAAGCTTATTGTTTTCCCGTAACAACAAACCCTATGATTAGCGTTCGGGTCAAACTGGAACTTTTGATTGAGCAAAAGAACAGAACATAGTTATGAAAATAAAATCTTCATTCCCCTGCTACACTAATGCACTTATCCCAGCGTTTCACTTGTGATCGAATACCATCAGGAAAAAAACTTTTCCGCAATACACTGGAGGCATGATTAGACTGTCTGCATCAAGTCTAAAACATAGGCCTCCTAGGAACTTATTTGATGGCTTAAACATGTGGAAATGGCTTAGAGCGAGGTCAGGACTGTATGGAGGATCTGGCAAGTCGAGTTCCTGTAATGTGCAAGTTGTGTTCATGAATGATTGGCGACAAGATATCAGTCAATTTTTTTAGGCATTACACGTTCCACTCACTGCATGTTCACAAGAATGACTGCAGTGGGCTCCGAGCCACCTCTGGTGAGGACATTCATGGATGTATGGCCTTCTTTAAAATGTTTGCACCAATCATTCAACCACTAAGAGTCTCATCACCGTACTGCGTTTAAAGTCTTCTGTAAATGTCAATCGGCGTAACGCTGTGAGGAAACCCGTGGTCAGCTACATTGCGGATTTCCAAGCGGGCAGACCCACAACCACCCGTAAGCATGGTTGCTAGGCAACATGGCTGTAGAGGCAATCAGAGGCACCTGAGCACATGCCTACATATGTCTCCTAAATTCAGTACGCGGTGTGCGATCATTTAGGTTGCATCAGGTATAGAGCGAGGCACTCTGGTATAGGGAAGAGTGTGTGAAAAAGAAAATAATGCATAAAAAAGAAAAAGAGTTTGTAACAGAGAACAGAAGTTGCATTAAAAGAATAGTGAAGACAAAAATGTTGTGTGTAAAGAAAACTGAAGAGAAGTGTTTAAATGAAAAGAAGGAAGTGGTCCTTCCAGAAAAGGGGAAAAAATCTCTTAAACAGCTTGCACAACCACTTCCGCGGTCTTTCGCTCCACCAGTTCCCTGTCTAACCCCTTTGGCAAACTGTAACCTCTTCAGCACATGTCTTTTTTTTTAACAATGGGACTTTGCGGGGGCTTTTTGCTAATAGCTTGACTTCACATAGCCGTCTTATAATAGTAACAGTACTAACAGGTAACCTTAGATGTTCGTTGAGTCAATTTTGTTATTCTTCGATCTATTTAAATGGTAGTTTTCTGTTTTCTTTCACGTCTTTATGGTTTTGATCTCCATTTAAAAAAAAATTTGGTATCATTTTAGCAGAGCAGCTTATCATTTTCTGCACTTCTTTGTATGTTTTCCAATCTCTAATCAACTTTTGAATCAAATTACGCTGTTCTTCTGAACAGTGCCTGGACAACCCATTTTACTTTGATTTTTAGAGGAAAATGCACAGGACAAACTTTCCTGCATTTATCCTTAAATAAGGGGAACTTGTTTGACACCTGTTTTTCACAGAATAATTTACCTCTCTAATTGAACTCCACACTGCTGTTATTTTGAACAGACTAATATTTGTTTTTCTTCACTTACATTAAACTAATAATTCATTTAGCAATTTTTTTTTTCATGTTGTGATTCAGAATAAAACGTGCAGGGTGTCCAATGCATTTGTGTAATTTAAATGAATTTAAACTTATTATATGAATATGGAGCTTTACTCACTTTTTTCAACACACTGCTATTATTTTAAACACAATTGTATAGCAATAGAATTTTTTTTTTTTTCCAAATAACCACAGCAAACCACAGCAAAAAGGCCTTTTAAATTGATGGACGCATTCCTCTATGCAAATATCATTACATCATATTCTCACAAATAACCCAAATTCTGTGGAAATGAAGAAAAGAAACAATGGGAAAGAGTTTTGTTATGCCAGCTAGTTTATAACTAGCCAGTTTAAGAAAAAATAATAATAAAAGCACACTTATGATTTATTAATTCTGTTAGTGCGTAATTAGAAGAGTTTGTAAGTAACATTGTGTAAACCATTTCATTCATTCTTGACACAACTGTTTTCTTTATTATTGTTATTATTTGAGCCTCAATATTAAATTCTGGAGACTTGAATTAGTGCAGGATGCTTGCAAAGTTATCCAACAAAACTTTTATTTACTCAATAATTTGATGTCATGCTGAGTTAGTTGCATCCTTACTCTATTATTAAAGATAAGAGCTCTTCATTGTGATTCAGGCTTTTGACACAACCGAGAGTGCACACTGACCAGAATCAATGAATAAAGGTTAGATTAAGAATTTATTGATTCTGGTCAGAGTGTTCTCAATTTTTTTCGCGTCAGAAAGCCAGACGGGAATGAAGAGCTCTTATATTTCAGAGCGTAGCATGGGATGCTATTTACACAAGGGCTTTCAAAAATAAAAATGTTCTGTTCTGGGTTTAATACTCACATCCAGATGAGACGAGGCTGACGATGATGGAAGTGGCAGTGCTCGAGCTCTGCACCAGTACTGTGACCAGAATGCCAACCACCAAGCCAGCCACCGGGTTCGACAGGATTACATTGTCCTGGAAGATATTTCCAGCCACCTTACCTGCATGCATTTAACAGAAGGTTTGGCTCTAGGTTTAGATTAATTTCAGCACATAAATGACTAACAAATAAAAAATCTCCTGACAGACCCCACATACCATGCAGGTCTTACTGTACCAGGCAAACTACCAGCAAAGAAGGGAGAAGCCTAAACATGCCAAGACTTCTTAACACATGGCAACCTATTCAGAAGGAATACCCATAACTGGCTATGATATTTGTGATTGACAAGAAAAAGGGGAACACCATCCACCCCACATAGAAACCTGTGCCACTGTTGGGATTTGAACCCCCAACAACGGGGTTATTCAGGAGTCTAATACATTTCTTTAACAAGCAGTATTATACTTTACCTAAGCAATTCCACAGACTTTTTAAAAAAGAGTACTGCTGTTCCTTTTTGAAATTTGTTTCCATCACATTACCACAAAGAAGAAATATGAAGTTTGAGATAAACATTTATTGTACAAGCCTTTACTTCAGTGTTCAAAAGTACTGAGACAAAATAAATGAAATTCCATGTTTTAATGACATAAAAAAATATATTAAATCATGACAATCACGATAATGAGAAAAATGTGTTATTTTCTGCAATTAAATAGGTATGCAATGATCATTTTTTAGTCTTTTATTTGTCAAAAGCTGCTGGATCCGTCTGGGCATAGAATCAAAAGGATGTCTGCTGTGTTCTGGTGTCACTTGTTCAATTCATGCCTGCTTGATGGCTTCCTGAAGTTCATGTACAGAAATTTGCCACAGAAGTTTACAGTTCTAGGCAACACGGTGGCTTAGTGGTAGGCACAGTCTCCTTGCACCTCCAGGGTTCAGGTTCGATTCCTGCCTCGGATCTGTGTTCATGGAGTTTGCATGTTCTCACAATGCTTGGTGAGATTTTATTCGGGTGCTTTGGTTTTCTCTCACAGTCAAAAGACACGCAATTGATAGAATACATAGAAGCTAATTGGTGTTCCCAAATTGCCCATAATGTGTATGCCCTGGGATGGAGTGGCTCCCTGTCCGGGGTGTACCCCAGTATGTACTGAAATAGGCTTCAGGGTCCCTGCGACCCTGTAAACAAAGATAAAGCGGTATAGAAAATAAGCAAGGGAGTTAGTGAAGTTCACAATCTCTTGTTTTTATGCAAAGGTGGACTTCCCAGCTTCAGAAGTCCTGCCACATATTAACTAAATTAGCTGATAGTAATTTGTAACGATGCGGCTCGCGCGCGGGGGGGGGACTGTTGAACTGATCAGAGCAGGCAGATCTGCAGGCTGCTAACACGCGGAGTTCTGAACAGGTAAAGGCGCAGCCATTTATACACACGGTTGCCAGGCAATGCCGCCGTTAGGCAATCAGCCTGAACGAGGCGCACCTGGCAGTGTGTCAATATAAGGGTCCTGATACCTCCGCACTTCTTGCGAATATTAGGTATTAGGGCCAAAGATCAAAGACAAGAAAAGTCAAAGTCAAGACAAAGACAAGCGCGCAAAGAAAGAGAAGAGACAGACGCAAAGCCCCAGCCTCTGCCTCCTAAAGATGCTGGCAAGTGAGAGAGAGAGAGCGTCACGCAACCCCTCTCTCTCCCATAAATCCTTGGTAAGGGCAAATGCCCTGGGAGGATATAGATTTTGTTTTGTTTTCCAGAGCCCCGTCCATTTGCAGACAGCGGACTAACATACCGCGCCACGTAACAGAATATTCGCACCAAGTAAAGAGCCCGCAGGCTTGGAGAGGATGCAAGAAATAGTTGAGGATCAGGCTAGAGTGCTTGATAGGCATGAGGAAGCACTAACCACGTTAATTTTGGAAATGCGTGTGATTAATAAGCGCCTTGAGTTACTTTTTGGCCAGCTTGAGGCGCGCACTACTTCCAGGTCTCCATCTGGCCGCGAGTCGAATCGGTGGTCCATCTGGTGGCCGAAACTCAACTTATGTATGCGGGCGAGTCAGAGAGGTTTAATGCCTTCGTCCTGCAGTGCTCACTGATATTCGAGCTGCAACCTTCACAATTTCCATCTGAACGGGTGAAGGTTGCATTTATGGTGTCTCTGCTCACAAGAAAAGCACTACAATAGAGTGGGCTACTGCAGTGTGGCAGCACCTCCTCTCTGACACGCCACCCTAACTGCCTTTGTTGAGTCACTTAGGGCCACTTTCCACCATCTGCATACAGCGAGCAGTGTAGTGTCGCCCCTCCTTTCAATTCGTCACAAAGGGCGATCAGTAGCTGATTACACAGTCGAGTTTCGTACCCGGGCAGCCAGCTCGGGGTGAAATGACGCAAACCTTATGGCTGCGTATACTCAAGGGCTTTCCGAGCGGCTGAAGGATGAGCTAGCCATACATGATCCGCCACAGGATCTGGAGGAATTTAATATAATTAAAGGCGGTGGATAACCGCCTTTATGAGCGTCAGGTGGCTCCAGGCAGGAAACACCTCCTCTACCCCACAAAAGCCGTACCAAGTGGCAAGCCGGTCGCTCCCCAGGGTAAACCGTAGGCGCGAACCCTCACCTCCGCTCATGGAGACAGACCCTGATGCTTCATATCCCATACCTGATTTTAACCCTGAAGAAGAGCTAGATCTGGTGGATATGGGAGAGCCCATGCAGATAGGCGTCACCAGGCGTTGCCTGTGGCGCAGCAAACCACAGACAGGGTCACCCCAGTAGGGGGCGGTCAGGTACGACACAAAAGTCAAGACCCCGTCATGCAGGGCTCTATCTTCCAGTCACGCTCTCAGGGACCAGGACCCGGAGAGCCGAACAGAGGTGATCATTGAGCCACGGAAATTTTATTGACGGGAGACTAGCCGCGGCACTGGGCATTTCAGTTTGCCCTCTCCCTTTCACCATCCCGTTAGTCTCCCTGGCTGGCCAGCCAATTAAGTTGGGGTGCTTGACACATAGGACCGCCCCAGTCATACTACGGCTCGGACGTCACTCTGAGCGAATCTTGTTTCTGGTAATCTGGGTACCTGAACAGAGAGTAGTGCTCAGGGTTTTCCCTGGCTTCAACGTCACAACCCTCGCATTAACTGGCCGACCCGCTCTGTTTCTAACTGGGGATGTCAGTGCGCCCTAAGCTGTCTTAAAGGCGCCCAACCCCCAGTTCCAGCGCCTCCTGCCCCAGTACCCCTTTTCTACTGCCCCTTAGGGCTACTGGAATGTTTAACCGCATCGCAGGCTCATACCAAACCGGCATACATCACGCACCTTATTCCTCCCCATAAACTCACCCAAGGTGACCACCAGGCTCGGTATTAAGAACCTGGGAGATCGAGCGCTCTCCATACCGCGCCACGTAACAAAATTAGCACAACCTTCGGCTAGACAAGCCCGAATTGATTAGTGACATCACCTGGTAGCTTTAAGTAGTGTTAAATGGAAAGCTTTCTTGATCAGGCATGTATTAGGGGCTAGTTAGCTTTGTTAATAAAAGATCACTGATAGTTCAGATTTAATTCTGAACAATTTATAAGGAATTATTAATGAGTCAAAGTCTTCTTGTGTTTTTTTATGAGATGGTATCGGATGTGATTTATTGCTGAAAGTTTTGGCTACCCTTGTATATTGCTACTGTATATTGTATAGGTTTGGTTGTATCCAACTTTTTAAAAATGCAGAACTAGACCGTATACAAAAAGGGATGACTCAACAATTGTGGTGCCACCTATGCCTGTGTATTTATGGCCCAGGGTATTTATTGCTCTTTGTTGCACTCGTCTCAGACTGTCATGCATTTGGACTTTATGTCATCCTGTGTATTGTTATGTGTTGCACCGTGGTTCTGAGTGACTGACATTCCATTCCTATGTGTACAATTTGTCTTGACTTGAAAATTGTTTCCCTTCCCAAGCAACAGTTTCCTTTTTACAAGCTTTCTTTGCTGGCAAGACCTGCATTTTGCGCCTAAATTAGTAACAGCATTGAAAGTAACAGACACACATTGAGAGTAACACACAGTGTGTGCGTGTGTGTGTGTGTGTGTGTTTACCATATAATTACCAAAGAATCTAAATGGGATTTCTTTCTTTTCGTCTTATAAACTTGTAAAGTGACAAGGATGAAACTCGGTGTTTAGCTAGTACACATGCTAATAACATCTGGAACATTTAACTTCCTCTAGGTATTCGTGTCTACTCCCATAGTCCAAAGACTTGTAGATTAGGCTAATTTACGTTCCCAAATTGCCCATTTTGTGTGAAAGTGTATGTGAATGTTGACCGGAGGTCCCACCACAGTCATAAAAATGAGAAAAAATACAGTGGTCACCACTGGCCTCCATGGTCCCCAGCTGGACTACAGAGGTTCCAAGATGGATGGATGAATTTGATAATAATATTAATAATAATAATAATTATTATTATTATTATTATTATTATTATTATTAATTCCACCTCAATTTTGACACTGTTTTAGCTGGATTATGTAGAATCCATCGGACCCACACAACTACATCATTAACAGCAAAGGTGGCAAGTCATGAAGTAACTACTCCATTACTTTTTTCTTTATTTGTACTTTACTTGAATATTTTCCGTATGTGATCATTTTTACTTCTACTAACAATATTTTTTTGCAAAACTTGTAGTTTCAATCTCTACATATTAAACAGAAAGTCATTACGAACAAACAAAACTGCATTGATTTTCTAATCTGGAATTTCCTTCTGAATCAATAAAGTATTATCTATCTATCTATCTATCTATCTATCTATCTATCTATCTATCTAATCTAAACACAATTGTTTATGGTGTCAATCATACTATTTTATGACTGAGCTACATGCCAAGTAAGAAGGATAGAGACAAAACAATTGCACCAGTCCAACAGAAGCGATTGCCAGGTTATTATGAAACTACAGATTGGTTAGCGCACCAAATTGATTGACAGTTACCTGGGCAACAGGTCCCACCCTGGAACAGCTCACTAACTAGCTAACAAACGGAGTAAAAAAAAAAAAAAGGTGTGATTTGTTATAATTTATCCATTTGATTTGTCTTTCAAGGCCAATAACAATGTTGTTTTATAACAGGATTATGATTATCATGTTTTGGAACAGATGTAAACCTTTTTTTTTTTTTTTTTGGTATGCATGTAGTATGCCCAAGTTCAGTTGTGTAGACTACCTGCATTATACAGGATTGCAATGGTACCAACTAGCTAGCTACTGTAAGATATGGAAGTGATCAATGATGGTAGCAATGCAACCAAGTATTTATGTTATTAATGTGAATGTTGTCTGGGGGGCCCTTCATACACTACAGTTGTGACTTCTGCTTGGTTGGAATGAAAGCCTGCACCCACTCCTGACCTTTCTGGATAAGATCTGACTTTCTAACACATTTTAAGTTTAAAATCTGTTCTTGCAATAGATAGTTAAAGGGATGAACCCTTACCCCCGGCCAGTTGAAAAGCAGAGCTCAATGTGTCCAAGGAGCAAACAAAGCAGTAGAGAAGGAAAAAGAGGAGCAGGATCTTCAGCACACCATTGAAAACTGATTTCATTCTTTCCCTCCCTTTCCTGGGATCCTCGCTTGGCTCTGCAAGAGTAGAAAAGATGATTTTCTGAAATAAGTTTATATTACTAGAGGGGGCAAAGATATTGTAGACATAAAAGATGATACACACAAACACACACCCGGGTCTTTTGGGAGGCATGGTTTGTAGGCAGGACAGTGAATTCTGGTGCATTGTGTGTGAGAACAGCTGCTGATAAGATCCACAGTGGAGCCGAAGCCGGACTCTTCACACAGAGCTGAGTCAGACACCATGCAGTCACACACTCTGTGGGTGTGGAGGTTCATCCCTAAATAAACAAGCATGGACGGAAGAAATAAGGTTGTGACATAAAATGACACTTTTACTTATAGTTACCCAGCTGAGAGAGTCACATGAGACTTTTTTTCCCAATTAAATCACAGCACTTATCTGGTAAAGTGGTAGATGTTAGTAAGTATGTTGGCTAAACTATAACCAGAAGTACAGTAGCTATTAATGTACTACGTGTAGTTTGGTAGTAATTAATGGAGGGGGATTTTAAGTCAAACCGGGACATTTGATTGTGTAAAATAACAAAACACAGTTATGAGAGAAAAATCTCCCTTTCTTTTTCTATATAATTCCCTGCCACATTAATGCACTTTCCCAAGTATTTCATGATCAAACTGCCTGCTTAATGTCTGAAACACTGGCCTCCCAGGAACTCCTTAAATGGCCCAAACAGGTGGAAATGGCTTGGAGCAAGGTCAGGACTGTATGGGTGTATGTGCAAGTGATGTTTTTGAATGTGTGCGTGTCCAGTGCCAACAGACAAATCTGTTTCTCATGCACGGTGGCGAAAGATTACCCATCGATTTTCGAAGATCAGACATTCCACTCGCTGAACTGGAACATCCATGGGAATGAGTCACCGTGGCTTGGGTCGACATACTGTACTGTATATCCTCCTTTAAAATGTTTGCAACATTAAAATGTTCCACTGCAGCTAAGAATCATATCACCGTACTGTGCTTGAAGTCTTCTGTAAATGTTAATTAGTATTATGCCTTCAGGACAAATTTCATCACAAGTGCCGGTTTGACTTGAATGCCCCTTGCATAATATGTTTTTACATTTTTAATTTATTAACACATAAAAAACTCATCATTAAAAAGAGCTTCTTTTTAAAGAAGAAATAAAATAAATAAATCAATTATAACAAAAATACATCCTACTAAAATTTTATTGTGAATGCATTTTAATATTAAATGTCAAGCAAATCATTACAAAAGAAAACTAAGATCCAAATTTTTTTTTTTTTTTTTTTTTTGCATACCATGGTAGTTTCCTCCTTGCCCTGTCTTACTCGATATGAATTTGATTGGCCGGCTGGACATGGCTTCCTGAAAAAAAAAAAAAAACCAGCATGGCATCATGTTTACAGACAGTCAGTGGTCATGTGGATTTATCAGATATGAAGTAAAAAAAAATCTATGTAGACTAATACTAAGAGGATTCATAGTGTTCCTTGCAAAACTGTAGACTGCTGTTATTCACAAAAGATCAATTATCCAGCACTTAATAAGTCTCTTTCCTCTGTGACCTTTCATAAAAGACAGCTTGCGTAAGATGTTGTACACAACAAAGACGCCACTAAGATGGCCACCGAAGAAGCAGAGTCTCCGTTAATTGCTTGAACTACCTTCCGCTGCCATTAACTTCAATTCAGAAGCAGCGTTTCTAAGAATAAATGCATTTTTCATGTCAAGGTTGTGGAAATTCTGTTGCGCAGGAGGCTTTGCTAATGCATTTTTAAAAGCAGACGTTCTGAATGCCATTCAAATTACAGTGACAGACTCAAACTCATTTACAGTTTGGGAGGCATTACGATCTCCAAAGCAGCACTTCAGTGGACCCAGTACACATATTTTTTCCCCTTAACTTTAGAATGTAGGTAAGCTTAAGCAATTTATTTTTGTATAATTTTTAAAGGAATCAGATCGGATGCTATGGTTAAGCTTATAATACACCTCATATATCTTACAGCCTTGCTTACTGTGGTTTCCAAGGTCAGAAAAAATATCACAAATCTAAAACAAACTGTTAAGTATCTCACGTATTTAGGGCAAATGTCGAGCCAAGAACTACAAATGTCTTCGATATGTTACATTTATAATCAATTTACCTCTGGTGCTGTACTGAAAACAGGTCTAACTTTTCAGCCCACGCAGCCATCTCACATTTCTACATTCACATATAGTCTTATTTTACCAGTGTCAATTTACTCTACCTAGGAAAAATGCACATGCTGTAAAAACAGCAATGACTCTTAATCTGAAAATGTTCCAAAACTTAAAGATGCACTAAAATTGCATGGTCTGTAAGTTTCCTTCTATACTTAAAAACATGCCGGTATGTGGACTGGCAACTCTAAATTGCTCCTAGGTTTAAAATAAGTGTGTGTGTGTGTGTGTGTATGTCTGAATGCATGGTGCCCTGGGATGCCCTCCAGTGTGCATTCCACTCAGTGTTCCTTAGATTGACTCCAGATTCACCAAGGCTCTGATCAGGATAAAATTAATGAATATCAATGTATGCAGTACATACTGTACATAAAGCGTAACGTACTGAGCTCTTTTCTCATCTATTCTTGTAATAAAGCCTTTTTCTGTACAAAAACTGTGTACAGTACAAATCTACTCATGCATTTAACCACCTTTTACAAGGCAACACAGTAAGAGAGCTTCTCATACTCATACATATTTAAATAAACCTGGATCGCACTAAAAAGGCGATTTTCTTTCTTTTTTTTTTTACAATAAAGAAATTGGAAGTGGCCATTTAGCATTTAGTTTTAAGTCTGCTTCTTACTTGTGCAATATGCAACATTTTTGGCATGAGGGAGAATTTAAAAGGATGGGAAAATGTTCCCTTTTAACTACACACTGCCATTTTATTAACTTAATAATAATAATAATAATAATAATAATAATGATGATGATGACAAGCAAGCTATGTGTTTTAATAAGCTCCAGCTTACATATTGTGCTGTTTTTTCTTACTTTTTTACATATTGGAAATTTACTATACATCATTATATATAAAATATCTATTATTTTAATATGCTTCCCATTGATGATTTGCTTTTGTTGTGACAATTTTCATTTAATAAAATCTTCATTTATTGCCACATTTACATACAGTATATATTTGACATTCCTTTTTATTCACATCCTTTATAACAGCTTCCATTACTTCACAACAGCATTTAAACCAAAAATTGTGCCTCATTCTGCATGTCATTAATTATAATACTGAAAATCTATACTTGTAGGTATATAATATTAAAACCATTAACATTAAAACCATGTGTTTTAGGTTTACTGTGGGTTGGTGGATAAATAAATCTAATTGCATCTTACCTTAATAAAAGGACGGAGGGTTAATTCTCTCCTCAGCAGGTGAGAAGTGTTTTCAGCTGAAGACCCTAAATGTAAAGGGATTCCCAGACTTATAAAAGAAGCTCCAACCATGTTAACTGGGTATCATTTAATTCTCTCACTCATTAACTGAGATGCGTTCTCAGCAACTAAATAATCGACTGCCCACATGTGTATCAAGGCATGAAAATGAAAGCTTGGAGTAACTTTGACTAATGACAAACTTTCAAATAACTCAGGGATAATAATATTTAACCTTACTGAAACTGTATTTAAGCATTTGGCATCCTGTAAAAACCTGACACCTTGTGGTGGTATGTTGCCAAAATCAGTTGTTTGTGAAAAGAACACTGCTGGTTTAGTTTCAAGTTTTGTTGTTGTCCAAACCTGCCATATATTAAACAGGTTTATTAAAACTAATAAGGGTAAAGTTCAGATCAGACCCGTAAAGTTGACTGAAAAGTGAAAAAAGAAGCGTCTGACCTCTTGAAAGTCAAACCAAACTTCACTGCTTCGGTTTTCAGCACCTTTTCATACTTTTGGATACAACTTGACCTCCAAAACGTCTGATCCCAGGGGTCTTTGGTTGTGCCAGCTGGCACCTGAGTCTGCATACCATGCAAACACAAGCAGGGATTTTTCTCAAGTAAGATGTAGTACTGTGCAAAAGTCTTGAAAATCCCCCACCCCCTATTTCTTCATATTTTGCTTCCAAAGACATAAACTTTCTTGTGTTGTTAATGTAGTCTTGAGGAAGAGAATAGAAGTTTTTTGGCTCTCAACTTTTGTTTTTTAAACCACACATGCAGATGATGACAGATGATCAGGCCGGTGATTAGTTATACTGGTGATGCTGAATGCTGAGTGGATGGAACAGACGAGAGGGGAAATGAGGTCGCTGCTGAGGTTGTTACATAAACAACCATTTTTTTATTTGTTTCTTACAGCCCGTAGCAGTACAAAACATTAGTTCCAATAGCTTTAATCTGTCACACCCACATGTCATATTGTCACATCATATCTTTAACTATTTATATCCTTTTACATTGCACATTATGCACATCCTGTCTAATTTACATATTTTATATGTTTCTATATAATTATACTTAAGTATACTTATACTTAATTTAATTATACATATTGTAAATGTGTGAAGTTGTAGTTTTAAACTGCCATCTAATTTACATTTTGCTTTTGTTCCTACTTTATTGCAGTAACATCTTATTCTATCACTGCATTTGTATTTATTTAAATTTAATATGAAGAACTGACAGGTAGCCCAAGCCTGTAGATGAAAAAAGACACGACATAAATAAAATGTCATTAGTGCAGCTTGTTCTTTTTTATTATTTTTATTTATCTGTTTATTCAAGATCAAAATATCAAAACTAGGCAGCTTGGCATTACTTCAAGGAAGCACTTTTTGTGCTCCTAACAAACTCATCACGTTGGATGGTTAAAGCCTTTGGAAAATAACACTGGCTTGGGTCCAGGTTTGTCCTGATGTACACACTCAGAGGGCTCAGTGGAGTCAGGAGTCAGTTAATAACTGCTGATAAGCCTGTGGAGTCAGCATCAGCACACACCACTATGGACCTATTAACCTCACACAAACTATAACCTGAGGTAGAAAAGCATGCATGCATGACATCATCTTAGACTTAGATCTTGTTTAAAGTTTGTGAGGTGGAGAGATACTAGGGTACTTAATGCTGATTGGACAAGATTTCAAATCTCACATCAACTCGTATGACAATTTCAACATTTGTGGATCGTGTTCGATTTAAAAAGGTTAAATGCTTAAGGATTGGATAAGTCCAATTTTCCTAGTACTGTACGTGTCAAGTATCTTAATCATTTACAGTGGTGTGTTGGAACTATCAACACTTAAACACATTTTAACAACTTACATTTATGTTTAATTATTTGGCAAATGTTGTTATCCAAAGTGACTTATAAAAAGTGCAAATAGCTGAGGGTGCAACAATGCAACACATTTTAATAAACTGGCGAAATAAAAAAAAAGAAATCGTGGGAGAGTGTTAAATTGACCTAATCTTAGATCATAAACTTGCACCCAGCAATGTTCTTGTATCTGATCATAGTGAGTCTTAGTATTAGGTAAATACAACATGAGACGAACAACAATATATAATATTAGGCATTCTTTATTTAACAAAAATGAAGCAAAAAAAAAAAAAACATTTGGGCAATATTAAGTACCCCCATGAATTAGCAGCAATAATTTAAGTAATTTTGTCCCATTCTTCTTTACAACATTACTTCACTTCATTGAGTTGGTTCTTTTTTTTTTCGGGGGGGGGATATTTACTTACAGTATACACACCTCTATTAAGGTCCCACCACAGCACTTCAGTTGTGTTGAGTTCTGGAATTTGATTAGGCCATTCCAAAACTTTGATTCTTTAATTTTTCAGCCATTCCAATGTAGATTTACTGGTGGAGGTGTTTCTGCTGAAATGCTGTGTGGTTTTTGCCAAACATGGCACTGGAAATTAAGGCCAAACAACTCCATCATCTGTCTGTAGGACATTGCTCCAGATGCTACAAATGCAAACCTCATATGCTTCCAAATTCTTTTAAGACAGAAGAAGCTTTCTCCTGGAAACACTTCCAAACAATTCAGACTCATTCAGTCTTCTTCTAATTGTGCTGCCAGAGACTTTAACATTTAACATTCCCAGGGTGTCTGTAGTCTCTGAAATGTAGCTCTTGTGTGTGTTTTTTTTTTCTTTTCATTTCTCGAAGCATTGCACGGTCTGACCTTGGAGTGAATATGCTAAGATGACTGACAACTGTCTTAAATGCTTTTCAGTTGTAAATAATTTTTCTTACTGGAAAAATAATGAACTCCAAATTGTTTGGAAATGGTTTTATTACCATCTCCAGACCATTGTGCTAACACACCTGAATACTCCAGACCAGCAAACTGCCAAAACTTGTGCTTTTATAAAGGTCTACACACCTGCGGATGATCAACTAATCAAGGGATAATTATTTCTAGGACCTGGCTGCAACTTACCCTCCTAAAAATCCTGTGGAAGCAGGAGGGGGTATTTACTTACTTACTAAATGGCCTGAGAATGCTTTACTGTTGGCATGACACAGGACTGATGGAACAGTGGTGCTTTCCTTTTCTTCTCTATACAGGCATTTTTCCGGATGCCCCAAACAATTAGATAGGGGATTCAACAAATAGATATTTGTGTAGTATGTTGTTGTTTTTTTGTTTTGTTTTTGGGCCTTATTTTGCTTTATAAATAAATAATATGTGTAAATAATACTACACACAAAGGAAGTTCTTTAGAACTTTTCTACAAGAACTGAGAAATTTGTCCCATAGCGGAAGATTCATTCTACTACAAAGGACGAGAAAAAGTAAGACCTTACATTTTGTTTGGTCTGAAACCTTTTCCAACAGGTTTTTTTTTTTTTTTAAATCGCACATGAAACATAGTTAAATGAAATCAAATTAAATGGAGCTAATGCTTGTTTAAAGTGCATTTGGGCCCAATATAATGTTCTAAAGAGAGCTTTTCTAGTCACTGCCTGTGCTGAAGGACTGAGGACAAATTGGCAGTAAGTATAAATGCATGCTGTGAATGATGAATACTTGAAAATATGTGATTCAAAGTTTAGACACTTACTGTGTTTAGTGATAATATTAAGTTTATTGGAGGATTTTTTTTATATATAGCATTCCAGCCTTTTTATAAAGCTACAAGGCAAAGCAAGAGTGCTCTGGGACTCTATCCACTGAAACTGCGCCTCAAGAAACATTTACAGAGCTTCTTGAAAATCTAATTTCTATTCACAGTTTGTATTTTATTCAATGTGTTGAATAGAAAGAGGTTTTAGAAGCAGTCTAATAAGCTTAGTTATGTCAACCTGAGTAAAAGAGATGGTGCCTTCAAAATAAAAACTTAAGAGCATTTTTCAGGCTGCAACTTAAATAAAACTTCAGGAACCTCAGAGAAGAAACATTACCTTAGAATAAACATTACATTTGGAATTTGTTAGGCACATTTTAACTTGAGCCACGTTTTTCCTACTTTCATTATGCCTATGTAGTCGAATATTTGGAAGGTCTTATTGGGAAAGCAATATCACAACTTTACATTTAAGTGTGACTGAAGTAGTCTAAAGTCAGATGTCGATGACTTGAAGTCATTATGGTTTTAAATTATTTGTTGGTGTAAATTAAATAGTGAGAAAGGTTTTTAAAAAATAAAAATAAAATGGAGCCCATACTTGGATGATGAGACTGGATAGTGTGTCAAAGATGCCTTTCAGTATTTTCAACTGTGTCATAAAAAAAATGGGGGGGAAATCAAAAAGTGCATTAGAAATTCATAATAATATTTATACAAAGTTTTTTTTGTTATAGGTATCCGCTGTTCAATTACAGTATGGAGGCCTGAGTGCAAAAAAGCTTTTGGGAAGTTGTAGTACTAAGCCATCATAAAGGCAGCATGGTGGCTTAGTGATTAGCACTGTCGCCTTGCACCTTAAGGTACTGGGTTCAATCCCCACCCTGGGTCTGTGTGCATGGAGTTTGAATGATTCATTAAACAAATATGTTTTCAGTCCATACTTAATAAGTCTGGGGCCTTGTAACATGAAAGCTCTACCCCTTTCTTAGTGCTGTGTCCTCACTATTCGACATATCAACAAATAGCCTGCACCCTTTGATCAAAGTAGGTGGTTGGATAATAAAAGACCAGCAGTGCGAGACCTCTCAGTGGTTTATAAATCAACTGTAGTTTTTAATGTGAAATTTAATTGCAGTGTTTAATTGGAGTGTAGTGTGCATACAATATGGGCTGATGTGGTCATAACTTCTGGTTCTACTGAGGACCCTGGAGCTTGTTTATGCATCCACTGGAACATCTAGACAAAACATCTAGACTTGCAATAATCCAACTTAGAAGTAAGCAAAAGCTTTGGATTCTGTAGTGACCTTATATTGCTTATTTTAGCCTTTTTTTCTGAGATAACAGATGTATTACCTATTATTTGCACAAAAACTCTTTTCTATCTTCACTGCTACTTTAACAAGCAATGGTAACTGTTTCTCATTTATCATCTGACAGACAAGCTACTTACACTACCTTAACTTATTTCTTCATTACCACAGTGTATCGCACTGCGCTTTTTTTTTTTTTGCATAGAACTTGAAAAGTTTTGCTGTTGTGTTAACTTGTGTTGTCTCAGCTAGTGAGCTAATTAGGTTCTGAGAAGCTAATTCTTTCTGAGAAGACTGAGAAAGGCCTAGCTTCCACCACCGATCCTGACCACCTTCTATAGAGGGACTATCGAGAGCATCCTGAGCGGCTGCATCACTGTCTGGTTTGGGAATTGTGCCATATCGGACCGCAAAACCCTACAGCGGATAGTAAGGACAGCGGAGAAAATCATCGGGGTCTCTCTCCCCTCTATTGAAGACATCTACACCACACGCTGCATCCGCAAAGCCACCAGCATTGTGGCTGATCGGACACACCCCTCTCACACACACTTCACACTCCTGCCATGTGAAAAAAGGTACCGAAGCATTCGGGCACACACATCCAGACTGTGAAACAGCTTTTTTCCACAAGCCATCCGTTTTCTTAACAAAAAGGGACTGGACTGATAAACACACACACACACATACACACACACAAACATTATCACTCAGCTTAACTCAACTACATCAAAACATTGAGTCTGGACTGACTAATCAACACAAGCGCAGACACACTGACCTACACCACCAAACTATCGTACACACAAATCTGTAAATGCTTCACTGTTTATCTCTTTCGCACAATATTCATTACTTTTTGCACTAATTCCTCAATTCTTGCTGCTGTGTTTACTACCTCAACACCATATTTTATGTTCTGATATGTCGTTGTCGCACTGTCACTTTGTTGTTGCTCGTTTGCACATTTGCACGTGCACTTTATGTTGTCTGTTGTCTGTAAAACCTGTAGATAGTCTTCCTTAGTTAGTTAGTTTTTGTTAATTTATGTTGTAATTTATGTTAGGTCTTTCTGTCATGTCTCCGCTAGCCAGCTAACTAGGCCTCTTGGTTAGCTAGTTTAGCTTCTCTGTTAATTTATGTTGTAAGTTTATGTTGTATGTAGCACCTTGGTCCTGGAGGAACGTTGTTTCGTTTCACTGTGTACTAACTGTATATGGTTGAAGTGACAGTACAGCCTACTTGAACATGAACTTTAAGGTGTTTTAGTTAGCTAGTTAGTTTTGCTAATTTATGTTGTTATTTTTATGTTGTATGTGGCACCCTGGTTCTGAAGGAACATTCTGTTGTTTTACTGTGTGCTAAATTGTATATGATTAAAATGACAATAAAAGCCTACTTGACTTGACTTGCTATCCCAGTACAGTAATATTATCTACATGAGCCTCAAATGAAAGACACATCAAGGTTTTTACTTTTTTTTTTTACTGCTGAAACTGATAAAACAGAAAGGCCATCCAGAGTGATTGTGTAATCAGTCATTTTACTTCTAGCTGTCTGTTCGTCCATCTCAAAAGTACTTCTGTCTTGTCAGAAATAGCTTCATGTGACTGCACAGTACTTGTGTGAGGACATCACATTTCTCCCAACTTCACTTAAGTCTGTATCACTGTACGATCCTCATATGAGAACTCATTATGCATGTTACTCTTCTGCAAAAGTTCTTCCATTTCAAAGACTCTATGTTAAGTAGACACAGTGTAATTGGGAGTTATGTGATGTCCTTACACAAGTACAGTGCTGTCACATGAAGCTATTTCTGATGAGACTAAGGTACTTGTAAGATAAACCATCATGTAGCTAGATGTACTGTAAAATATCTGATTACATGATCACACTTGGTGGCCTTTTTGTTTTATCAGGTGACCAGGTTTGAGATGAAATCTGCAAATTCCCCAAACGCTGAGGGTTTACATTCAGTAAATAATAATCATACATATTGCCTGGTAGATTTTTTTTTGTGTGTGCGCTACAGTACATATGTACATTAGTTTAAATAACTTCTAACACATTGAATGTGTGTCCAGGTTTTATGCGACATCTAAATAATCATTATAAATAACTCTTACACCTCCTCCTCTGCCAGTTAGACGAGCACTGATGTATATAACTGTATCCTGGGGGACTAGCATCATTTAATACTTCATACTCATTTAGTTTACCCATGCTTCTGTTAAACACGGTGTATTAAACGTCTGATTTTCATTAACAATAAGTGCTTTAGATGTAAGCGATCTTTATAATATTTAACAGTCCTAGCTCTATATAAAATACATACACAATCACATCACATAGCATTTAACAAGGTTTATTTTGAACACAAGCCAAAAAAGCATCTTTAAAAAAAAAAAACACCATCTGCTCAACCGCATACAGTACATGCAATACGCAATCTCAATATTTTAACAAATCCATAACACAATAACTACAGTAAACATGCCTACACACAGGTTTTAATGGCAAAGGATTTAATGTCAGTCAACTCCAGAATTATTGGCACTCGCATTTAAAATGTGCATGGTCAGGATGGTGATGGACCTGGAGCCCATCATGGGATTATTGACAGGATGCAAAGTGGGAATACAATCTTGAAGAGATGTCAGTCGATCCTTCTATCATTCATGCACAAACACACATACAAAGAGACACATCTAACATGCCTTGTCTTTAGTTTATTGACCTTGTCCTTGACCATTGCCTGTTTTTTTCATTTTGCACACATTTGCCTTTATACTGTACCGATTTATAATTCTATTTACAGGGAACGGTTGAGCTGCACAAGACAAGTAAGAAACAGAAAATATACAAACAGTTAAATATACCATTCAGCACAATCAGGAACACAATGAGGGTAAAAAAAGCTTTGTTTAACTCTAAACATGCTGAACTTACAGCCATGAAGGACACCAATCATTTTGGAGTCAAAAACATATAAGCATTAAATAGCTGACAAGTACAATACTGCAACAAATTCAGTCGATATGGTAAGACGACAAAGTTTGCATTAGCACAGAAATGGAGAATTGTGTTTAAAATGTTGCTGCAATATACAGTAGATGTGTACATTTTGTGTGTGCGCGTGTGTGTGTGTGCGTTTGCATTATCCCAGGCTCTTGTATCCTGTATATTACTTCAACTCTTCTGAGGCTGATGTCGGGGTTTCAGATTCTTCCTGACCCTCCTAAAATGAGAGGGACATACTGTACAAAATAATCCAGAATACCTTATTTTTCCCCATATATGCCCTCCGCGTAAAATTTTCAAAGGGCTTAAATCCTCTAAAGTTAATGCATTCTAATGTTAGACCATAATAATAACAAATAATTTCCTACAGTCATGTTGTGAGACATGAAGATAATACATTAAGACATATTTTTACCTAAAATGACTAAAAGAACATAAACAGACTGTACCATCATATGCATTAGTGGTCAAAAACATTCTACCATCTTTATATGCACTAAGTACCTGGGACTCGACTATAATAAAATTTTTTTTTTGTTGTTTGTTTGTTTGTTTTTTGCTATATGCTGGCCTTTACATGTGAATACAGACATGGAGAATTGTGTAATGATAGATTTTTTTTAACCTAAATACCAGCCCAACTTTACACACTTTATTTGTATCCTACATCTGCAGACTGTGTACAGCTTATTATCTTACCTATACCTCACATACAGTGGGATTCAAAAGTAATTAAAAATCAAAAATAAACATTTTTAAACGTATATTAAAATGTTTAATATGATAAGTATTTAATTCAAGATGCTTCTCTATTGAAACAAAAGTGAAACGTGAGATATTGAGGATTTTACCTCCTTTGCACGAAGGTTTTGCTTTTCCTCATGTTTTATCTCTTCTATTGAATTGTGTGTTTAGTACGAGAGGTGTTCAAGTCAAACCGGGATCTTTGATGAAATTTTCTCATAAATAAAAGCAAAAAACCGATTGACATTCACAGAGGACTTCTGGCACAGTACAGTGATGACACTCAGCTACAGTAAAACACGTGAACGGTAAAACCGTTGTAAAGAAGACAGTATGTCTACAAATGACAATCCCGGTCAAAGGGGCTAGAAGTTCACTGCAGTCATTCCTGTCAACATTTCTCGAGTGGTATGACTTATCCTTAAAAAGTCAATGACTCATTTGTCGCCAACTTGTGGATAAGAAGCAACTGTCTGTTGGAAAACACAATCATTCACCAACACCGCTTGCACATTACAGGAACTCGGCTGAGAGCTATCTCCACCTCATCCATACAGTCCTGACCTCGCTCTAACCCATTCCCACATGTTTGGGCCATTAAAGGAATCCTGGGAGGTCAGCGTTCCAGATGTGAAGCAGGTAGTGTGATCATGGCTCTGGTGTATAGAAAACTTATATCATCTTGATGGCATCCAAACACTAGTAAAACACTGGGATTAGTGCATTAGAGGAGCAGGGAATTATATAGAGCAATAAAGGGAGTTTTTATGCTTATAACTGTTGTTTTGCACAATCAAAAGTCACAGTGGATCACAAGGTTTTGTTTAAACTTTGACTTCCTGACAGCTCAAGTGTTTACTGTCATTACAGCAAAACTGGGGCATAACAAAAATGATCTCGTAAATATTCATGTAAATATCTTAAACATTCTACATTTTTTTCTTAAGTGAGTTATCTGTAATGAATTTTGTTGTAATAAATCAGAAAATGATAATTTAAAAAAAAAAAAGGAAGCAATTTCTCTAGACCTTTTGGCCCCACTGTGTGTTAGCATCTCTGTGTGTATAGAGTAAATGTCATGTAGCCAGTGCCGCTTTGTAAATACCACATAAATGTGCACTTTATAGCTCTGTGCGATTTCTTTTTTGAAGCAGACCTAATGTTTTATTTAGAAAGGTAGAAAGTGGAGGTGTTGTAGCTTTTTTCTGGTTTTGCTTGGAACAGGGATGGCACGTTTTGTTGGTCATTTTGCCGTATTGATCACAGTACTATTTTTTGGCAAGTAGCTTGTTTTTTTTATATAATGTATATATTTTTCAGTACAACCAGTACACTTTTCATTTTTTTATCTTTTCACTGGCATAACAAGCTGACTAGAATTAATTAGAAACATTTTAATATGTGCAGTAAATCCAAAAAAGGTAAAAACATATCTGTAACTTAACTGGTTTATTTAAGAAGTTAAACTTGGTTGACTAGACCACTTACGGTGATATTAATGCTGTAATGCACAACAGTTGTACCAGAGTTAACACAGTTGCCTCTTGAATGATTAACTTTTATATGAAGCCAATGGCCTGACTACACGTTACTGACGTAATGCCTAGTCTGTAAAAAAATAACAACTAATACGCGGAAGAGCATTTGGGGTTTTTAGACTTGCTGTGTTGCTGACTTGTCCTTAATTGAACTGTTCACCTCACCTTCACTTTTTCTAAATCTGATCCACCAGGAAGGGACTTCTGAGGAATATGGAAGGCCTGGAATTTAAACATAATAAGAGAAATATGTGATATGAGATATCAATAAATATTGAATTTTAGTTTGCATACTGCACATGAAACATAAGCCTGCTTATCATCTGAACCTGAAATGAACCTCGTAGCACTTAACCCAGTGGGATATTATAAAAAATAAATTATATCTGAACGAATAATTGTCTTCGGGTTCAACTTGTTGCTGCTTCAAGTAATGAACAAAACACACAGTTGTACAAAAACAACCCGAAGGTTGGTGTGATGAAGTGGAGTTAATGTTACCACTGCAATGTTGATTATTGTCCAACAAGCCTTACAGCACAGCAACACTAGTACATGACTGTTGTATATTGATTTTTAATTATATCTGTGCTGCTGTAATCTGTCTATCTGTCTATCTATCTATAGTATATAGGCAAAAGTATTTGGCCAAACCTGCAGTGGCATTGTATCCAAATACATCTACTTTAATATACGGTATAGTTGGTCTCGCTTTTGCGGTTACAACAGCTTCCACTCTTCTTTTAAGGCTGTCCAAAAGATTGTGGAGTGTTTCTGTGGGAATTCATGACCATTCATTCTGTAGAGTATTTATGAGGTCAGACACTGATGTTGGACAAAAAGCCCTGGCTCGCAGTCTCCGTTACAGTTCATCCCAGAGGTGCTTGATGGGGTTGAGGTCAGGGCTCTATGTTAGGGCCAGTCAAGTTAATCCACACTGAACTCATCAAATCATGTCTTTACAGTCCTTGCTTTGTGCGCTGGGTGTCTTGGTATGCTGAAGCATAATATTGCACTTAAATGGGGATAAGGGGCCTGATTAAAACACCTGAATTCAATAATTAACAGATTTGGCCAAATACAGTACTTTTGTCCATATAGTGTATGTATCTATAAGTAATCATCTTCTGATCAATCAAAATACAAAAATGTAGCGGTGCTGTAGTACATCATCAAGAACTGTGCTTTACTTACACTGAGAGTTTTGTGTATTCGATATTTGGCACATTTTACTGAGGCGAGTTCATTTTTCCTTTTCAGATACTGTATTTCTCGCATACTGCATGTCATTTTAGTGAATAATTTACAAAATTTTCTGTATAGAAAGCACAAGTTGCTGACCTGGCTATGCGATAAAAAGGCACAATATGCTGAGTGACCAGAACATGCATGCACAAAGTACAAAAGTATGCACAAACCTTTGTTAAATTATCTGTTTATAAATTTGAATCAAAGTTATCTACAGTTACTATATGTTTAATTTATCAGTGAGTGGACGGTTAGTCATGTTCCAGTCAAAAAATAAAATCTGAATTGATTGATTGCTAGAATAGAAACTACTCACCTTCTTGGCTTGTGGGATTTCTTCTGTAGACTTGGACCTGCTCTTCATCATGTGCTTCTGAGGTGATGTCGTCTAAGGCAATAAAAGGTTTACTATTTACAAAATCGTTCATGTTTTTATTTATTAAATTATATATAACAAAGCTATGTATATCTGTATAATAAAGCTGTCTGTAGAGGTGCTTTTGCTAATTTTACACCTCCTCCTCTTCCTTAAAAATGATACTATGTAAATAAATGAATAAAACTCACTCTTTTCCAGTTGAGGATGAACAATATCATGCTGAGAATTTTTTTTTATCTTCTATGGAATCTTCAATACCTGCTACAGGTTTAAGATGCTAGCTCTGTCTGTTATCTTTTACAAACTTCATCCCTTTTCCTCCATGGTGCATGATGGTCATGTTAAATTATACGAAGGGCGTTCAAGTCGAAACAGGAGTTGTGATGAAATATCTTGTGGATGAAGGGGGAACATTTATGGATATTTCAAAAGACTTCAAGCAAGGATAAAAACATGTTAAATAAGGCTAGACGTCTGTGAATGACAATCCCGGTTGAGGTGGCTTGTAGCCCACTGCAGTCATTTCCATCAACATTCAGCAAGTGGACCACCTTATTTTTGAAAATCAATGTATAACTTGTTCCCAACTTGTGGAAAAGACGCATCTATCCGTGGGAAGTGTACACACAATCATTCACCAACACCACCTGCACATTATAGGAACTCGGCTGGGAGTTATTGCCAGAACTCCCAGAGATCTTCTTGTTCCAAGCTATTTCAGACATTACAGGAGTTCCAGTTGATTGCATCAAATCAGTTTCTGACCTTGTTTGTCTGATTGTTGAGACAATACATTAACCTACAGGAGGACTCCTACAAGGGGATTGACATGCACAGACACACCGAAGAAAAAGGTACTGTTACTGTTTCGCAAGGTAAAATATAAAACCTCCCTTAAATACATCTGATTATTTAACTTTATTATCTCCCTGCACCTTTTGAGTTCACTATAAAATTCTAGTTTTATTCGGTTGAGATAAGAAAACACCCAATTTACTACATTGATTCTTATAGTTATTAGCCTAGTTTAATTGAATGTGTTTAATCCAACATGTAAGTCTTTAAATAATATCTGTGAAACGTTTTCCCTCCTTCCAGGCTGCAAAACGGTTTGATAACCTTTAAGTTTTTACTGTAGAAAGATGATTCTCTTTATCCATGACCTATGAGTAAGTAGTTTTTGATAAAGACTTCAAAGCACTTCTTTAATGTATTCTGGATAAGCATCTGCCATGTAATGCATTGATAATATGGTATGTATCCTCAAATGTCAACAGGAAGAGAAACCGGCTCATGTTTCAGCCTTAGACCCCTTAAAGAGACAGTTCAGGTTTTTTTCACGTCTGTCTGATAACAAAATTAAGGTGCATATACAGTAAGTACATTACAATAGATCTGGGTGATCAGGTAGTTCCTGCTCTGCACACCGTCTGCACCTCTGGAACACAAATACAATGGAAATAATACTACAAATTTCATAACCCTCATTCAAAAGTGCAAAAACGCATTTCGAAGCTCCGCTGAGACTCATATGAAGCTTCTGAAATCCCACTGTGCTAAATCATGGTATCTTGCCAAGTTATGGTGTATTAGGGACAAATTTAACTGCATTTTATTATTGCCATAGAAATAGCCATATGGCTAGGTCTGATTAATTCTGATGCTTGGTTTAATCTTCAGCAGATCAGCTTGCCCATGTCTACATGTCTACATGTGCTGAGTTGCTGCTATGTGATTAACTAGCAGTTATACCTTATCAAGTGACCACTGAATGTACAGTATATGCACCTCAATTATAATTTAAGACAGACTTGAAATAACCTGAAATATGCATTTAAATCATAGAATTTGTACAATACAATTTTAATTATTAATTGAATCTTTTTTTTTTTCTTAATTGTCATTGTCATTTAATTGATGACACTATGACTTACAGGGTAACTACACATTAAAAATTGGTTTGCACTGATGGCATCACCAGTTTTCTCAAACACTCAGGGATGGAACGTATAGTCTTTTGAGGAAAGTCATTTTGGATATTGCTGAGAACTTACTAAATCTGTGCCTCCAATGTACAAGGCTTTGTCCTGTACACCTTCTTCTTTGGATGGGAAAAAAAAAACACATGGACTGATGATCTGCCATTCATGAGGTCTCTGTCGTCCCGGACAACATCTTGGAAAATGCTGGTCTAACCAGGCACGCACAGTAAGAGCAAAATGGGGTGGTGCACCAGTGATGCTACAAGTTCTATAGCCATTATATATTTTAAATAGTGCCTAGTTAATTTTCACACACTCTGTATTATCATGGAAAATGTTACTGTAGGTTCTGCTTTCTACATTATTTTGAGAACTATGCCTCAAATGTAACCAAGCCTATTGTGTGACAAATGAACCTTGAGGTCATATTAACCACACTTTCTATAATTCACTATAAGTCACACATCACAGCACTCCAATGTTCATATGGTACTGTTGGATCATAAACGCTGTTGACTCATTTGTTTGCCTTTAATCAGCCGAAAATAATAGGCCTTGGATAGGCAGATATTTTTTTTACATACAGTACTATATATGGTTCGAATCCAAATCACTTTTCCTACCTTCTGCTCCATAATGGATAAGTGGTTGCAGGGTGCAGTAGGACCCTGGACTGTGCAGGAGTGTGCTGGCAGGAGAAGATACACACTTTATCTTTATCACTTGCTCGCAGCCTGCCAGTGTGAGAAAGCAAAAACACATTAACAAAAATTTAATGCAATAAGAACGCATTAATGTCACAATGTCAGGACATGCAATCCATCACCACAAGAGGTCACCTGCTCTTTTGAGTCCCTTTTATCCATTTAGACATGACAGATGAAAATGAATAACGGAATACTGTATATATACTGTGTGTACAGTAAATAGGCCGACTGCTACTTAAGGAGTAAACTGTACAAATAAGCAACATACTGTAGGTGTCAATGTATGCATGATTATGATTATGAGTATGAGCATTGATCTACCAGAGGGGACAAAGGGTAATAATAGAGACCAGGTCACCAGTCACCATGGAAACACAAGAGAGTGACTCCAATTATTACTTTCACACAAGTCGTAGCGTTCGCCCGAGGACAAGTTTCTACAAGAGAAAGTAATCTCAGTAACACATTCACCCTTGTAGATAATGTCAAAATAATTATGAACCTCAACATCATTATACAATCATTTAATCTCAATGACTCATTCATTTATCATCAGTAGCTCCTATTCCGTGTAGGGTCGTGTGTGGCCTCGGGCCTAGCCTGGGACACAAGGCGGGGTACACCCTGAAGGCAATCAACAGGCTTACACACCCTTCAGACTACTATACTAGTACTGTAAGTACTGTCTGAGTTACTCGTTATCATTTTATGTTTGGTCTAATGGGTTTTCTATAATATAAAGTTATACTATAACCTCACCAGTGTTGTTTGACCTTTGGTTGTATTTTTTCTCCTTAAAAAAAAAAAAAACTCACCGTTGATCCCAGAACCATGAAACTAGGGATGAGAACATTAAAATCCTAGTGACTGAGCTCAGACACAGCCCTGTATTTGGTGCCCTAGTTTTACTCGTCGCTACTCCTACCACACCCCTAGCAACCTTCTCCAGCCCCAAGCTAGTCAGCCATATTCCTACTCTACTGTATTTGGTGTTGTGTCTATTTTTTCCCCAATCACCGTCTTAGATCTTTGATATTCCTTTATCCTTGTGTACATCAAAAAAGGAGGAGACATCATAAGGTAGTGTATATAGATCATGTTAAACATGTGGTATTAGATATGTGGCACTTTGCAAGGTCTTAAAAGATTTGTCAAATGTATCATAGGAGTTACACACTCAAGCAGTTTTGACATCATGATATCATCCTCGACATGTTCAGACGGCGATCCTTACACAGGATTTATACAGGTGTGCATATACAATCTGACAATTCTCTTATTTTATGGTATATTGCCATAAAAGTCAATACAGTCAGAACAAATACCCGATTTCTCAGGACATTCCAAATGCCTTATACTTTACAACATTCTTATTGGTACGATATTGAAATAATAATGAACTTAAATATTTAAGTAATTAAATGCTTATAATTGTGGGGTTATTTAAGTGCATGTATAGTACCAAAGCCTACAGTCTATCCATCAGTACAGGGGGTGTTGGTAATTTGCAGCCCCTCAGGCTCCTAGTCTACTGATTATTTTTCATTCCACCCATGCATTTTCATGCATAAAGAACACACATATTGAAAAACCGCTTTGAAACCTAATAGAAATTCTACTGCGAATACGGTTGAGGTGTTACCTGCCTGCTGAGAATGAATGGACCTGCACTGTGTTACATTGAAATCTGAAGGACATCAACACCACTCGAGCACCCAGAGTCATACGTGTCTTGTTCTATACCCACCCACCCATGTTCACACACACACACACACACACACACGCACACACACAGCCTATCTGCTTGCCCTTCATTGGTCTCGAAAGCAGCGCTGCATACAAATGCTCAAATCAACACATATGACTCTCTCTCTCTCACACACAGGTTATCTTGCAGGCACACATTAATAAGGGAGGGACACACCAGAAGGGGGGAAAAAAAACACCGACCACACAGACTGCACTTTTAAGACATTTAATCATTCTATCATTCTATGTCGCACAAATGCTCCCAGTAAATAATTCAAATAAATACGTACTATGATAAAAAGGCAAACAGATGATTCTTACCGTGTTCTTCTCCACCTTTGACGGAGAGGATGTGCTGCCAGATGATGATAATTCTGTGTCTCTAGTGATACGCCTTTCCTCTCTCCATCCCTCCCTTTCTCAGCGCCTCTCTTACACCACACCACGCTCTCTGTCCATTCATAATTTCACAGACATGCATGACAAGTGCACACACCCACCAGTTGAGACAGACAGGGATGTTGACGGTGAATGTTAGTGTGAATGCGTGTGTGAGGAGGGGGGAGGGGGGGGGGGTGTATAAGGGGTAGAAAAAAGAAAGTAATTTTCCTTCCACCAAAATAATTTTATCTATCTATCCATCCATCTATCAACCAACACACACAATCATTTAATCTCAATGACCCAGTCATTCATTATTGATTTTTCTTTTTATATATATATTCATTCAGACATAATATATGTAATATTTCTCTTAGTGTTTTTATATATTTTTTTGTTTTATATATATATATATATATTTGTCTGTGATTAAAGTGCATTCATTCAACAGACAGTTTAAAAGGAACACATCTGCACCCCAAAAAAACTGTTCCAGTAAATAACGTGCTTATCAAACAGAATAGGGCACAGGCTCAAGGCAGACTACAGTAACTCAAATCCTCTTGAAATCTTTTACCTCAAGCATGAGCAGCCAGCCAAACCTAAAAGTTTGGAGATTTATCCGACCCCAGCTCATACCGGTCTGGATATTCTCCTCTGACCTGCATCATTAGCAATACATTACCACCTGCACGACTGCTACTCAGAGGGGTCTTTTCCCCCCCTACACCATTTTGACTGTTGTGTATGAAAATAGCACAAGATCAGCAGTTTCTTAAATACCATTAAGGCTGGCATTGTCAGTCACGGAGATGACAGGTTCTCATTTTGATGTTTCATGTGAACATTAATCCCTTAAGGAGCACTAAGGATTCACCATTAGACTTTTTAGAGCTACAGGACATTTTTGTGAAGGGAGTGTTTTACCTTACTTGGACTGCCTTTATTTTATATGCTGTATTTTTGGCTGCTCAGATAATAAACAGGGATACCAGTGTTCCTATTAAAGTGTCAAGTGAGTAGGCCTGGAAATTAATATTAAGCTACAATTTACATCTAAACATTGAATCACACTAAACTTGCCTTTATTGCCTTTTGTTCCTAATTAGAGAGCTCCAAAATAAAAAAAGTTATTAATAGGTGATAATAAAAACACAGCCAATTAGTTTAGAGAAGTGACCTGTTCCTCATTCCTGCTAAAATAAGAAGCATCAAATCCCTGATGACATTAGCCCATGCACAAAACCATGCCAGTTTAACTCTGATAAACAATAAGATATCAGAAGAACTGAAACCGACATGAGCAGTTTTAACGGTATACCGTACATGAGTATTTTAATGTGGGTGGCTTTATTACCTTCATTTAAGTGACATTTTTCATGGGTACTTCCACTTTTTAATATCGCAGCATATCAGGAAGTGAGTGTAAGTTACTAATTAGACATGGACATTAGACATTTTCCAGTATCCAACTGTATTATAACTCTAGAGCAAAGGTAACAGTGCGGAGAACAGACAGACATACAGTACAAAAGCACTCTAACAAAAAGTTCATTCCTTTGTTTTAGTACAATTAATTCAAGTGAAAAAAAATAAGGTGAATTAAAAAAAAAGTTCATATAAATCATGTGCAAGTGCATCAAATGACACGAAATAAATATACTATGAGCATGCTTGATCATAATGCTAAAAACACAAAAGGACGAAAAATAAATACACAATACGGAAACCGACACAAAAGCCTCAGCACCTAGTTCTCTTTGCTTTTATGAGATATATTTTTAAAGTTAACACTGCATCGCTGTTTATAGTCCTTACAAGATAACGCATGTGGGGATTCGCTTAACATGAAGCCTGGTCCACACATACAATGCACGCATACAAACATACATACATACAGTACACACACACTCACACGCCCTCAATGTGATGCCTCCTTTACGGAGTCCGCGCAGCCACGCTGTTCTGTTTTATTCTTCTGTCCATTAGAGTCTTTATGGTTCCCATTGACACAGGGCTTCTCTTTATCCGATGCTTTCTCAGCAGGTTTCGTGTGCTTGCTCGAGCAGCTCCTCTGTACCTTTTCAAGGTTTTCGCTTTCACTCTTTTCTGCACCCTCCCGCGCAGGAATCTGTAAGAACGAGGGCAGCTCCAGTTGTTCTTTGGTTAATAAGCCACGCTGGTCATCGGCTCGACTGCACTGCACTCGGGTCAGCATCTCCACCAGACCTGAGAGACGTTAATCAAGAACTGTTTGTAATAACTCATAATATGTATGAATTGAGAGGTTTTTTGGTGGTGATGCTTAACTCCCAGGTTAGCTTGAATCACCTACGACAGTAGCTACGTCCGATGTTAATTATTTAATAGAGTCTGACAACCTCAACAAACAAGAATATCTGATCTGATTTAGTGCACCATTATCCAACACTTTTAGATCTTAGCTAAAGAATATTGACCATGATTAAATGGCTTCTAATCATGAGATTTGTCATATTTTGTCTACACAGTTTGGACAGTGTTGATTAAGCCATATTTCTCTAGATTTCTATTCTTGCTCACAACTTGTTTTAATGTAAACTCAAGTGATTGGTTGGAAAATGCATAAAAAAAGATGTAGCAAAAAATAAATAAATGCTTACCAATGTGTCAATATTACTCATCACTCTTGGTGGTTAGCTTAGCATTTTAGTGAATCTAAACACCAAATATTGAACTACAACTTCACACTGGTCATTTATTCTGTTCGTGCAACTGTTCAAAATGCGTTCATTCAAAAGATGTCAGACAAATACCAGAACTCTATTTTCACAAAGTCACAATAGGCTCCTTGAATATATTGTCTTTTATTAGATATTGATACTAACTGGACAACATGGAGCCTCTAGGGGTTACAGAGCGCGTTACTGAGCGCTTCATGTGTGGGCTTTTTATCGCCAATGCCAATCATTAAAACTTTAATAAACCTGACTGACATTTTAAGCTTAAACACATCAGCACCTGTCAGTTAAATGCAGAGTTACAGAGAGCTCAGTGTTACAGCACAGTTGTGCTGGCCTTGTCTGGGAACAGATATCTGTACTTCCTCCATTTTAAAAACCACCAGTGTCAAGGGTGTTACATTTCTTAGTGTGCAAACTTTGCAAAAAGCATTGGCTTGGTCTGAGAAAATGAACTGCCAGAATAATGATGTGCTTCACTCTTCACGCAGATTTAGCGTGATCTATTCGACTTCTGTTTTGTGTATAATTGCATATCAGGCATATAAAGGAAATATTCGACTGCCCATCACATATTAAGGCCACAAATTTGTTGATTAATTTCGGTTCAATCATTCCATCGCAAAGGGTGGCATCAACAAAGGAAGGTACACCTAATAAACTGCAAACTAATTGTATTTTAATTATAAATGACTTTCAAATAAACATTGATTACTATTACACAACAATGTCCCCCAAAGGGGTCAATAAGCAACTTAGATTATGACAATGTATGATTATTCTAAATTTAATAAATGGCACTTACCATCCATCTCATTTTTGGGCTTGGCACTCGTTCGGGCTACAGCTGGATTTGCCTTCACCTCACCCCCACCTGATCCAAGGGCAAAACAAACTACAAGTCAAACTCAGTCAAAAAAGACTTTAAACCACCACACTTAACCACATTGAGCACTCAGTAAATTTAAAAACAGTAATATCCAGTAATTTTAGGATTTTCTAATATGAGAATAAAGAAAACTGGCTCAAGTATGTATTCTGAGCTAGCATTCAGTAGTTGGTCTGTAAGAATGAATATGAAAAGCCTAACAGGATGTAAAGTGGTTTTTGGCCATAAGGGGGATCTCTGAGCTGAAACATCCACACACACATGAACACAAGCTAATCACATGATTTCATTAGAGGTGAAAAGTAAAGGCATCTGAATTTTTAAAACTTCAATTGCTGACTCACTTTTGACTCGATCCAAACAGAGAGTCTTGTTGGCCAGACGTAACACTGTGGCGTCCATGTTTAACGGTTCTTTCGATCCACTCTGGCTCAAAAAAAAAAAAAAAAAAAGCACACACAAAACTTCGTTATTGGACATCACAGGAAATTATTATGTAATGTAACTTCTAACTGCCACAGCAAGCGCAACATTGTAAGCAGGTAATCGTCCAGTATGGATGAATTTGAAAAAGCTGCATACAATATAATACTCACCACAGTGATAACGGCATCCTGTGGTCGGAGCTGGTGCTTCTGTAGGACGGATAAGACGGCGTCTGCCAGAGTCTTACTCGATTTAGCCAGGATACCAATCGTCTTTCCTGTGAATGCTATCTCCAACCTATACATGCACATACACACAAAAAAAGCAATCATGTAAAAATGCCTTGAATATTGTTAAAGCTGTTTAGTATTTCTCATTATATTACAAATTCCTAAATCTGATTGGGTAAAATGAGTTGATTAATTTTCCATAACAGCAGCTTTTACTGCAGGGATTATATTAAATCGATTCATTTAAACGCATCAGCATTTCTAGAACTTGCACAGGGACTTACACATGACTTGCAAAACAGGTTTTAAAAAAAAATGTGTATAATTATTTAGGAATATGGTGAGGTTTTTTGTAAAGACATGTTTAGCATTTAATGGTACAGTCTGCAGGGTCAGCTGGAAAGGGAAAATTGTATTCCATCCTGTGGAAGACTTCAAGGACTGAGCTTTGTGGTTTCTTGGTAAATAAAGTTTATAGCTGCCATAATGTAAGTCATAACGGGAAATAACTTGTTCAAATGATCCAAGGCAATAAATCTTCTTTATATGAAAAAAAACATACACTGCAATAAGTGAAAATATCTTTAGTCTAGTTATATTTCGAGATTCTTAATATAAGATTACAACAAATCAAATATATTATTATTAAGCCTCTTACTAGACAAGTTTTACAAAGAAAACAAATTTCTCGTTCTCTTGGCAGAGAAAGAAAGAAAATAAAAAATAAAAAATAACAAAATTGTCTGCCAATAAAGCAAATAATTTAAGTTAAAAAAAAAAAAAATTGTAGAACTTCTCTAGAAATAGGCTTTTTTTGGTCACATGCAGCGAAATGCTTATACGACTTCCTACAACCTCAAATTTCTTTACAATGAAATAAACTGCTCTAGAGAGTACAACTAGATTAAAATTAAATATAGAAATTTAAATAGAATTTTTCGAAAGTAATTTTACAAATTTATAAAAATGTGTAAAAAAAAAAAAATTATTTGGGCAAAGTTACCAACCAAAGTTACCAAGATAAACTAGAATTAAAATAGTAGGGGATGCATTATGCAAGATTTACAGGCTGTACTGAAAGAAATGGTAAACTCTGAGTCATAAAAGTGTGAGAATGTAAAAGTGTAAAAATATGTTGCATGAGTATGACCGCAACAGTACGACTGAAACACGAAGTATGACATGTAATGGTACTGATGTGTGTGTTAGCCTGCGTCGTGGTTGTCCATGTTCCAAAGAACTGTCAGTCCTCATTTATATGTAAAAGAGCAGTGTGTACACGAGAACAAGAAATGTGTAACGTAACAAGAATTGTGCAACGTGTGAACGATGTGAACGTGCAACCTAGTGAGTAATGTGCTACATCCTGACTCTGATGTGCAAGTAGAAATGCATGGTGAAGGTTTTGTTGTGTGAATGAAAAAAAACATTATATATATACTGTATATATTAAATTTGTTTAGTCCTGTGTGTTGTTCTGGTTGAGGGCCTGAGCAGGCTTCGTGAAGAAGCTCCTCCTCCTCATTCTCTCTGTCTTGGCCTTCAGGAAGCGGAAGTGCTTTCCTGACTACGACAGAGAGAACAGTCATTTGCTTAGGTAGCTGAGGTCCTTCACTATCTTCCTGGCCTTGGTCCAGCACCTCTTGCTATAAATTGAGTGCAGATCAGGGAGCTCAGTGCGGATGATGCACTCAGCTGATCGCACCACCCTCTGGTGCAGCCTGCATGGTGCTGTTCCCAAATCAGGTTGTGATGTTTCCCATCAGGATGCTATCTACGTATGGTGCAGGAATAAAAGTTCCTTATCACCTTGGAAGGCAGTCTAAAGTCTTTCAGGCATCTAAGGTGGAAAAGACACTGCCGGGGCCTGATGTGACATAACCTTATATTTGTTTTTTTGTAATCTTATATTAGGAAATCTACATAAATTGAATATACATAAATTTACAGTACATACAATTTACATAAATATGACTAGACTCAAGATATTCACACTTGTTAAGAGGTCACTTTTTGCAGTGTACAACATGATGTTATTTAGGGAATAAAAAAAAGTCTAATTTCTGCTGTTTAAGACATTCTCCACGACTGAAGCAGAGAACCACTAATCTAATGCATGTTTGTTATAATGCAGCATGCATACAATTAAATTCTGTTTCATATGAGCTTTCCATAAACCTTGTGTGACAGATGGACTCACGTAAATGTTATTCTGAGCTCCAGAGTGACCTGCTGATCCTGCAGGACAGAACTGTCCTGGTCCAAAGAGAGAGGTTGTTGCTTCTGAAACACATTCTGCACAAAACAACAGGAACACATTATACTATACATCTGCTGCAAATGCCGAGATAATATCAGCCATCACTTTACACCAATATTACGAAGCTGTGGTAACATAAACCATCATGTTACATAAATAAATCACATTATGTCATCCAAAAAAAAACAACAAAAAAAATTATAATAATAAAAAGTACTGCAAGTACATGTATTTTAAATGGACACTAGATTTAAAAAATCAGAGCAATGCGTGTGTGACCTTATCCTTGCCCTGGAGGTAGATCACAATGTCTTTCATGGGGAAGCCTCTTTTCTCACACAGGCCGCTCAGCATGTCACGAAGGGTCAGACCGGCCCGAGCCGGCGCCAGGCTAGCAGTGCCATCGGGCAAAAAAACACAGCAGTATTTATCTGCTCGAGCAGTCGAGTTTGGCTCTGAACCGACAGGACTCGGGCAGCCATCCTAACACCATACAAAAATACAGGTTTGTTTTCAAATGAATAAATAAATAAATAAATAAATAAATAAATAAAAGGTATGAACAGTTTGATTGTAAAAAAAAATATATATATCATAAATTTCCAAGTAAAGGTCTCCTAAGCAGTGGAAATGTATCTCACATATCAGTGTATCGACATTATTATAACAAATATAAGACCATGAACCTTATTTCTAGACTACACAGTTGAAATAATTTTAAGCTTAAAGTCTAGAAATACACTGAAAATAAGTAAGATCAGCCAACAGACAACTCAGGGTACTGTATATGTGCTTGCTAAAAAAAAAATCCATTTCTGCAAGTGCACTGATTTTAAATGAACAAAATTTTAAATATTTTACAAGTCTATCTGGTAGAGTCTTGATCAAAAGTCTAAGACTAGTATTAACAGAAAATAAATAAAAGATAAAAAAGGGGAAAAAAATAATAAATTTTATATACAAACACACAGTATTTATACAGTATATACACACGGTGTATATAAACACATTTCATTTTGAATAGCTACTGTAATAGTCCTCAAATATAAAGGTCTGTTTACATTCAAATTATTTTTCTCTATTTGCCAGACAACTGCTAATTTAAATATGTTTGATTTCAAAAAGAAAAAAATGTCAATAAAATTGTACATAATTATAATAATAAAATGAAAAATATCAGGTAAAGTGTGCCATTATATTTAAAATACAACAGACGTTCAAGTCAAACCAGGACAATTGTTTCTGTGAAACACCTGATTCTTGAAAACTGACCAATAAACTTGAGGACGAGACGCATCGGTCTGTTGGAACTGTATGCACGATCATTTACCAACACCACTTGCACATTACAGAAACTCAGCTGGGAGTTATTGCCTCCCAGGGGCTTTTTTAATGGACCAGACATGAAATTTCTACCTTGATGGTGTCCAAGCATTAGTAAAACGCTGAGATAGGTGCGTTAGTGTAGCAGCTGATTGTATAGAGAAATAAAGACATTTTTACTCTGTTCTGTTGTTTCTGCTCAGTTAAAAATCCCAGTTTGACTTGAACACCCCTTGTATTTTCTATGACGTATAACAGGTTATTTTTTTGCAATGTACAAAATACGTTTTGTACATGTATATATTAGATGAAAAATATACATTATTTCATTTACATAATTTACATTTATAATATTCCTCAGTTATGCTTTAGCAGATGTACACACACCTCTGATCTGTTGGACAGTGATCCCAACTCCACACTGCTGCTGGATTTCACAGAGATCTGAGACTCCTGCCTTGCCACTGTGATCTGCCGGTAAGACACGTCTGCTAACACACGCACACACAAACACATACACAATCAGCATATGGCATTGTCATAGTTGATTTCTACAAGATAGGCATACACAGTTACTGTACACCAACTAAGTCCTGTATTACCTCCCCATGACCCTCTCTTCTCAATCTTCTTCCTTTTGTTGGCTTTGGTGTCAGACGATGGGGTTTTTATGTTTGTGCTCTGTTCACATACAGTACACATGCACGCACGCACACACAAACACATGTAAACACACAAAGAAGCCACATCAGGTCACACCAAATTGTACACACAGTTGAGTGCAAACATCTGCATTCCCTTAGAAGGGCATTTACATTATTTTTTAGCAGACAGATTTCTCGCTCGAGTTTGATTACCAGTCAGGAAATCTACCCAGCCACTGGGGTGTGTACAAGTACATTCCTTGCACCAGTCTCAGACCTGAATAAGTTGAGGAGGGCTACAGCAGGATGGTCAATCAGCATGAAAATATGTCAATTATTATGCCAAATCAAATATAAAAAGCCGGTAATCCACTGTGGCGTACAAGAATATTATGAGATTTAATAATAATTTCACATTATACCTTTTTAAATAAACCTCATAGATTGTATTTAAAAAAAATAATATTAAATAAACAGGAAAAATCTTTCATGATGTCACTCAAATGTTTTCTGGAGAGAGTTTTGAAGCTCTGGCCATAGCCACCTTGGCAACAGCTGACTTCGCTTAAACCCCTAATTAATCCATAAATAGGCATTCGGGCAGAATGAACGGAGACTGATTATTGGTTGGAACATGCCTACTTATCCGTTACCACAAGCTCGCTAGCTTCGCTTTAGCTTAGCTAAACTGCTAAAATGGCTAACGTTAATTTATATGGCTAATGTTACTTTGCATTTGAATGAACCCAACCACTAATTTCTTGTGGTTATACTGCAAAATTCTTCTAAATAGATATCTTTCCATTAAAAAACTAATATGAAATATATATATATATATATATATATATATATAAAAAAAATAAAAATAAAAATAAAAAAAAAAGACATGCAATGCAGCGGTCACTTAAATCAGCCACACCCCTAATTATGAATATTTTACAGCCTAATATTTAAACTTATGAGTCACATAAAAATTTACACCCTGTATAGTAGTCATGAACGGGAACTCTAGCTATACTGTATAAAGAACAAAACCACTTTTCCCACCAGGCTGCAAATATCTTTATTTCTGTTAAAAAGGTATAAACATTTTAAAAAATGGCGCTCTATGGGAATCAATATAAACTAAATCTGAAAACAAGTAGAATTATCAGCTTGAGACTATTACAAAGTATGTATGTACCATGCTTAATATTATATCATAATATAGAACGAAAATGAATATTAAACAAAACAAACCCATTGGCTATCAATCAAAGTTGTTAAGGACGTTGTTCACACTAGCGACCTGATGTAGCTTTAGATTTGTCTCTTGTGGTTGTATAGCAACCGCTACTGCTGCCTGTTGTGGGTGTGGTCCTGCAGACCGCCCTGCATTTTCGTATAATCTCACTCTCAGGATGACTCTCAAAATCTGATATTTGCATATTTCCTAAGTTAAGATCATAATGTTAGTTGGTTTTTTTGCACATGATATGACAACCCACATGTCTAGACAGTCTACGTAAGGGTTTGTGTAACAATATGTACATACAGTAAGTGCTACAAAGTTCCAAAGTTATTTTGACTGCTGTACATTTAATTATACTGAAAGGTTTTTGTGAAAACTCTCAAATCTTAAATATAATGATGGTATTACAATCTGATAGTACAGTCTACTATTATTAAAAAAAATATTTTTATAATATTTAAGTATGAACACAGTAATATACGTGTGAAATTATAGCTAGACGCGTTTGTTTTTTTGTAGTTGTACAGAAAAAGTTGTACCGTCTTATGATGCAGAAAATCTCCTGAAGTAATGAAGAGATCAAAACGGTCAATCCTGCTTCTTGACAGATTTAGTCCCAACCCCCACTTATGCGTGGCTCACTGGTTAAGGTGTTAAACTATTGGTTAAGGTTAAGGCCTTTAACTATCATCTGTTCAGATGTATAATGAGATTTTTAAAAATAAATTAAATGGGAACATTATAAACCAGTTGAAATTGGGACACGTTTCCCAAAATAAATCGTTTTGATGCTGCTTGCGGATTACAATACAAGATAACAGCATAAGCAAATAGACGAATTTAAAACCAGGGTTACCTTCCTGCCATCGGTTGGAGAGGTGCACTTGTTTTGAGGCTCGACGTCAGGGAGAGGTCGTCCCTCCACACTGGCTAGCATGCAGCTCTGATAGAGTGGAGAGCGCACGAACCGTGCATAACTATCAAACTTCATCAGCTTATAGATCTGACCAGGAAAGGGGGGGCACACACAAAAAAAAAAAAAAAAAAGCAAAGTTAGGCATCCAGTGAACTTCATGATACATAGTCTTATATAAAACAGTGATATGAAAGTGTGTGTTTGTTGTGTACCTGTTGCTGGGCTTTACTAAACATTCCTGGTGTGGGTTTCTCCAGGTCGCTCTCATTAATGCGCGCCGTGTCATCGATGTTCACAGCGTGTAAGGAACTCTCAGATAGATAGACATCGTAAATAGAGCGAGCTTCCTTCTTTAACTGAACGCCAAGAGAACAAGACAAAACAAGCAGATGTTCACATTAACGTTATATTTATATGACTGGATGTAAAACCGTATGGGAAACCAAATGTAAAATATCAATTCAGCTACTGTAAGTTTTAAAGCTGGGGTTATAAAAGCAGTCTGCCAGGACATTGATATTAAAGTCTTTCAAAACTGCTTACATACAGTATGGTAACTTGGTTAAGTCAAATGTCTCTGTATGCAACAAAAGCACAAAAAGCACAAAAGTAAAAGTAAACAAGCTACAGAATAACTGACAGTAACCCCCCGGACTCTGGATCAAATCTTCCCACTCCCCACCACTGATTCCAACAGGCCAGCCGACAGATACCCCCCCTCCCCCCATACTCCACAAATGCAGCCAGACGTCAAAAGCCAACCACCCCCCTTACCCCCACCCCCAAACTCTACAACATAAGCACACCCACTCCCCACCATCACCAATCTCCCCTCCGTAATTAAAACACGCCCCACGATCACACACACCCCAACCAACCACCCTCGATCAACCACACACCTCTAACTCTATAAGAAACAAACACATATCCCCAACTCAAACAATCACCCCACCCTCAACTCTGGATCAAACAATCACCCCACCCTCAACTCTAGATCAAACAATCACACCTCCCCCCAACCCTGGATCAAACAATCACCTCTCCCCCCAACCCTGGTTTAAACAATCACCTCCCCCCTCAACCCTGGATCAAACAATCACCTCCCCCCTCAACCCTGGATCAAACAATCACCTCCCCCCTCAACCCTGGATCAAACAATCACCTCCCCCCTCAACCCTGGATCAAACAATCACCTCCCCCCTCAACTCTGGATCAAACAATCACACACCCCTCAACTCTGAATCAAACAATCACACCTCCCCCCAACCCTGGATCAAACAATCACCTCTCCCCCCAACCCTGGATCAAACAATCACCTCCACCCTCAACTCTGGATCAAACAATCACACACCCCTCAACTCTGGATCAAACAATCACACCTTTTCTCGACTCTAGATCAAACAATCACACACACCTTGACTCTAGATCAATTAATCACACCTTTTCTCGACTCTAGATCAAACAAACAATTAACCCCCCCCCCCCCCCCCGACCCTGGAGCAAACAATGACACCCCTCCCCCCTCGACTCTAGTTAAGCTATTTTAACTAAACAAATAAGGACAGTAGAGGACTGATTAACGGACATTAAACTTGATTACATCACCATTGCAGTGTGTTTTTTTTTGTCCAGAGGCTCATGGTAGTTTTGTTTTCTACACTGTTTTTGTCTAAGTAGGTATAGACAGGTTTAATGCTTCTTTCACACACCCCAGACATATCAGTATCACATCTGGAATCACATCAATATTAATACTGAAACACCCCTAGCTCTTCCTCTGTGTGTGTCGAGGTGTTTTGTTTTTTTTTTTTTTTTATGGTGTGGTTACCATTTGAGGTAAAGCTTAATTTTGGGTGCTTTCTCATCTGTGTAATGTTGCTATTTATGTTCACCAGGAAACTGTCATTCATAAACTTCCTGACTGTTTTAATAATTCAGAACTCATAACATCGGGGTCTGAACAAATCCTAGTGCTGAGGTCTACTTAAAAACCAATTGAGAGAGAAACCATAGACAAGTCTTAATTATTTAAACATTAAATAAAATTTAAAAAAAAATCTGACAACTACTGAAATTTACATTTAGTTTGATATTCCACTAAGACTGTGGCATTAAGTGCAGTTTGGCTCTTACGTGAGAATGGAAACACCAAAGCTTATCTGCACTTGGCTAAAAAGTTCTTAACGAAAACCTCCAACCAGCCTATTGTGAATGTGTGTAAAGCAAAGAAGAAGTCACTGACCACAGGACCACACTTTCTTCGTTCTCTCCTCTTTCCTGCAAGACATGTCAAAGTGAAGCAAAGTAGTTTGGGCTTATTTATATTTCCTACGCTTTGTCCCTTGAGGAGGTTTTTTTTAAATCACTTTTGCCTCCTTATGGACAACACACTAAATAGTTGGATGGGGAATGGAATAAAATAATGCATGCAATGAAACATGTACAGAGCAGAATCAAGCTTAAAACATATCTGAGTCCGAACTAAAAACTATGAATCAAACACATCCAACTCCGTCTGAGACACACCCGACTCTAACTGTAAACACACCTGGCTTAAACAAACACACCCTAACTTGGAATAAAGCCTAACCCACCTCAAGTCAAATGCTCCACTACTAAGGGAAAAAAAATCATAATAATTCACTTGACTGGAAATTCAACACACACATGCCTCTGAATCCAACACACCAGCTGACTCTCGAAATACCCACAAATATAAATCAAGCCAAAAAAAAGAGAATTAAAAAAATTAATTAAAAATTAACACATAAAAAATGAAAAAAAAAAATAAAAATGCACCTAACCCCATATCAAAGACAGATCAAAAACCCCAGATTTGACTCCAAGTTAAATGCACAAGCCTAACCCACATCAAATCAAATGCCCCGACTAAGAAAAGAAAAATTAATGCACTCAACCGCAAATTCAACACACCTAGACTCTGAATCAAGCACACTGCCTGAGCGGAAATCGAATACAGCTCAAAATATGAAATGAGACAAAAAAAATGTATATCTATTCAAATGTCCACTGGACTGAGGAAAAAATGATAATAAAAATCACTCGGTCTCCTCAACACCTACCGTCTTGCTCAAAATCCAACACACCCCCGACCCAATCAAATGTCCACTCAGGTGGAAGAAAAAAGCAAATGTACCCGACTGACAATTAAACCATGCGTCATAAGTAAAGCCTTCACCTGAGTTTCAGAATTAAAGAAACCTAAAAAAGGGCTATAAATATCTAACTTATTGTCTGCTCTAGTCAATGAAAGATCAGACTTAAAACACTTGCTGCTGTGCTCAGTGTGTTCAAAGTGTTTGCAAATCAAAAAGAAAATTAGCTCTTTATAGACAGACCAAGAAAAACATAATGTAGGAAATCCGATCAGTAATAAGTGACTCATCTTAGTGTGAAAACATTCCTACCTCATCCAGTTTGGTAGCTGGAATCCGCTGAAACTTTTCACAGGCTTGCCAGAAGAGGATGTTCTCAGCGCTCACCTCCGATTTGAGAAAAGCCTGAGAACGTGTTTCATGTCAGAAAAGAATTTCGAACCATTATCATTTGTATAAACAGGGATTCTCTATTGCTCTTCTGACATGAAGGTAGAATACACTGCAAAACTACAATATGACCGGCCAAAAAGTCTCACACAATAAGATTTCAATCACCTTTAGCTTTGATTACAGCACACACTTGTGGTGGCCGGTTCATGTGTGAAAATGATTTCTTATGCGCCCAGAAAAAAAAAAAACCTCAATAGATGTAATAACCTGGCCATTTAAGGTCGTCAGCTGACTTTGTTTTATTGCCTCATAACGTTGCTGAGTCTAGACCTGAAGAAAGGAAACAAGCCCAGATCATAACACTGCCTCCAGAAGCTTGTACAGTGGACACTATGCATTTTGGGTGAATCACTTCATGTGGTTTTCTTCCTACCCTGATGCACCAATTGCTCAGGAATAAGGCCACACAGCTGTTTAATCCCAATCCTGCGAGTTCTCATTACACTGTGTGTTCTTACTTTTACTATTAAACATAGCTCTGGTTTTTACTGTTTTTAACTTGTTTAAGAGATTACCATTCATAATTCTTTCAACCACATTTCAAGATTGTATTGAAGTTCACCACTATCCTTTCCAGGTTTTGAAAATGTGTTGAAGGATTATTAACCCATCTCCAATAGGTTAAAAATCTCCATAGTTGTTTTCTTCACTTGATGCAGCCCAATAATTTGACCCTTCTGAAACGGCAACAGTTGTTTTTTTTTTAGCGTCATATGTTAGTTGTTTTAAAAACAGAAGTTAGAACTTTGGGTTCTGATTCTCATTGCTTTGAAATTCAGTTTATACTTCGCAAAGTTAACTTGCAGCACTATATGAACATACAGTAACTGCACTTACACACAAGAGATTTTCTTATTTTAAGTTTAATAGGAAGCTGGTCAGAATTTTGTAAAATCGGCGCACATGTATTCATTTAACCCATATAAAAGGTACTGAATATGATAGTCACCCTTCTATCTTCGTGTAGAAGTAAGTAAAAGTTAGCTATGCAGGATGAGTGCACAGGCAATTCACACCGTAAAACTTTAAAATCCTTTTGCTTTGTAAGGACAAAAAGCAGATTCACTGTACAGTACGTATTGCTACTGTATATAACCAGATTATTAGGATATTATCCAGATAATTATATCGTTATTATAAAACCAAACTAACATAGATGATTTCCATCTGTAATGACACATTACGAGTGATGGTGTTTCTAAAGAGCTGTTTCACAAGGTACTGTAGTTGTGCGCTAACCAAAATGAAGCATTACCCACTATCCTTTTTTGAGTCATGCAAATATGCCGACCTAAGGAAAAAAAGGACACTATAATGCAAATCATTCTCAGAAAATAAAAAAAGTTGTGCAATGTAGGGTTTTTTTTTCATGTTATCTCTGAAAAAGCTAATACAAATTCTCCATCAAAGATTTAAGAATAAGAATTCAGTTCTTACGGTAAAGTAGCGCACTGCGACCGGATCCTCCATCAGGCGCTCGAAGCACACGGCCCAACTGACCACCCTGCTGGCCGGACCGTCTACTCCGCTAGGATGCTCTCTTCCAGCAGGGCTATTGAGGCTCAGGCTGCTGCCAGTGCCCGGCAACCTCGACATGTTCAACTCTTTAAAGAGATGAGAAGGAAATGCGTAATAAATAAACAAATAAATGAATAAACCTTTTATTTTCACACAAATGTACAGAATTAATAAAAAGCGTAAAATTTGCATTAGTCAGACTTTATTGTTTGGAAAATTAGGAATAATGAAAAACTCTGGAAATTTAATTAAATAGTTGTATATAATGGTATACAAAAAGAAGTGCTTTAACATAACCCCTGGGTTGTGATTACACCTCTCCTGTCAGTCATGCTATAGACACACCCAATTTTTAATGCTTTTTAAAAGCTAACACGGCAGAACTCAGTGTTATACAAAAAACATTGACAGATTGCATAAAAAATGGGGGGAGCAACTCTATCGTACAGTGATCGCAAATTCAAATCTCAAGAGACTTTGCTCCGACTGATGTGCTGTTGTTGCCTTGATAGGCGAGTGCCCTAACAGAGACAAGGGTGGACATTTGCTAAATTAGGAAGAAAATCAAATCTCAAACAATATTTTAAAGGAAAATCTGGACGCTTGTATTCCAAGACAGACAAACGTACTGCCTGTAAAGGTGAAGAAGCTGGATGGAGATTTATCTCTTATTTCTTCTACTATATATTAGTTCAATTGTTACATTAATGGGATGAAATAGTAAACTGTTTGGATCAACAACAAAAGTAAATATTCGCATTTCAGATGTTTAGAGCCAATTGTGATGTTGCATATAGATCTGTGCAATTATTTAATCACTAATGTCTTATTTGCTATAAGCACTTATTTGCTGGTAGCCTAAATTTGAATACCAAATTGGAAATGGAATAGTTTAACATATTTCAACATAAATCACAATACGTTTTAAAACATAGTGGGCGTGGCAAAGTTGAAGAGTTTAATGTTTGGAAATCACGTTGCCGTTAACGAGAAATCTGTTCTTGACAGATTCTCCACACTCCCTGGTTTTAAGATTTGGTACAATACCAAAAGTCATTTTGGGGTTCTAATCGTAAAAAACATTTTTTTATTATTGCAGTGTGTGTGTGTGTGTGTGGGGGGGGGGATTGGACCAGTGATGGATGATCCATGGAGACAATCTGCGAAATCAGTTGTTATATCGTTACAGCGGCATCGTTTAGGATGTGTGTGGCCCAGGCTTAAATATGCACGCAAGTCCATTAATCATCATTATTATGATGTCATTTTCCTCCTCCTACACTCTGGATTTGGCAGGATGCTTCCTCAGTTCCATCTGTCTGCTGCAGTTCCTCTTTACCAAACTCTTACAACTCCATTATTGTTATATTAATATTCATGCAGTCTAATTTATATTGGCATGCATAGTACATCCACACAAGCTAAAACCAAGACAAATCCTGTAAACGTGTCTGTTCTACAAGACATTAAACATGTCAATCATAAAAGAGAACTAAAACAGAGGTGCGACATCAGAATTCAATTTGCACTTACCTCCATCCGAAACTGCCTGCGTCTGCAAAACCCAAACACACATACAAGACAAAACGTCAAACAGGGAGATAAACTAACAGAAAAAAAAGTAAAGCTTTGTGATGACAACAGGATATTGTCTTCCAAACAGTAGAACAGTTTGATTTTTGCACATGGTGGAGAGTGGCAGCTGTTACACAGGAAACGGGTGTTTCATCAGCTCGCTTTTCATGACTGACGCGTCTGACCTCACTCTCACGCATCCCAAACGCAAGATTCTCAATGACACATTGGTGCCTGCGTTGTCAACTTATTTTTCATGAAAAGCTCTTATTAAAGACTTTGAGTGCAAAAGTTTGCACACCCATGTTTTTTTTAAGGTGGGGGAACTGGGTTGTATTCTGCAATAATGCAAACACCGTATTAAAAAAATAAAATAAAATAAAAAACTAGAGAACAGCCTTTTGATCAACAGAGCTCATCAATCATTTGGTTTAAGTTAATGCAAGGTGAATGGGTGATAATTACCCAAAACAAAATGAAACATATCAAATGAAAAAAAAATTATTTGAAAAAAAAATTCAGTTATAAAAGCAAAAATTGAGCAGACAAGCTATTGGAGGTACACGACATCACATTATGAAAATGAGAGAGATGCAAATTATGCTTTTAACCATTATTAATACAATGGAAAAAAAAGGTTTTAAAAAAATTAAACTGAAAGTAATGCAAAAAAAAACTACTCAATATAGTCTCCATCAGAAGTGATGTATTTGTAACATTATTGAATATCCCCATTGTCGCAGTTGATGTTCTCCCACTGGGCTACAGAATGTTTACCTAAATGACATCATTGACAAAAGCAACGTGCACATATGGAAGTAGAAATGTAAAAAACCAGCTTTGAAGACAAACCACGCAGTGGGGGACCATCAACTGCAACATATTCAAAGACTATTGGAGAGTTGGGTTCAATATCGCTTGTGTATTCAGATAAAAAAAAAAAAAATAAAAAAAAAAGGTTATGGCCTCTTTTAGTACACCCCTTACACAATAACATACAACATTTGGCCGATTTGAATCTACTTACTTTAGAGAATCACGTAGCATCATATGTGAAGCCTAAAACATGATTATTTAGAGATACAAATAAATTTGTCTTTGGGGTATACAAACTTTTGCACACATCTGCAGTTAAAGTTATACTGTACATTTTCCCCCTCAGTCATGCTTCATCAGTTGATGTATGCAAGATATTGCATCATGTCGCTGTTGAATTCTCGAATCTGATTGGTTGATTCATTTCCAAAAGCATCAGCCCTGACAGTACTGTATTTTCTATTGTAAAGCAAACCACGTTTATATTAAAGCACTTATTCTAATGCATTCTTCAAGAACACCTTGTTTATACGAGGATTTTGTGGCACAGAGCTTGTAGTAATCAAGCTTTGCAACAGTCAGAAGTATAGCTGTAAGTTTTCCTCTGCATGAACATTTTCAGGCTTGTTAACATGACACACTGAATTTTTTTTTTACGAAATGTATTACATTTTGAAAAAGAAAGAAAAGCTGGAATGACTGCTTTTAGCTGCTAAACAGAACAGGAACTTATTTTATCTCTAAATTAAATAATTAACTAATTATATATATATATGATGTGGCATTCTTTGATAAATAAGCGATTGTCTGTGATGTCTATCTGCTGCTCAAGTGGTAACACTAACTCCACTTCGTATCACTGATCACACCGACCCAATGTTTCTTTTCCTCCACCTTAGCATGTCCCATCATGCCCCACATATCTGTATGTTTTGCCCAACAAGGTGACTTATGAGCATAACAAATCTGTCAGGATAACCTCCTCGCACGTTTGTGCATGCCGTAACCTTATGCATTACATTTGCTCACAGTCATCATTGTAAAAATGTTGAAGAAACAGAAGAAAAAAAAAAACTATTCACTTTTCCTTTGCTCTGATTCGTGTCCCATCTTGTCAGACTCGAACACAAACAACTATATCAGCAGCCGTACTGTTATGAAACCAGTTTTGTTTTATTACTTTAAATGTGCCAGTGCAGCAAAAAACCACATATCACATAATGATCATATCGCCTACCACAACACTAACTAGAGCCGTCAAGATGGTACAATGCAGCAGCATTGCTTTGTTTTTTAAGCGGTCTTGCTCAATGTTTAAGAAGTAGCCGATTCTGGCCTCATGGATTTGCAGCAAAAGTTACAGTCTAGTGCAAATGTTCGCACACACCATGTTTCAGGAGAAGAAGCGTGACTGTCTGTTTTACATTTTATCTACAACAAAAGACAGAATTACAGACTGCATGTGGGCGTGTCCTGCTCTTTAAAACCGAGTAAAATCCAGAGCATCGGAGTAAAAGTCTACCTACAAATCTATCTACAACTTTAAAGGAGACAGGGTAGTGCAGACACGATAAGAAAAAATAAAAATACACCAAGCAATCAGGGATGATGAGAACAGATAATGTTAGAAGACTTGGAGAGTGAAGGTTAGAACGATAATTCTAGCCTTTTAAGTAAATATGAGAGGCAAAGATGCGGGTGCATACAACATATTAGAGATCGGTTATGGGTAGAAATAGATATGGGTGCACAAACCTTTGTACTCAACATAAAGCATGACCAAGTGATGAAATTCAGATCTCCTCATATCTACGCACAAACAAATACCATGTCCTAAACATTACCATTATACAGTTATGTCTTTTTGTTGTTGTTATTGAACCCAGACATTCAGTCTTCTTTTTCACATCCTTAAAATGCAACCAAATTAACCAAATGTGTTAAGTTTCTGCTCTAACCATTTATTTTCACTCCATGTTGAGGGGTTTTATTGCCAGTAAACAGAAATAAGTGTATCGACCACTGCCTGGAGCTTGACAAATCTGTGACAGCAAGCCTCAACTGTAAATCGATCATCACTGTCATGCTGGTGAAGCTGTAGAGACGCCCCAAAACTGCTTCCAGTTTAACTTTTCTCAGAGATTCAAAAAATCCTGCAATTTATTGACAAAGAAGGGGGAGAAAAAAAGATTTTAAAAAATTAACCCAGGTTTCTACTTACCAGATTGCTGGCTGGCACTGCCAGAGTTTTCAGTTTGTTAGCCATGGCTCAATCCAACAGAGAGCGAGGACACCTCACCAGAAAGCGAGCACACCCTACACTCTTACTTCACGCCCCGTTACTTCGCACGGCTTGTCACTTCCTGTTCCGAAGGGAAGTCTTGCCATAGCAACACACCGCAAGGGGAAGTGGCTGCTCTGACTAAAACAAAACTCGTTCTCGACCTTGTTGAGCAACTCCGTGTTATGAGCTGAAATATAAAGGAACCTAAACATGTAACCACAAGCCAAAGTCGGGCCCTCAAGGCACATCGGCATCACCACTCACACATGCACACACCCCACACACACGTAACCTTCTGATTCATCAGCAAGGATGTCCCATAGATGGTTAATATATTGTGGGAAAGATTGTGCTACAAGATCTCACAAAGTTCTTATTCATATTTTTACACCCATTGTAGATACTGTATAGCTAGTTTAACTGCTGTGATTGCAAAAAATAAAGCAGCAAGCTGTTACAAGAAATTATCTACGTTGAGGAAGGATATGGGTGTACATGTTGCAGAGTTACTTGTACCAATGCAAAGCTTTTATATTCCCAGCCACTAGCCAAGGTGAATTAATTTAGTTTATTATATAACAGTGTAACTATTTTTAGTTACATTTAACATCTGAGAAGAAAGGTAGTGGGTGGCACAGTGGTGTAGTGGTTAGCACTGGGGCCTCACACCTTCTGGGTTAAAGGGGCCTCCTTCGGGTTCATGTTCTCCTCGTGCTTGGCGGGTTTCCTCTGAGCATTCTGGTTCCCTCCAACAACCGAAAGACATTCAGATTAGGCTAATTGGCATTTCCAAACTCTGTGTGTGCCGTATGAAGGATTGGCACCCTGTCCAAGGTGTGCTTCTGTGTATGAAGACTTTCACACACACACACACAAAAACACACGTGGTGGGAAGTTTGGATCATTTTTGTGACTTGGTTCTTTGAATCTCATTTATCAAAATAAACTAATATTTTTGTGTGTCATTTAGTTCATGTTATTCTTTTGTTTAGAAATAAAGTAAAACGTTACATTTTTAATAAACAGACCCCCTACAGACCCTGTCTACAAATACAAATTTTGCCTATAGTTTCATTAATTAAAATATTACAATGCATGTAAGGGCATATTATAATAAACATAATGAGCAGCGCCATTTGAAGTCACATTAAAGACTCGTTCAAGCAGATCAAATCATTTATGAACGACCCATCACTACTTGCAATCCATAGTTCCACTGTATAAAGAATGAGTGTGAAAAAAAAAGTACTTTGTTATAACTCATCGTTTAGTGTCTATAAACCAGCCTCTCTATTTCATTCTCTCGACAATAATAAAAGGCAGCTTGTAATTTTACTAGTTACAGCCAAACTTCTGGCTTTTTCTAAGTGCCAGACTTCTTCCATAAATCCTACATAAGTGTTGACTCGTACAAAACATCGCCATATCAACGATTACACACTTGTCAAAATCAGTTACTCGAAATCACTTGTCAAAATCTGTGGAACGTTAATTAGACGTTAATTTAACGTTAGTCTCTTCGGATGAGTTTCTGCTACAGGAACATTAATAAATCAGGTTAAAAAATACAACACGTGATGGTATACATTTTAATAATAAAGTTAATATACACTGCCCAGCCAAAAAAACAAAGAAATATAAATTCAAATTACTGTCCGGCATCATGCAAGTCTCACTAAACTATAAAACTCTCTATTAAAAGTTAAAGGTATTAACACAGCTTTAAGTGTACTTCACGGGCTCCCTACTCCCTGCTCTGAACTTCCCTCGACAGAACTTTACAATTCGAAGCACCCTGTGAAGTCAACAGCGCAGACGTCACTTCCTCCGTGCGTTACCATGGTAACATAAGCACCTTGGATGCCTGTCGCTGCTTCTGGGGAAATTTCACACTACGGACATTAAATATTAAATATTTCTGATATCATTATAAAACACATACTATTGAAATGTGCATGACTTGTAAATAAATTTTTGATTAAGAATAATAATAATAATAATAATAATATTAAATGATTAAAGATGTATGTATATTTTTTCACAGATCACTACCCTATATAATACTAGAGATTTCTTTATTAAATAAAAATTTATTATAGTGTCCTATTAATATGATGTCGTTCTTGCTAAAAATGAAGTATATTTATAGATATAGCTCCATTTCTCACACTCCAGAGAGGCACAAAGACTGAGACATTTTTCATTACCTTTTCCAGTAAAGTGCAGACCTTTTGTTCAGTTGTTCCCTACACCATTCGCAGTTCTCTTTGAACTGAGCAGTTTCGCTCTGTGCGGTTTGGAATTACACTTAACAAGGCTGAACATCCTGTGAAGTATACTTCACAGGGTACTTCAGAATGATTGGAACGCTCCATTAGTAAAATTCAATTGTAAAAGAAATAATTAAATAAATGATGAAAAAAATTATGTAGTAGAACTTGTGGTTCTTTATAATAGTGAAAGAAAGAGCACCTTCACTAAGACGATTTCCACCTCCAATGAGAAGAGAACAAGGTTTTGGACTAAGCCACTGTGTAGCCTCAAGAAAAACACTTATCAGTGACGCTAATCTAAAAAGGCTAGGGAGTATAAAGAATGTTTTTTGTTAGGAGACAAATAGGAACTAGTTAGGGAGTTAATTTGTGTTAGCTATAGCACGACAATGTAAACCGAGAACACATAGCTAGGTTTTTTTTGCTTAGGATCACCTGATATTGGTTTAATATTGTATTCCTAAAATTATTCTTTATCCTGGTCAGGGTCATAAGGAATGTAATCCCTGGAACACTTGGGTATGAATGTTAAAAATAAGAATAATTAAATTGTAAAAAAAAAATGAACATAACTTTCTTGTCATTAAATAGTCATCTTTCGGATAAATGGATGAAGCAACTTCCTGTGAATCATGTTAGATGAGTGAGGTTCTGGTATTTTGCAATGGAGTTTCCAAGTTGTCAAAAATGGATCAGGGATTAAGGATCAACTCGCAGGTCTGATCCTACGATCCTATATGAGGTCTGTGCACGTCTATTCTGTCTTTTTATGTCCATTTGGGTTTTGTGTTTTGCCACTAGGTGGATCTGTGAAAATAAACTGTCACAAATACACTCACCGGCCACTTTATAAGATACATATGTTCAACTGCCGCCAACACATTTGATTTTAACATGGAACGGTTGCTGGTGTCAAGCAGGCTTGTCTGAATATTTTAGAATCTGCTGAGATCTTCATACACAACTTTGAGATGTACAGTGATTTTGCAGTGGGGGCTTAGTGTGTTAAACAGATCTGGGGGACTCATGGATGTAGAGTATTACGGTAACCTAGTATGTTTAGATGCTGTCTTTCCCACTTTCATTGATCACTGAAGTTTGTTGACGGTAAGGTGATTGTTTGCTTTACATCTCAGTTCCCCCTTATGCCTGTGTTTTCTTTTGACCCTCCCTTTTAGTTATGTTGCTAAAACATGTCAAGCTACACATGTCGTTCCTGTGCTGCCAGTGATCCAGACTCCCTCTGCCCTCTGGACCTGACCTGGTGCCTTGCTTCTGGTTGGAGATCTTGTCACATGGATGCCCCGTGTATCTCTTTGGGATGCGCCCGGTGTCTGGGGATGGTTTACTACCTGGACTCCATGTTAACATCAATTAAAATCAACTGTTATAGCTGAACTGCCTGCCAACCTAACACACAAAATGAATGCAGATCAATTTCTGCTCTCTGTTTCACCCAAATGAGGATGGGTTCCCTGTTGAGTCCGGTTCCTCCCAAGGTTTCTTCCTATTGCCATCTCAGGGAGTTTTTCCTTGCCACTGTTGCCCTCGGCTTGCTCACCAGGGACTATCTGACCATTTTGATTCATAAACATTCACATTCCATACAAACTTAAATAATTCTTTTGATTTTGCAACAATGACAATTGTTAAAAGCGCTGTACAAATAAAATTAAATTGAAAAATCAAGGATCTTAAATACTGAGAGCCTTTGCCAGCTTTGCCAGGTTGCCGCTGTCGGGCCCCTGAGGAAGGCCCTTAACCATTTCTACACCCGGGGCGCTGTATAAAGGCCGACCCTGCGTTCTGACCCCAGCCGACTAACAAGAAGCTGGGATATGCAAAGAAAAAAGAATTTCACTGTGCAGTAATGTATATGTGACAAATAAAAGCTACTACAGGAAACAGATACTACAATTCACACAGGCTGACTAAAATCGTACAATGAAAAATTGAAAAAAAAAAAAAAACATTGCCTGGTCTGATGAGCTTTGATTTCTGGATGATAGGGGCAGAATTTGGCATAAACTACATGAGCGCTGGATCACCATTAATGCATCAAGTGTGATTGAGTTTGTGTTCCACAACTAGTCTTCTCAGGACCTGCTGTGACTACGGAAAATGGACTGATCAACCAAAGGAAGAACTAAATCACATAACAGCTAAAGTATTTTAAATACAAATCTACGTATTTCAGAAAAGCATTTTGTTTTTGATTTGTAAAAATATTTTTAAACATACTGTAACCTAATAGCTGTATTACTCATTGAAATTTATAAAACTGCTTTTAATTGTGTTACGCGAAGGTCTGTACTGTCGATAAGAGCATATTTGCTCTTACAAGTCTTACAGACTTTGTAAGATTTTTTTGCCTTACACACTTTAATAATTCTTTTGATTATGTAAATCTACTTTGCGTCAATGACAATTGTTAAAAGCGCTATACAAATTGAATTGAAATGAATTTGAACATTTTTAACTAGGTGGATAAAGTACGCATGCGCAGTTCTAACAGCTTTATAACGAGGGATAAACTGCGCATGCGCACTCCGAGTGAGCAGGTTGATATTCGAGAAGTATTTGTATTTATTTAATGAAATATGCATGGTAATGGAAAATGTTTATTTTGCCACATTTTGTTAAAAATTGCATTGAAAATATTAATAGGAGACTCATTAATATTTGTCTCAAGTGATTTAGAGTGTTGCTGTTATTTCACACACGACTTATTAAAAGTGACATGGATGGAGCTATACCCGGAACTCACCTTGCGCTCTTTATGAAGCATTTTAGCAAAATGCACTTTGATTTTTTTCTTAATCCAGGCAGACGTGTTTCGGGTTAAAGCCCTGACTGCCACCATATTGTCTCTGTTTAAAACAGCTGGCTCAAAATAATACAGCAAACTTCATCCAAATTGTTTAGCTGGATTGTAAACTGGAAGTCAGAAAGTTTCCACACCTGTCTTGGCAGCAGGTACTTCAGTAAAGTCTAATTAGCAACAGCTTGGGTTTTTTTGTTTGTTTGTTTGTTTTTTTGTGAAATGCAGCGCCATCTGCTGGACAACAAGAGAAAGTCATATATGGCAGAGAATAATATGGATTTCCTTATTGCACACAAACAAACATGCAAAAAGTAAACAAGCACCCATAATTCCATGGTTAAAATTATGCAGTAAAATGTGCTTCAGTTTCGTCTAAGTAAGGTTTAGCTAATAATACACTATAAATATTTTGTTGATTTTCCTTTAGTGGCTTTAAAGTCAACAGCTCACCTAAACATTCGTTCATTTATTCATGCTTATCCTGTACAGGGTCACAGGCAGCCTGGAGCAGAGAGAGTGGTCCCACTGAGCCACTGTGCCTTTATCACATAGAACATAGAATTCTGTTAACAGAAGCATAAAGTGGGGATTTAAAGATTGATATATATTTGTCTATTTTATATGTGGCAGGTGACTAGGAAACAAAATACAATCTATAATTATACACTGATCAGCCATAACATTATGACCACTCACTTCTTTTGCCACCAAAACAGTGATGCAGTGTGTGTTCTGTCACCTTTCTATGAAAACCAGTATTAGCCTGTTTAGCAGTTTGATCTACAGTAGCGCTTCTATTGGATCAGACTTCACTCCACCTGTGAGCCTTGGCCACACATGACCTTGTTGCCAGTTCACCGCTTTTCCTTTTTTTTTTTTTTTTTTTTGTATGTCCTGACCATTCCAGCCTGGGATAAGAGCTTCAGTTTTGGTGTTGCTGTGTCCCAGTTGTCTGCCTTTTTAAAGAAAAATACTTTATAGAGCTGATTGGCGTTCCCAAACTGTTTATAGTGTGTGGATGGGCATGTGAATGTTAACAGAAGATCCTACCATGTTGTTAAAAATGGGAATAAATACACTGGCCACCACTTGCCTCCACGGTCCCTAGACAACAGAGGTTCCTAGATGGATGGATGGATGGATGGATGGATATACGGTAGAGAATTAAGGAGTAAAGGAGAGTGGGTCACCTTGCTCATATTAAAATAATAGAATATAGTTTAAACATTCAGGCCTTTACCTAATGAATCACATCTGATGTATTCAGTTCCAGCTGTTCTCTTTCACATCACTTATACAGTACGGTTTATTTCGATACATAAAGTGGATGTCTATATCCGGGGCCAGGGGTAGCTCAGTGGTTAAGGCATTGGACTACCATTCGGAAGACCCCAGGTTCAAACCCCACAACCACCAAGTTGCCACTGTTGGGCCCTTAAGCAAGGCACTTAACCCTCAACTGCTCAGATGTGTAATGAAATAAAAAGAAAAATGTAAGTCGCTCTGGATAAGAGCGTCTGCCAAATGCCCAAATGTATATCCGTGTATTAATATAGTCGGTCTTCAGAACGTCCTGTATTTCCTGGATATGTTTCTCTTAAAGAATTTCATTCAACCCTGATATGCAAAACAGCATAGCTATAAATGCTGTGCTGATGCAGGACTGACTTTACATATCGTATCTTTGCTGTTATTTGCATAGAGAACAGGAACGCAGACTTTCAGGACAAATTCATTTCGCTCATAAAGATCATGTCTCACCTCCTTTACTTTCCACGGTACTACCTACATCAGTGTTTTACACATACACACACGCATTCACACACACATACACATGCAAACACACAGACGCAAACGCACATGCCACCACTAAAGGTAGGATTTTGAAATGATTTAGATTTATTTTTTTATGTTTGCCTTTTGCTTGCTAATACTCGGGTTAGAAAAAGGTTTAAATGCCAGCCTTTTATTACATGGCAATATTTGATTATTTTAATAATACAGCTCACACAAACATTACAGGCTGTTTAATTAAAGAGGAAGTGTATAATGAGTGAATATTGTACAATATATGTCTGCACATATTTTAATTATACATTTAAACTTACAGTACATTACTTATCTCAAGAGCACATCTGGATAATTTTAATGAGGATCATGTTTTTGGATAATAATTTTAGTATTGTCGTTGTTTTTGTTTTTGTTGTATGGTATATGATGTACTTGAAAGCTTACAATCTAACATAATGTGAGTGTGATTTAGCTTCCACTGATGATCCTGGCAAAAAGATGGGTGTAACAGGTCTGACTTGTCTCATCATCTCTAAATTAATTTGTGAGTCTCCACTTTAACTTAAACCACCTACTTATGCCTAATAATGTCTAGTTATTATTGTACAGGGACAAATACTTTTTCATAGCACTGTACTTTGTTAAACCCTTTAGTTCATCTCTCTCTCTCTCTCTCTCTCTCTAGACCATTTACTGCCTTTTTTTATTTCATCCAGTACAGGTAAATTAATCAATTGATTGTCTGTCTTTATATACTATTCATAACTGAATCACTGGAGTTGGTTCTTTTACTGTAAATCATTAACAGATGATTGATTTGTGTTTGTCTCATCACTGTATCCTGTTGCTTCCTGTTGAAGCTGATGGGTTCCAAACTTGTCCAAAGAACTTGACACAATATAATCCATGTCAGTATTAAAGCTTTTTTTATTATTATTTATTTATAGCGTGCAATTACAATGACATGATTCTAATGATAGATTATGGTGTTAAAGAAAACCTCCATGCTTGAACATGGTAAATATATGTTTACAATATGATTGGTGCTTAGCGATTCTGGTGCTGGTCCTACATTTTATTTTTACTTGGTGCTATATTTCAGTTATTCCTGTAAGCAGGCCATAGTGAGGTCATATGAGGACATTATTACTGCTAGCACAGTTATTACAGTTTTTAATAAAACAAGCAGTCAGGTGTTAATGTTAGCAAGCAATACTTTTTCTTATCAATTTCCAGCACCATTCAACTGCATATTAATGAGATACAGTGGAACCTCGGATTCGTAGTAACCCGGTTTCACAAGACAAGCACACTTCCGGAACGAATTGTGCTCGCAATCCAATGTTCCACTGTATTTAAAAATAATGAAGATAACAAAGACTGGACTTGTGATACCACCAATCAATGATTTCAGCTCAACTAGTTACTGATCTATGAGTAGTCTCGGAGAGTGATTTGTTCATTTTCTACTGGGCGTGCATGTGCAAATCATCGCAAAACCACTTGTATTAATGGGTAATGTACAGGAAACAGAACTGAGCGATTCTTTCTCAATGACTCTTCTACTCTGAGTCGTTTGTTCTTTTGTCACGTTACTGCCATAGACACTATGCAGTGCAATAGATTTAAAACAACGAATGACTCCGACTAGACGATATAAGAGGTGAGCTACTCATTCTGCTTATTATAATATGTCCCTGGCTGCATTGTAATATTTTCATTAATGTAACTATAGAGAAAATATGTTTATGTAGACGTGTTGGGGGTCTATTTATTAAAAATGTAACATTTTATTTTATTTCTGATCAAAAGAACAAAATGAACTAAATGACTCAAAAAAAGATTCGTTCATTTGGAAGAACGAGATTCAAAGAACCGAGTCAGTAAAATGATTCAAACTTCCCATCACTAGTGATGAGCATGATGTTGTTGGAGATTTCAGTATAAATGCTGAGGCTGATCTTTTTAAGCAGACAGTATAGAAGGCGAAACAACTAGCCAGAGACTAAAGTAACTTTGTCTAGTTAGAGATGAGTTCATCAGGAGGTGGCAGTATATAATCTTGAAAAATGTGAAAAATCTCAAATCCAATATCTCAAAATATTAGAAGAAATTATTATAATTATTTACGCACTCAGTACTAGGTCCAGTCTCATTTAGCATGGATTGCTGCATCAATGTGGCGTGGCATGGAGCGATCCGCCTGTGGCACTGCTGAGGCAGGTTGCTTTAATAAAAGCACAATAATATCATCAGCAAAGCAATTAGTGGTAGGTTTGTGTTACTGGTAGTTTTTCTATGTCACGCTGCAAAAAGAAAAAAACATCATCTCCATGAAGCTGGTCATAAGATGGATATGTGATCCCTTCCAGGGAAGAGACTTTTTTCCTTTCCCCAGAAAAGTCACTTTTAATGTTGTCTCTTGTTCATTAATATTGTGTGATGTAGGTTGTAGCTCATTTCCTGAAGAATTGGCTCTTGATTCATTGACTCCAGCCTCACTTCACTCCTAATAAAGGTCTCCCAAAGTCTTCAATCGGGTTTGCTTGCTAGCCTGTGGTCAACCATGTTGCTTCTGCACTTTTTTCTACCGCATTTTCCCTTCCAGTCAACTTTACATAAATATTCTTCGATCCCTCACTCTGTGAACAGCCAGCTCTTTCAGTGATGTCCATCTGTTGCGTACCCTCGTTAATCATCTTCTGGACAACTGTCAATTCAGCAGTCTTCCCCATGCAAACAAAACTAGAGCAAGTGATGCATGGTATTTATGCATGAATAATGAATAAGAATTTACTCAAAATTTTCTAATATCTCAAGATGTTGGATTTCTGATTTCCATGAGCTGTAAGCCATAGTCATCAATGTTAAAACAAAAAAGGGTTGGAATATTTCTCTTCACATATAGTGAATCTTGAATACGAGTTTTCACTTTTTAGATTAAATTCAAAAAATTTTGAAAAACTATATTGTATACATTTGACATTTGACCTATTATTAATACAGATAATGTCAGTGTACAACTGAAGAACGTCTTAGGCAGGAGCTGTCCTACTGTTGTGAACATGACCTGTTGTACTAACCTGCCCCTGAACCTATCCCATGGCTTTGAGTGGTGGAAGGACCAGAATAAAATAAACAACAGCAACCAGAATACTTTAAGTCAGAACATCACGGGCCAAGTGAAATTCACCTGCATTGTTCTGAGTCAATGTGGAAACTTCAGTGCTTCCATGAATCAAACAACCAATTGTAAGTATATATAAGCTTTTCTCTAGAAACACTTATTTATAAAATTTCATATTTATAATTTTATATCATGAATAAATTAAAGTCCTTAAACTAATATATTACTACTACTACTACTACTACTACTACTAATAATAATAATAATTTCATATAATGACATCACGAGAAATTATTTAAAAAAAATTTAACACCTTTGGGTTGATTATTTTCACACAACAGCAAGAGCCAATGTGTTTTATTTGTCTAATATACATGTGATTTCTCAGTTAAAAGCAGTATCACATTTAAGAGGATGCTATTGTACTGAATATCAGCACTGCTGTGATGCGGTCATACTGTACAGTTAGTACAAGGGCACAGCCAGAATAGCAAAGATATCACAGCCATGCTGATATTCAGTACAACAGGACAACCTCAGTCAGGTGTTATGTTGCTTTCACACAACACTTCTACAAACACTATTTACTGTATTATCAACATATTCTAATTTTGTTAACCAGTTATTTTAATAACTTATTATTTTAATGACTGTTGGACTTGGCTTTGACCTGGAGACAACAATTAGTGAGAAAAGTTAGTGTGATTAATAGGGGTGAAGGTAGTTTGTCACCAAAGAAATGAAGAAAATAAACCATTGATGTGGTAAACAATCCTGAGAAATTTTATTTTCTATTTCCACTTATTCTTCCTTCTTTCACCCATGCTGGTGAGTGCCTGAGTTAGTGTAATTGTTAGAACACTTGTGACATGGAGTGATACATCCCAGTGATGTTATGCTCTATATCAGCACTCATAGAATCCCTTTCATCCAATCAGATTACTCGGTCAAAACTAAATGGTGTATAATAACATTTAATGTTGTAGGACATGACCACCCTGATCAAGTTAAGTCAGTAGGTTTTATAATCCCACTATATAGCGTGTCTGCACTGTTGTTTCTCTAGGACATAACACTACACAAGACTGTTTGTATGAATTTCACAACATTGTGAGGTACAAGTAGGACATTTGACACACAGAACAATATATGCTGATGGATAAATAAACAGGACCATGTGCACAGGACAACAGAATAATGATGTGATGGAATGCTATTGCGCAGTGAGAAAGAGAGAAACTTGAGCGTAGCATAGAAGCAATAATGGTACACTGCCATGTGGTACCAGGTTAGGTGTTTGACTAGCAGAAGTGTTGACAGGCATCTGGGTGTTGAGCAATCTGACTGTCTCACAGAAGAAACTGTCACGTAGAGGATAGTAAAGTTGGGTCTTCTTGGCCAGCCAAGTGGTGTGAAGAGTCTAAGACAGGTCCTCCGTCATGTCCCCCATCATGCGCACACCAGAGTTGTTTTGTTGAAGTACAATTTGTAATTGAGATCAGATTATAACGGAATGTTTTTTAATGTCTTAATGCAAAAGCATGTTAATCTAAAAAAAACAGGAGACGCTAGATTGTTTTAAATGTGAAGTAGTGGAAAATGAAGACTATTAGACTGAACTGATGATTCTTGTTACATGAGCAAGCGGTGAAATGTGTTCAAGCCCGCTCACTTTTACTTTCTGTTATGTAGCCAGTCAATCAATTACTTGCCGTCTGATTTTTGTCTGGACATTTGTGAAATTTTCTCCTAAGGCTCCTCTGATCACAATGGAATCACCACCGTTCTGCTGATCTGTGCAGTAGGAGCCATATTTGTCATCCTCATGTTTGGTATCACCATGAAGGTCATGCTGAAGAGAGGAGAGGGTGAGTATAAAAGACCATGCTTTTACATGCTAGAATAAATTATCACTTGTGTCGTACTAGATTTACATCTTGCCTCTCTATCTGTTTTTAACGTTCATTAGTTCAAAGGCAGGCCAGGAGGCAACAGAGACAAGTGGTGCAGAACAATGACAGCACGGCAACCGTCACAAGCACCTGGTGAAAGAGACGGAGATAAATACTGTGCAAATGGAATTATTGATGAAGCCAAGATCTAATCATTTTCCTCCGTGGACTCTATATGCCTTCTCTTTTGGAATTAAATTCTTGTGGTACTTAAGGGTTATGTGACATAATTTAATGAATTAAATGATTTGATAAAAAAATAAATAAAATTCAAAATAATTAATTACAATTGTGTTGATGTATGGTTTATGGGGATTTGAAATAATAATAAAAATATACGTATATTTAACTACTAAAACAATGATATAAACAAATATAAATTTCTGTGGTATTATGATATATATATTGACTGCATATATTTATTTCCTGGCAAATTCTGATTTAAAGTTACTTTTACTCAACCCGCAAGTTTTTTTTTTTTCTTTGACTGTAACAGTCTTTCTTCATTTTGTTCTTACCATTCCAAATAGTCCAAGCTGTTCTAAAGCATCCTAATTATGATTTACTGGGAACAGCTCAACAGGTGAAAAACAGAAGCTCTCTGCTGTTGGTTTGTGGACAGTCATGAATAAGAGAAAGGAGCTGACTGAGAACCTGCAGCTGCGCATTGTGGCAGCTTACAAGTCAGGAAAGGACCTATAAGTCCAAGTCCAGTTTTGAAGTTCCAGTGGCTATAGTGCAAAGTATTATAAAAAAAAAAAAACAAGACAAGCACGGTGAAAACTCTTAGAGGATGTGGTCAAAAACCAAAAATGACACCTGTGCTGGCCAGGAGGATAGAGAGAGAGGTAAAAAAAAGAATCCAAGGATCACCACCAAGGCCATCCTCTTGAATCTGGACGGTAGACTGTCCAACGGACACTGCACACTGCTGGGTTCCACGGACGCAGACTAAGGAGGACACCACTTCTCCAGATAAGGCACACAAATGCTCGCTTGGCCTTTGCAAATGCTCAGCTGGACAAAGACTTCTGGTCTTCTGTTTGATGGTCAAATAAAATAAAAATTGAATTGTTTTATTTGCTTTCTTTGCCGTAAAAAAAAATAAAGGAAAAGCCTACAGCCTTAGGAACACCATCCCCACTGTCAAACATGGGGGTGGGAACCTAAGGTTTTGGGGGTGTTTTTCAGCCGGTGGACCAGGGAACCTAATCACAATAAACAGCATCATGAAAAATCTAAATCAGAATAGAAGCAACACATCAAAATTCTCAACAACAACATTAGGCAGTCTGCAGAGAAAGCACGAGTGGACGACGGTCGACAACAAAACACACAGAAAAAGTGGTGAAGAAATGTTTAGCAGACAAAAACAACTTGTAACTTTTTGCAGGGGCACAGACGGAGTCCTGACTTAAATTCAATTGAGAATCTGTGGAGAGAGATGAAGATTAGGGTGATGGCAAGGAGACCCTCCAACCTGAAAGAGTCGGAGCTCATCGCTAAAGACGAATGGGCAAAAATACCAATAAAGACATGCAAAAAGCTTGCCTGCAATTATATAAGCAATTATAGGAAGCGTTTGATTGTGCTGTAATGGCCAATAAAGGCTTTTGTATTGATTATTAAGAAGGGTATGAGTAATTTTGTACATGGCACTTTTTTGTTCAAATGTAAATAAAAGATGAGTGATATTTTTTTTACAATGTTTTACATCATCTTAGTATCTTTTAGGAGACGCCTGTGTCATTTCTAATCAAGGAAAAACTTGCTGGTTGAATAAAAGTAACTTTAAGACACAGACAGTCATTTTCTTTGCCTTCTCTTTTGGAATTAAATTCTTGTGGTACTTACGTGTGGGTTATGTACATACATATACATACATACATGCATACATTCACATACTCTTTCACACACTACGGGCAATTTGGGAATACTAATTAGTATAATCTGCATGTCTTTGGACTGTGAGGGCAAACTGGAGCAATATAAAACACAGAAGATGTATATTTATATACTGTACAGTATATTCTACCTTGCCCAAAAAAGGTTCAATTTACCCGACTGCATCAAGCAAAGAAAATGACTTGATTTGGAGTTACTGGAGCTGGATTAAGAATTCTTTAACACATTATCAAAGCCTGGAAGGATAATGCTGAACCATCAAATTTGTGGAAGAAATGTGGTGTAAAAAAATTAGTGAATGGAGATCACCTACTGTAAACACTTGGTGAAAATGCATGGTAAGAAACAAATCAACAGTGATAGTGAAAGTAAAAGTATTTTTATACACACCCCATGAGATGAGAAATCTCTAACTTGAATTTGCTGGGAAGCATAAAGATAGAATTATGGGTAAGAAGGGAAGCACATGAAGCAAAGTGCCGTTCTCCCATAGTGGCCATAGTACAAGCCTCCAGAGCGCAGTGTTATGATTTAATGATTTGATAAATAAATAAATAAATTTTAAAAAATTCTAAATAATTAATTACCATTGTGTTGATGTATGGTTTATGAGGATTGGAATTAATAATTAAAATTTATATTGATTTTTTTTAACAATTATATAAACAAATGTATATTTCTGTGGTATTATAATATACTGTATGTATATGTGCAGTCAAGCCTGAAATTATATATACCCATGTGGTGCTCAGGTCTAGTTAGCTGACGCTGTGAATGTACTGAATGACCAGGTTTTACCATTTAGTTTTTCATCCCTGATGGCATGGGCATATTTTATGACTCAAATTGTGAAAGAGTGCTTCTGGGAGCATGAGGAATCATTTTCACACAGAAAATGGACACCACATTGTGTGCTGTACCCAAAGCTGAAGGTGATTAAAAGAAATCTTGAATGAAAAGTGCATAATAATTTTATTTGTATAGTGCTTTTAACAATTGTCATTGTCACAAAGCAGCTTTACACAATCAAAAGAATTATTTAAGTTTGTATGGAATGTGAATGTGTATAAATCAAAATGGTCAGATAGTCCCTGGTGAGCAAGCCGAGGGCGACAGTGGCAAGGAAAAACTCCCTGAGATGGTAATAGGAAGAAACCTTGAGAGGAACCAGACTCAACAGGGAACCCATACTTATTTGGATAAAACAGAAAGCATAAATTGATCTGCATTCATACTGTGTGTTAGGTGGCAGCCAGTTCAGTTATAACAGTTGATGGTAATTGATGTTAATATGAAGTCCAGGTAGTTATTGGAGGCTCAGGTAGAGTTGTAGGAAATTCCAGTCGACTATCGAGCGACTGCAGCCAAGTCAAGTCCTCAGAGAAACAGTTGTCAACATCAAGCGAGGCCAGAACCGTCTTCATGGTAAAGTAAACCGTCCCCAGACACCAGACGCATCCCAAAGAGACACACAGGGCATCCATGTGACGAGATCTCCAACCAGAAGCGGGGCACCAGGATGGGTCAGACAGGTCCGGAGGGCAGAGGGAGTCTGGATCACTGGCAGCTCAGGAACGACATGTGTACTGTAGCTCGACAGAGGGAGGGGAAGAGAGAGCGGGGAAGAGAGGACAGGAGAGGGGAGAGCAGAAGAGGAGAGATAACAGTTAGGTCTGGTCACAGTCATATAATGTATAATGTGAATGTATATTTACTGTAGAGTGCAAGCAGAGACTCCGGCAGGACTAACTATAACAGCATAACTAAAAGGGAGGGTCAAAAGAAAACACAGGCATGGGAGGAAACTGAGATGTAAAGCAAACATCGTCAACAAACCTGAGTGATCAATGAGAGTGGGAAAGACAGCATCTAAACATACCAGTTCACCGTAATACTCTACATCCATGAGTCCCCCAGATCTGCTCCTTTACCCAAGACAAATCTATTTATAAAAATGTTTGATTTATTAAATAGGTTTTTAGCCTAGACTTAAATGCTGAGACTGTGTCTGAGTCCCGAACACTATTTGAAAGGCTATTTGGGGCTTTTTAAGAAAAAGCTCTGCTCCCTGCTGTAGTTTTCATAATACGCGGTACTGATAAGCAGCCTGCATCCTTTGATTGAAGTAGGCATGGTGAATTGTAAGACACTAGCAGTTCACTTAGATGCTGCGGCACGTTAATGCTTTATATGTCAAAAGTAGTATTTTAAAATCAATGCGAAATTTCACATGGAACAGAAAGGACATCTAAAAGTTAAAGTGTGATCTAAAATCTTGCTTCTTGCTGTATAGTTATAGTCTTATGACTATAGTTATATAGTGGCTGTATTCTGTACTGCACCATGCCTACTTTAATCAAAGGAGTTATAGTCTTATGACTATAACTTCTGTCTTATCAGGATAAAGCAGAAGGAAGTTAATTAGCATCCAGTCTCTTATATCTTTTATGCATTGCTCAACTTTAGCAAGCTGTTTTTTCTCATCAGGTTTTGCTGAGACATATAACTGTGTATCGTCAGCATAACAATGAAAACTAATACCATGCTTACGGATTATGTTGCCCAGAGGAAGCCTGTAAAGGGAAAAAAGCAGTGGACCTAAAACTGAACCCTGCAGAACGCCAAACTCCACTAGAGAACATGCAGAATAATCACCATTTAAATCTACATACTGATAACGATGGGTCAGATAGGATCTGAGCCAGGAGAGGGCTGTACCCTTAATTCCTACTACATTTTCTAATCTGTGAAGAAGAATACTATGATCAATGGTGTGAATATATATATACACTACCGTTCAAAAGTTTGGGGTCACTTTTTTTAACTCCATAGTCGTTCCTGATTTTTATTTCTTTCTACATTGTAAAGGATGGCTGAAGGCGTCCAAAAATGCATAAATCTCTCTATATATTATACAGTTATAATTGTCTGAATTGTTGCTATGACTATTAGGAAATTTGGTCACAGAGCTCAGTGATGTACTGTAGTTACATTTACATTTAAATTTACATTTACATTTAGCCATTTGCTAGACACTCTTATCCAAAGCAAACTTGCTTTTAAAAGAAAAAAGTCATGCTCCAAAGTTCAATTGCATAGGTAAGGAAACAATATGTAAATGAGATTTTGTGCATGTGGAGGTTGTTCCTGGAAGCTTAGGTCTCAACATGACAACTGTAAGAGTGACACTAAATTTAAAAGCTGGATGAGGAAAAAATACAATATGAATAATTGAATCAGTAACAGATGTGTGTTAATTAGGTCCATATGAATGCAAGCCTTTTTCAAAAAATTGAACGTAGCGTAGGTTACTGCAGTGATGGTCTGTAACACCAGGGAGCACTACAGAGTTGCAGTACAGTGGACATGTTTTAAGGCGTGACCTCATACAAAGTCCTAATGCTCTATAATGTGTATACCATATAGACTGAAAAAGACATACCTGTTCAGGTTGAATCTGTTGAATCTTGGTGACAGGAGCTTTAATTTGGTGGTATTTTGTATTTGGTCATATTTTGTGCAACAAAACAAATACAGGCAAGAAGGAAGGAGGAAATTAAGCGTTATTTATTGGTGCTTTCCAATTTTACATAATTGTGGTGTCACAGAAGAATACAGTTCATCTGATGCAAATAGCATTTCATAACAGACCAAGAAATAACTGGATTCTCATAAAGAGTAGTCTCTAATGCTCAACACACACGCACCCAATTTTACATGTCATATTTACACCATTAGTTTCAAACACTTCAAGTTATCAGCCTCTGGTCATATATTACTATGGCAACACAACGTTTCCAGGGAGGACAGCTCCTTCATCTTTAACAGGGTGCCCTCCTCTCCTGTCTTCTCCTCCTCACACACACACACACACACACACACACACGCTCTTTACACAAACCACCAGCCATCTTCACTGACACACCAGGACAGCAACTGCAGATCACATGGTGTGTATGTGTGACGGGGAAAACACTAAGTAAGTACCTCTGGTTTTTCTATATAAAAAATACTGAGTAATTCAGGTTTGTTTTAATTGACTATATAAGGAAGTTTGTTAAAATAGCCGAATGCGCAGAGACCGTTATGCTTATGAATTTATTGATTTGTTGCATTTTATCCTCTAAACAAATTGATAGATCGACAGTAGCAAGCTTTTGATGAAAATGTAACGTTTACCTCAATTATTTTTATTTTATTGCAATTGCAACAGCGGCAACTCTTTAATTATAATGCAATTGTGGTATTAGCAACCATCAGACCAAAAAATAACTTTTCATCAAAATGTTTCTCTGACATCATCAACCCTTTGAACTGAATGAGACGTGACAACAAAAATTGCGACTAAAATGTGACTGTCACACCAGCAGCCCTTTATTTTGAAACTGGGACTGTGATATCAGCAACACTTTAATCACAAATGTGATTAGTGCAAACTCGCATGCGCGTACACAAATACAAAAAGAAAGGCACTTACATGGATGCACAATATTGTTAAGTGTTTAATTCAGAGCGTTAATCTCCAAACCTCAGTATAATATTTCGTTTTTCATCCTACAGTAGTAACTACGATGGCAAATGTCTCCAGTAGTTCAACCATATTCCTTACCGAGCTCCCCAACCCTCCCTCCAGCGGCGATCACATGTCCATTAACATTATCATCATTATTATCATCTTCTGCATGGTCTGCTTGCTGCTTCTGGTGGCCTTTTTCTACACCTTCTGTTTCCACTGCACGCTGCAGCCCACGCCTAAGGACCACTCTAAAGGCACGAGCAACACTGTGGAAAGAGAGGACGCCACCTTCAGACATACTTCTTCCAGCGTGACTCTCGGAAATGCCGTCTGAAATGGGTTACACCACCTTTTAATTCATCAATCCTACTTCTCACTGGACCACTCCACCTGCTTCAAGACAATAATGTGTCATTTATGTTTTCGCTCACTTGAACCTTTAACAACCTTAATGGCTTTGGAACTTATCGTGTACCTTCAAGGCAAGTTATTCAAATTGAGCATTATCTTGTAATATTCAATAAGTGTTGTTGAAGCAGTTACTTCTCTACGAAATTCTACAGATGTTTAATCATTGTACAAGTTCTGCCTTAGTTGTAAATACAGTAGATCATGTAAATTCACTTGTAATAATCAAGCACAGACATTCTGTACCAATGTTATTGTATGTCAACTGTAATATATATTAACGTTAGCTAGCAAGCGTAATACAGTTTCAAGAATGGACACAGTTGTAGACTGCCAAAGTATATGTATTTCAGGTTAATGTTGAATTAATAAAATAACATGGTAGAACGTAAACAACAACATACAGATGTTTGGTATGTCAAAAAGATTTTATAATTAAGAATTCAATTTAGTTAATAAAAGTGTTTTTTTCACAACCAGTGTTCCTTTTGCTCTCTCATTTACGTTTTCTGTTATGTATCATCATGTACTGGACGGTATACTCTTGATTTTTCTAGATTTAAATATATCGACATAAATAATAGTAGTTCTGATTTTAATTTATTAATAAATTTAATAATATTTAATATTTAATATTTAATAATAAATTTAATTTTAATTTATTAACAGAAAAGTAAATTCTGATGTACACTTGTAAAATAAAAAAAAGAAATTGTAGTTTATAGGAAATCCTATTAATCTAACACATTCCCCGGCCATTTCATTAGGTATACAATTATTAATACAAGAAATATTACACAACCAGCCTGAGCTGTTGATACAAGGCAGGATGCATCCATGTCTTAATGTTGTTTATGCCTAATTCTGGCCCTAACTTTTGTATGTCACAGCATAAATCGAGACTCAGGCAACATTTTTTCAATTTTCTATTGTTTAATTTAGTTCATGTAAATTGCAGCCTCAATTTCCTGTTCTTAGCTGACAGAAGTGAAACCTGGTGTGGTCTTCTGCTGCTGTAGCCCATCTGCTTCAGAGCTGTACATTCTCAGATGCTCTTCTGCATACATCGGTTGTCATATTATGTCAGTTACAGTTTCCTTTGTATCAGCTTGAACCCGTCTGTCCATTTACATCATCAAGGTATTTTCACCTGCCTTTCAATGAATATTTTATATCTTTCAGTCTGTTCTTTATAAACTCTAGAGATGGTTGTGCTGATCCCGGTAGATCAACAGGTTTGGAAATGCTTAGACCACTTAAATCACCTTTCATTCCCATTCTAACCCTTGCTTGGCCATGCGTGCACATAAACAAAAAACAACATTTCACATCAAGCCAATTAAAGTTTTTGAGTCACAAGTGTGATAACAAGGAAAATGTGCAATTTTAGTAATAATTAATAATAAATTACTACCTCCAGAATACAGTGCTTCAGCAGAAAGCCACTCCATTAAATCTTTTTTACACACTAAACTAAACTGATAATAACGCAGACAGTAAAAGGTCTCTCTAGTTGCTTCTCTTTCAGGATATGGAACACATGGTGCTTTTCTCCGAGCAGCGAGAGTCATAGGAACCTTCTGGAGACTGCATGAGGGAGTCCCTGCCATCAAAGTCTGGAGAGTCCATCTCGATGTGAGGCTCCTGGAGACCGGCATCCTGCATGGCACATTTATAATGAGACTGAGAGAGATAGATGGGTAGATAGAAAAAGAAAAAGAGACAGATGACAGTCTACAGTGAAAATTTAGGTAGTTTACTAATTCCTTAGAAACTTCAAATGTGTTTCTTCTGGTAGCCAGAAGCTGTTAAAGTTATGTGCGGGTCTTAATTAATACTAATTTAAATGGAATACTTATTCATTTCTTACTTCCTGATACAAGAATACACGTTCGTAACATATTTTTTGCCAGATAACTTTTCCAGGTTTAAATGGTAGGTTTAAGTTAGATTATTTTTGGTGTTTGTGAAGCCAAGAACCGAGTCCAACCTTGCTAACAGACAATTCCTCTATCTGGCCATCTTCCATGGACTCCTCCAGAGAGTTGCCAGATGTTTCCATTTTAATACGGTGAGAGCAGATCGACTTCATGTCATCTTCATCCTCACCTGTAGCTGATGGGAACACCTGTAGAAAGAGTCAATACACATCACAGACCAGAAGAAATGATAAAGTTGAATCAGAAGAGATCACAGTGAATCACAATGAAGTGTTGCCAGATGCACATTTACAGTACATATTTATATTTCATTTCTTGGCTCATTGCGCACAAGTCACTTTAAATAAGACACTTTCATGCATATTTGCACCCCCCCCCCCCAGTTATTTTTATTTACACTAAATTTAATAATTTTTCTATATTATACAGAATGTTTTCTTTTCCATATTTTTACAGCTAAGTTTTATTATAGCTTTCTTATATTCTGTCTTCTATAGATATATCATTCTTATTATAGCAAAATGTATTTTCTATTGTATTTCTTTTCATTCATATTTATTTTCTAATAATAATCTTTTAATCATCTTGGACTGAAAAGATGTAATTACAATTTGTATTATATACTGTATGTATATAGCTATACCGATTCCTCTTCTTCAACAGGAGGTTCAACAGCAGGGAGGGCAGTCTTGCTGATGCTTTGAGTCTCAAACTGAGGGCAGGCGGCCTGCGCGTTCCCGTCTTTATCCCTCTTCCCCTTCAGCCAATACGTTTCGATCTCCACATTACCCTACCGGAGAAGTGAGATTCTGAATGCTTGTAAATAAAAAAATGTTTTTGGGTAATGTAAAATGCCATGTGCTACAGATGCCTGCGGACTTACTGTACTTACGGTACAGTACTGCTACAGTTTGTATGGCATTGTATTGAAACATCTTGCCCTTAATGTATTTTTTACATTTTACATTTACCATACCAGTCAAAAGTGACTTCTAAAAAAACACCTTCTAATGTAATGTTGTTGGTTTTTTTTGTTTGTTTGTTTTTGTTATTTGTTTTTTTGCAGTCTGGAACAATATTGGATATTCTTTTTAAAATTATGAAATAACATGTTAAATGAGATAATTGTAACGGGTTCGGTCCTAAGTGCACAAGCAGCACCAGGAAGCACGAACACGAGGCAAGGTAATTTATTTAGGAGAAATGGGGAAGGAAAGGGTTAAAGAAGGGAGGATGGAAAGAAAGGGAAGGAAAGATTGTGCACGTTAAGGTTCAGGGAAATGGACCATGAAAGGTGTGTCCAAACTTTTGACTGGACAGAGACTTCATCTTCTCTTTACTATCTGACACACAGGCTCATTACAGTTTGCATAACATGCAAGCCAATGATGCCATTTCACACCACATGGACACTGGGAAGGGCAATTATGTTAATTCTGTTTGTTGACTACATTTTAGCCTTTAATACTATAATTCCCTCCACACTCACCACTAAGCTGGGGGACTTTGGACTCCAGCTTTGTGCCAGTAGAGCTCCAATTTCCAGACTGATGGACCACAGGCAGTGTGGTTGGACAGAAATGTCTCAGCCTCCCTCACACTCAGCACAGAAACCCCCTCCACAATCACTTGAGCCACTACCATCTCCACAACCATCATCAAGTTTGCTGATGGCACCATGGTGGTGGGCCTGATCTCTGACAACAACAAGAAGTCTTATTTGGAGGAAATTTTAAATCTGGAGCACTAGTGCCAGAAGAACAACCACATCTTGAACGTCAGCAAGGCAAAGGAGTTGATGGTTGACTTTGACACAAAGGAGGAGAGGAACAACCAGGCCTTTGTCTGGAACCCCAAGCTGAGAAAGTGGACAGCTTCCAGTACCTTTGAGTTTACATTATGCATGGTTATGGTCCTGTCACATCAACACCATGGTGAGAGAGCATCCTGACAAGAAACAACTCAACCTGGTTTGGGAACAGCAGTGTGCAGGACAGACAGGTTCTAGAGTGTGAGGGTGGTGCAATCAGCTGAGTGCACCATCCACACTGTGCTCCCTAACCTGCACTTAATCTACAGCAAGTTGTTCTGGACCAATGCCTGGAAGATCGTGAAGGACCTCAGCCACCTTAGAAATGGACTGTTTTCTTTCTATTATATTTGTGATTTGGGGTCTAAACCAGAAGATCACATAGGACATAGGACTTGCTTTGTTTCCTGCATGCCTGGTTACTCACCACATTGCTCATTTGCACATTTGCACATGACACAAAAGTTGCACATTGCTGGCTCTTATCTACACATAAATGAGGACTAACTTTGCATTTTATATCACCTCATTTCATACTCATACTTTCAGTTATACTGCTGTAATCGTACCTACACACCATCTCTTTTCCTTTTTGTACGCTTTTGTATTGCACATTGCATATCATTCTTACATTTTATACACATATATATTCGCTCTCTTCTTTTGGTAACTGTAAATCTGTATATTTGTAGATTTTATATCTTACATTATTCGTGAAAATTTTCTCCTCTGTTATTGGAGGAAAATATACCGACTGTATCTTTTTATCTTCTTATTGATTCTCATCTTTCACTTTTAAGGCCATGAACATTTGTTTAAGCGTTTCACTGCATATCATACTGTGTACAGTTGCAAAAATTTGAATTTGAAATTAGACTGGTTGTGTATATCTATGTTTTTGCTTCAGTTCTTTTATATAAGTAAATTTAATCTTGTTTCCTGGGGAATTGTTAGTTTGCTGAACTTGTTCACCTTAATTGTTATTGTTCCACGTCTCTCAAAGATAAAGTGACTGCCCTTCAGGTGCTCATAAGTGGCACTGCTGAGCTGGATGTGCATCTCCTATAACACACACACACACACACACACACACACACACACAATAATCCAACAAACTAATCAAATAACGTTTGCTTGCTGCAACAAAGATGTCCGAAGATTACTGAATTTAATTAAAAAGTTTAGTGTTCCATTTCAGACATTTCCTAAAAGGCATCATTAATGTATACCTTGTGTATATCCATAGCTTGTTTATTCGTAACCCTGTTTCCTTGGAATATGACTATACAATCTTAAAACATATAAAGAAATGTAATCTCTATTAGCTCTTTTATTTCTCTATATGTCTCTGTGCACCTTTCCATTGCTTTCCATGGCAGACGCCGTGTGGACCGTATCTCCATGAAGACCATAACGAGGCATTTTGTGACCTACGACGCCAGCGACAACCATTCCAGAGTGGATGCCTGAAAGAAGAGTCCATGTGCTGGAGTTCAGTGATCAGCTGCATTACGTGGTGTTGGTTACAATTCAGTGTCTAAAATCTAAAGATTAAAACACTCTCTTGTTCTATTTTGAATTAACATTATCTGTTGAGGTGATTGATGACTGATGTTGCCTTCAGTAATATATAGGGACTACAAGGGTTGCGATCACAGTTCATTTTGATTTATATCAAGTATTGCTTTCCTGTCTGAGCCTGTCTAAAGCACAGGGGGCACAATGGAGAGAGCACTCTGTGAAACTGACCCCATTAAACTACGGAAGCTTATCATGGCAAGGCCAATCTGACACAAACAATAGGCACAATTACAATGCTAACTCTGAGAATTACAGTCACAAGTTTTCTCTTGACATGTAAGACCACCTTAATACTGCTCACTGAGTAAGTGGACAGGTGAGAATGATTAGAAAAAGTTGCTGTCACACTGCACATTGCTCCCTCTGTTGGCCAAAGTTGACATAGCAGCCTATCCAGTTCAAGGTCTGGTCATTACAGTATGACTATCTGAGCTTTTATTCTGCCTTACTTATAATTTTTGCTTTATATTATAACCAGCATCCAGCCTCCGAACACACCGTATACTGTATCTGCAGATCAATCCCTGCTATCTGACATCACCCTTATCAAAATGAGGATGGGTTCTCCCGTTGAGTTTGGTTCCTCTCAAGGTTCTTTCCTATTGTCCTCTCAGGGAGTTTTTCCTTTCCATCTTGGCCCATCTGATAATTATGATTTATGCATAATTTTCAAACTCATTACGCTTTTTTTTCTTCAACGCTGCTTTATGCCAACGACCATTATTAGAACTAATAAATAAATAGAACTGATTGAATTTAACTATATTGTTAAGTTGACACACAAATCCCAGCACAATCTGGTGGTGCCACACACCTGACCAAATTTTGTTCATTAACAGCATTACCCGGAGCATGTTACATTTTTATCTCATTATACATATGAGCAGTTGAGGTTTAAAGGGGAAACTTGATGGTGCTGAGGTTGAAATGCCATTCAATCACCTGCACCATAAAACTCTCCAGACTCCAAAAAGCAGTGTTGTTCTATAATTTTAGCCACTCGCATCATATAGGAACTTCTTTATGTCATAAGGGCTAGCTAATGAATTTAGTATTTCATCATTCCTGAAACCTAAAGATAGAACACTGTTTATCGACACTGGTGCTGTTTGAATGAATCACTGTCAAAGTAACTAAATACACTTTGCTATAATAAAAATCACATTGTAATGCTGTTTGATGCTGGCTCTAATTCTTTGTGAATATGTTTCAACACAACATCATAGAATCACAGAAAGATCAGGAGACCACACACCCACTCGGATCTGAATGTTGTTTCCATTAGATGGGTCTTTAAGGTGGTCAATGGAGCGCACCATGTCCAATGCCATGTCACAGATGTTATGGGCGTGGTACTTAGTCTTCTCTGGAGCTCCTGCTACGACCATATAGGCATCTCCAATTGTTTCAACCTGGAACACACAAACATACAGCCAGGTTTTGGATATCGCTAATAAACTAAAATAAGCCTACCACCTTAAATACTCACCTTAAAGACTCTGTGTTTTTCGCTGAGTGTGTCGAACAGTGTGTACATAGTGTTGAGCATGGACACCACTTGCATGGGAGTGATGTGGCTGCAGATGCGCGTGAAGCCCACCACGTCACTGAAAAGGATTGTCACATCTGGGAACACCTGGGACACACATGCACATTCACACCCAACACAGATTAATTAGGACTGTGATGTAATGAAACTTTAATGATGAAAAAGGGATTTTAGTTAATAAACACTTTTGTAAAAATGTTAAAGATGTTAATGAACAAAAAAGTTAATTTACAAATAGAATTCTTTGACTTCTTGAATTCTTTATTGAGAATTCTACCTCCAGTAATTTATAAGATATACAGTAGTTAGGACTATATACCTATATCAGCAGGCAGTTGCTACATCTGAGGTATGCCGACGAGCATCTCTGAATAAACAAAATTAGTCAAAATACTGTGAGATTGGAAACAAGTTTGACTCTGTCTAGTCCTAAATTCAGATCAGGTCTGAATTTGATGTAAATAACTTGAAAGCATGGATCCATCCTGCTCAGAATGGTAGTGGTGGTGTAATGGGGTGTGGGAAGGTTTCTTAGCACACTTTGGGCTTCTTAGTACCTGAGCATTGTTCATTGTTTTGTTCTTTCCAACCCTTTATGACCACAGTGTACCCATCTTCTGATGGTTGTTTTCATTAGCATAATGCACCATGTCACAAAGCTCAAATCATCTCAAACTTTTTGAACAAATCTGCATCAACTGTGTGATGTTATCATGTCAATATAAACCAAAATCTCGTGAAAAAGTTCTAAATTTGAAATGGGGTCCAATCCAGTACTAGCAAGCCGTACTTAATCACAGTACCTAATGGCTGTAGTGTGTGTATACACGGACACCTGATGATCACAAACATTTGGACTTTCCCAATCTGTGGTCGCAACCCACAATGTTGGAAGTCTTTGTACACTTCACTGGAACTAAGAAACCAATACCTGTTCAAGCATGACCAGATCAACTTTGACCACATGTTGTAAAATACAAAATAACGTCTCTGTAGAAATTAATTTACATACAGTATATGTAAATGCCCCAGTTCTTCTGTGACTATACTCTGTTTATTCTGTCCTGTATTTGTAAACAAACAATGTGCCTCATATAAATTACCATCACTGTTCCTGACCTGATTAATGAGACAGTACCAGGCCGGTAAACGAGTTTTTTCTGACCTCACACGTGTTTACTGCAGGCTCTCCCTTACGCAGTCTCTTAGCCACAGGTTTGGGAATCATCCTGTACAGCAGGTCATCTGTTTTCTTCATCTCGTAATCCAACATCTTCATGCTCTCCTCCAGCTTGCTCGATTTTTTCTGCTCCTGTACAGGGAGAAAATAATGGAACAAACTTGACTATATAAATTTGGAAATTGGTTGTTTATGTAACAACCTCAGCAGCAGCCTCATTTCCCCTCTCGTCTGTTCCAACCACTCAGCATCAGCATCACCAGTATAACTAATCACCAGCCTGATCATCTGCACCTGCTTCTTACTGGTTCATGCGTTAAGTTGATGGTTTTTAAGCTTGAATTAATCATAGGTAACTGTGACATCAATAAAATCTGCTGAAACTGGCTGGACTAAAATAAGAGCCAAAATCTTGCCAAAAATGCGAGTTAAAAAAGTCTGGAGAACTACAATAAGCTTTATTCATCGTTTTATTTATATATACAGTATCATGTTAAAATGTTTCTATAATTTTAGATAAATACAAAAAAATAGCTTAAATGTTAAATACGCATGGTTGCTTCTCTGGTTATAAGTGTAAGTACTTACACACAGTTTCAGGTACCTGTATGAGAGCTCGTTTCAGCTCTTCAGATTGCTGGGTTCCTGCCAGCACCAGGTCTCTGCTGGAGTCATGCATGCTGAGGTCATTAATGTAGAGCCCGGTCTTGAACATAGCACTCAGGCTCTCCATTCTACAAAGGGCACAGACACAAACATGTGCACGGATAAAATCTGCTGTATGCATTACTTCCTCTAACAGCTTAGTGGTAAAAAGTTATATTCATATATTCATTATAACAAAATTATATTATAAAATTATAGGACTAAGGTGACTAATTAACTACATTTCTCTTCAGTTTCATTGTGAATTGTGACCTAATGAATGTCACTATATCTGAATTATAATTTAAAAAATTGCCTAAATTATGTTTTAAAACTACAATGTTGCACTTCACATTATTTATTCTGTCATCCATTCACCAATCTTCTTCAGCTCTTATCATGTACAGGTTTGCGGGGGTCCTGGAGTCTATCCTAGGTGGAGTACACCCTGAAGAGGGGCGCCGATCCATCACAGGACAAAAACACAAACACTACAGCATTTTTGGGAACGTTAATTATGAATGCCATATGCATGTCTTTGGACTGTGGGAGGAAACCAGAGAACCCGGATGAAGTACAAAAGCCCAAAGTGCTAACCACTATGCCATCGTTCCCATATATATATATATATATATATATATATATATATATATATATAGTATATGTACATTTATATGTGTGTGTGTGTGTGTGTGTGTGTGTGTTACACAGGTGTCCCCAGGAAGATGATGGACTCCCACTCAGGCATGTATCTCATCTGGCCTTTCAGTTTAAGGCAGCGGCTTCCATCACCCCAGCTCTCCATGGCATTGGCACTGTTTCCATCTAACAAAACAAAACATACACACACTACATCCTTTATACATTGCCATGTCAGAGTGTCTTCCTCATGCTTTTTTTTTTTGTCTTATACAGTATATGATCTACCGTAGAATGCACTGACATTATGAACTTTCTGGTGGACTACTAAAAAAAACTTTGTTATATTATGCAATCTGCAATCAATTCGTGAGTGGGTGGGGTTTTAACTGACCTTTGTAGTCATCTCCAATGATGGACTGGAAAGCCATGAGCTCCACATCCACGTCAGCGGAGCGATTAGCATTCTCATAATCAGAGTCTGTGATAAACAGACGATATGACGGATTCACCACTCGTGCTGCTCTTTGTATTAAGTTCCACTATAAGACTTTAGTGAAACATGCGAAAGGTTAAAATAGGACCTTCCTTACTCTGGACTCTATTATGAAGGTTTCGTTCCCTCTTCACAGGCTCCTTAGACATGATTTCAAACAGGTTGTTAGGATGGGAAATGATCTGTAAAGAAAAACAGGACATCTGTCTTATCCCCTTTAAATTTCTCACACTACTGTATTTAGTCAACATGGCACCTGTACATCTTTCTGTTACAGGTTAAAGGAGGATAAGCCTGACAAAAGAGAATGAAAGTATTCTTTAGATGGCTAGGGAAGAATTTACACACCATGTTCCAGGTGAACTCCACCAGGGGGCGTGCCAGGAGGAAAGCATCGTTAATCTTCTTCCCATCCAGATCAGGAAAGACTGTGGCCAAACCAGAGCCAATGTTGTGCACTACCATGTCCTGTAGGGGACAATAAATGTTATGTTATAGAATAATACTAGAGGACAAGAGAGGGGAAGAGAGGGAGATGAAATGAGAAGAAGTGAGAAGAAAAGTAAAAGGAAAGCAAAAAGAGAAGAAAAATGCATTGAAAGGATATAATTAATATATATATATAATTTTTAGCTAAGACGAGAAGAAAAAAGTATGAGTTGAGATAAGAGAGAAGAGAATATAAGAGAAGAAAAACAAAATCAGAAGAGGAAAGGAGAGAAAAGAAGTGAATAGAATTGGAGATGAAAGAAGAGAAGAGAAGAAAAAGAAGAAAAGAGTAGAGAAGAAAAGAGGAAAGGAAAGGGGAAAAACAAGTGAAGAGAAGAAAAAGAATAGAGAATAGAAGAAAAAAATTTAAAAGAAGAGAAGAGAAGGGGAAAGGAAAGAACAGGAGAAGAGAATAGATGAGAAGGGAAGAGGAAAGGAAAGGAGAAGAGAAAAAAGAGAAGAGAAGCCATACCTGTCTGAACACAATGTTGAAGGGAAACACTTCAAAGAAAAAGTCACTAGTGATCGGTAGAATCTCCTGCTCCTCTTCATCCTCTTTCTGGATGTAGCGATAAGCAGAGTTATCAAAGTTTAATCTGAAAACAAAAGGTTACATTCACACAAGGACCCCAGGTTCCCTGAGTCAACACATGAAGAGAAGAATCCCTTATTAACCACCTAACAAGCCATCCATCAAGTGTTTCAGCAAACCCATCCCCAGAATGACGGTAAGGTAAAGAGGAATGCTGGAGCGCCACCATGCTGCTTAATGATGAGGTGAACATGGAGGATGATCTCCTACCTCATAGTGACGTGAGAGTAATCTCCAACCAACTGCTCGGAAAGAACCTCGACATGGATGTCTGTGTCGTAGAACTGCTTCCCCATCTGCCTCAGCTGGCCCATAGCATAGTGCAGGTAGCCTTTGCGCTTGCTCCTGCAGACACACATCTTTACGTTCACTATTGTATTGATGTTTGGTTTTTTTTTGTGATTTAACAGACCTCTCTCTCTCTCTCTCTTATAAAATCTCCAATTTGGTCGTTTTTTGATCATCGCCGTCTCTCTATTATATACAGTATAATATAATATGTAATATAATACATCTGAGGCACTTTAACCCAGGCATGCATATATTATGCATAACGCTGCTTATGCTGTGTAAAATATTTAGAAGAAAAACACTGTCCACCCTCTTTTCCATACATAAGTTCAGAGATGCCCACAATAGTGTCTCTGTGATTGACAGGCAGGAGGCATTATGCAACTCCTACATGCAGGCAGACACCCTTATCCAAAGCAACTTTTATTTTTGTCTCTTTATACACCTGAGCAGTTGAGGATTAAGGGCCTTGCTCAAGGGCCCCACAGTGACAACTTGGTCATGGGGTTTGAACCCAGGACCTTCCGAACCGTACTGTAGTCCAATTCCTTAACCACTGAAGTATAGTTGTTGGGACTCAATACTGTATAGTACTCATTGGTATCCCATTAACATCTATATATTTTGGTATATGTTTTTTTTCCCAATTTTTGTAATGAATGAACACAACACACACAAACCCTTACAGCTACAACTTCCAAATCTGATTTTAGTCCCTATAGGAATATACAGGGAATATATAGGGAAAAAAAACATGATTGTTTATGTAATAACCTCAGCAACAACTTCATTTCGCCCCTCATCTCTTCCAACCACTCAGCATTCAGCATCACCAGTAAACCAATCACCGTCTGGTTCATGCTTTCCCACTGCTTCAAGTTAGATGCTTTTTTACACTTGAATGAATCATAGGTCACTTTAATCTTATTATTCTGATTCATACACATTCACATTTCATACAAACTTTTATAATTCTTTTGACTATGTAAAGCTGCTTTGCGACAATAACAATTGTTAAAAGCGCTATACAAATAAAGTTGAAGTGAATTGTGTGGCTTAGCAAAAAAAAAAACATTCCTCTGAAAATGGTCTGAAACTGGACTGGAAATGAGTGACTTTTTGTTCAGTACTGTAGATTTGATGATGCTGGATTGTGATTTTTATCACTGTAACAAAATGAATGAGGCTTTCCCGATCATACTTTGAGAACCAATGCATTACAGAACTTATAAACGCTCTTAAAAAGTGCCAGTTGTGTCTAGGTTACATCATCATAATTATGCCTGACATTTTATTATAATGCATTTATTAAACTGTGTTCACTTATATTAAGAAGCTGACGCATGCCAAGCTCTCATTTCTTTCAACAAGGTAAGTATAAAATAATAATAATAATAATAATAATAATAATAATGATGAAGATCTCAATGCAGTAACCATACTCAGAGTCAGTCCTGCTTTCTGCAGATGTTTCCCCCAGAGGTCCTAGTGAACATATCTCTCTCCCACCTGTAATGCAGTGTCACTCCGGTAGCAGACTCCTCCTGGCAGAAGAAGGTGGGTGGCTGTACTTTCGGGTAACTGAAGCGCAAATACTCATGCAGGTTATCCAGACCATTAACAAAGTCACGCACATGACGACCCAACACCTGGCGCACAAAACATGCATGCATGCACACAAACACAAAGATATTTGTATGTATTTCAAGTGTTAGAAACATAGATAAACATAACATACAGTACATTATGCAGTATATTACGTGCATTATTGAATTAATTTATGACAATTAATGACCAATACTTACCTTGAGAATGCGGTCATAACCATACTTCCCGACAAAGCCCAGGAAGTAAACGCCCCAGGAGTTCATCAGCTCATTATAGGGAGTGCCTGTGACACCACTCGCTGCTTTGGCTATGCGTGGGATTACACTTTCACTGTAGACCTACACACACACACACACACACACACACACACACACACTTATTTTATAATACAGGTTACCTCTTTTAATTGTAACATTTTGTTTTGTTAACTGGCCTTATTTATCATCTTAGTTCAGAGAAACAAACATACTGTATACAGTATCAAGAAATTAATAAAACACTTAAAAGTATGCTTTTACAACAAAGTGGTGGTGTGATGCTGCCTGGCATGTGTTGTTCTTACCACTCCAAGGTTGATTATTGTCTTAAAGCATCACATCCTGATGTTTTTCGATCCCCTTACAGGGGGTGTTCAAGTCAAACTGGGACTTGAATGAAGGTGCAAAAATGATTGACATTTATAGGAGACTCTTAGTTGCAGTAAAACACTTGAATCGAACAAACATTTTTAAAAGAAAGCTGTATGTCTGTGAATGATGATTGGCTCTGAGCCCACTCAAGGGGTGTTTCCAGGAACATTTAGCAAGCGGAGCACCTGATCCTTGAAAATCCTTGCAGATGAAACACAACTGTCTATGAGAACTTACACACATTCATTCATCAACACCGCGTGCACGTTCCATGAACTCAGCTGGGAGTGATTGCCACAGCCCCTGTACAGTCCTGACATCACTTCAAGCCAATTTTAGATGTTTGGGCCATTAAAGGAGTTCCTGGGAGGCCAGGGTTTCAGACATGAAGCAGAATGCCTGATCATGGCCATAGCATGGAGCATGAATTAGCATGAGCTACTTTTATGGTATCCAAGCACTAGTAAAACACTGGGATAAGTGCATTAATGTAGCAGGGGATTATATAGAGAAATAAAAAGTCAGAATATAAAAACAATCAGTCCTGGTTTGACTTGAACGCCACTCACATACCATAATAATATATTAATATATAACAACATTTCATATATAATATAACTGTTTGTAGATATAGATATCGATATATAGATTAACAATTGGCTCTATTTTATATTCTTCATTCTGGACTTTCCCATGTCAGTAGTCTTGATGTTACAGCTTTACCTATGACTATTACAGTACAAAGCACTGTTGTTGTTTTTTTGTTTCTTTGTTTGTTTTTGAATGTAATTATGAGGAAGTCAGTGGCCAAGAGTGATCAAATAGACATAAAAAAATTAATTTGAAAAGGGAAAAATTGCCCTACACAATTGTCTCAAAACAAATCATATAAAAACGTGCCTCATTGGTTGTTTTTGTATTTAATCTGAAGGCAGTTGAATGCATGCGGTGTAAAGTCACTCTTAATCACGGACCTGCATTAAAATAGCAAGTCCAGAGTCCAGACGTAGCGCAAACAAAGAATAGCAAGTTTCAATCCATTTCTTTCATCCGTGTGCTAGTTATACTGGGTTCTCTGGAAATGTATGTATTTTACAAAGCCTCAGCACTACATGGGTTCTTGGCCGGTAATTAAAGGTCTCCATCACAGCATGGTTCTACAGACATTTCCACAGGTGATCATTCAATCCTAAACACTTTCTCAAACATGAAACCGAGACCTTGCTTTGGAAAAACCACCACTGTTGGCATTGTACTTCAAGATCTGTTGTTCTACGATATGTGCTTAGCATTTCTGAAACACATTAAAGAGTATACGTTGAAGGATTTTAAAGATGCAGGCTTTTACCTGGTGCGTGACGAAGGAATGAAGTCGGACATCTGCCCGTTCCCTCACCAGCTTCCACACATCGTCCCCGTACGACTCCTTGATGAAGTCGTGCAGACTCTCACACAGCAGACCGTACATACTGACAAAACACATTATAGAAATTCACAGCCAGTTCAGTAAGATCACACAAATGCACATACATTTTTAGATTAGATACTCTAAGTACTTACACTTAAATCTGTGAAGCCCTGTTCCCTCTTTCTTGTATTTTTTTTCTTTTTAGGCACAAGATAAAGAAACATTTGATTAAAACAATCTCAAGCCCTTGAGAAGAAATAAGATGTTTCATTAGATCCTATGCTATGAACATTTTTCCATTCCCTCCAACTAACCCATTTATCTTCATTTTAATTTAGCACTACATAATGAAGAAAACCATGATACTCAATTAACACTCCTCTAGGTTATAAACTGACCTTAATGATCGTCTCAGTTCACTTAGGCTCCTTCGAACACAACAGTGCTGTTGAGAATCTTTCAGGTACTGTAGAACGGTACTCGTTTTTTTTAAAGCTGGCCCACTTAGCGGTACTGTTGAGTGTCAAAGCTAAATCTTTGTTTAGATGTCAACCGGTGCTGACATGCGTGGGGATCTGCCAGGAACAGCCTGGTGCAGGTCAGCTCTCAAACACACATGTTTCTCAGCTCAAGTGCTTCTTCAGTAAAGAGTCTGAGAGATGAAGGTAGAGTTCAATGAGGAGCCAAGGAGCTATCAGTGCAAATGTGCGTTGTTGAAGTTATAACCTGTTTTATCTTCATTTTATCTTCATTTACTTTATTTTCTGCAGACACAAAACCAAGCTCATCTCATACTGTAGCTTCTCGGTCCCTAGACCTGAACCCAACTGAAAACCTGTGAGGTGAATTGAGTACATTTTTAATGAGCTACTTTTTACTTTTACTTAAGTCGATTTTTATAACCTTTTCCATATTTCTGTAATATATATTCCTAGTTTGGGCGACACTGTGGGGTAGTAGTTAGCACTGTCATGTATTGCACTTCCAGGGTTTAATTCATGCCAAGGGTCTGTGTGCATGGAGTTTGCAAGCTCTCCTCGTGTTTGTTGGGTTTCCTCTAAGTACTCCAGTTCAGTTTCCTCAGTCTATAGACATATAAATTGGGCTAACTGGTGATCCCACACAGGATAAAGTGGTATAGATGTTTCCCAGTTTATTTAAAATAAAAAATTAGAGAGCTACTGTAGAACCTGAGAATGTAGACCCTGATAGCTGTAACCCTTGTGTCAGAATCCCTGAAGAACACACTTTTCTGGAGGATCTTCTGAAATCCTACAGTTTCTACTGTGGATAAATCCCATTAAAGAGGTTATGGCTCTGTATACTTTGTCTTGCACACACAGTTGGATAGATGAGAAAGTCTCATGAGACAGGTGGGAAGCCTTAACTGACATGGGAGGTCTCTGTCAAATTCAGGTCAAGCCGTGACTGTATCAGTCTTGACAGGCCACAGTCCTATTGAGTTTTCGACAGCCTAATGAGTATGTACACCCTCCCGAAAACACACACACATAGGCACACACATGCGTAAAAGCAGGGATCAGGTTTTTATTATGGTGGATACAAGGGTGGGTCAGGATGAAAACCCTCACCCCATATAGCCTCTCGGTGGCTTGGCTAAAATTACCGTGTTGATGTAAGTGCAGAAATTGGCCTGTCTGTGTCTATACAAACCCTCTGGAGCATAAGATCCAGACAGACCTCGAGCAACGTCTCAGTGCCCAGCCTTCCCCTAAACTCTACACTCATACACAGGTAAGCTGAGGCTACTATCTCATATTGACCTGGCTATTGTGTGTGTGTGTGTGTGTGTGTGTGTGTGTGTGTGTGTGTGTGTGTTTAGGGTTCCTCGTCTGCAGATGTTTGACAGTATAAGGGTGATTTAAGGGTGACATTATCAAGCATCTTCTGTTCATTAATTTTAAGCCAAAAAACAAAAAATAATAATGAGTTTAACCTGATTTAATGAAAATATTACAATATTACTGAATGGCATATAATGAGCGTGGTGCGGTTATGTACAGTACTAGTAAGTCTTATTGTCTATCTGTGAAATCATCACCAAGACCAAAACACATTTTGAAGACATCAAGATGTTGTTCAAATGATGAGAGAACTTGTATGCTGTATCTTCTAAAATCAAAAATGCAAGAGAATTTCAGTCTGATCCAACGTGTTTTTGGATGTGTACAGAGGGGAGAGGATGCAGACTGCAAACAACAACTTGAGCAAACAATGGCAGCAACAAGCATGGGCACTGAGCAGAGAAGCTCGAGGAGGTGAGACACAAAAAAAAAAAAAACACACATAGTGACTGAAATGACACTGATTTATTTTCCCTCTGCGACAGGAAATTAAATGTTTGCACGACTCATAGTGTTCGTAGTGTTGATTGACAGTGGCAGACGAGATCAAACACATGCTCCAAGGTCACGTGAGCAGACGACTCCCAGTGCCAAGAAACCCCGTAAACGGATACGCGAGTGGCACCGCCAAGGAAACACTCCACACACATTTGTCTGTTTTGTTTTGCGTTATTTTTCCAGTGACCTCAGCTTTGTGCTTTCTGTTTTTGGCATGGCACAGCGCCTTAAGCTCAGCTAAATCTGACTCCGAAGTGGGAACCGTATCCACGCGCCACCCCTGATGCAAGTTCTTGAGAAGCTGCAAAAATTTCAAACGTCATTGTGAAGTCATTTTTTCCCCTGGCAGTTTCTTCATCCTTCAGTCTATTTATATCGCAGTGTCTGTGCAAAAGAGTAATCATGAATAGTGTTGCCTCACTTAAATAAGATAATTTAAGCGGTTTTAGTGCATAACAAACTGCTCACACACAAAATGCTGGTAGAATATTTACGTGTCAACGTAAAATTTTGTCTGCCTTTCAGAGGGCCTGAGACTAGGGAAAAAGGTCAGCGTACCAAAGGATGTAATGATCGAGGAGCTTAACCTGCCATCTAACAGAGGTTCCAGGATGTTCCAAGAGAGGCAAAAAAGAGTCGAAAAATACACGGTGGAGAACGCAGCAGAAGCGCCTGCCATCATATATGTAAGTCCGAAACTTAGCTACACTGAGTTCTTGGTAAAAAAAGTCTTTGAAATCAAACACTCTGTTTGTTCACAGACACACACCTGGTTCTTATGCATAGGATTGCAGCGGATTTAGTGTTCGTTTATTCCAGTATCTCCTAAATACTAATACAGTGAAACCCTGGATTACGAGCATAATTTGTTCCGGACGCAGGCTCGTTATCCAAAACACCCGTAAACCAAATTTAAGAAAGAAATTGAATAAAAAATTATAGAAACTCAAATTATTAATTCCACAGCCCAAAAAAATAAATAGAAAAAAATAATAAATACAAAATATAAAGTGAAAATAAAACAAATTAACCTGCACTTTACCTTAAAAAAATAAAATCCTGACAAATAAGTGTTTCCGTTTATGCATGTAGGTGCTGTATGTGTGTGCATGCGCGTAATTTGACACCGTGCCGGTTCACAAACACACACACACTAAAGGCAAGAGAGAGAGTGTGTGAATCGGTACGGTAGCAAATTACGAATGTTGATTATACCAGTGAGAGACGCGCAATAAGACCCAGCAGGGGAGACGATTACCCACTTCCACAGTGCAAGAGAGAGAAAAAACTGTTCACAAATCAGTTGTGATCACATGACGCTCGGCATCAAAACAAGAAGCGCATGCATGATACATAATACTCAGTACTCGTAAACCAAGACTTGCTTGTTTTTCAAGTCAAAATTTATTTAAAATCTTTGCTTGTCTTGCGGAACACTCATAAACTGTGTTACTGGCAATCCGAGGTTGCACTGTAAGTACAATTTAGAATTATACGTTGTACTGCGCAAAGATGCAATAACCATATACCATCAACGCAAAGTCCGTAAAGGAATATAAGCTGTGATGAGTGACTCAGTTGTGTAGGTCTTTTCCACTGAACAACAGAGCTTACCAAAGAAATTATAATAAAGGAACGACCCTAAAACACTATTTTCCATGCATCAATCATGTGTGGTTGTGGGCGGCTTGGCTCCCAGAAAATTTAGGACTCAAGGTGGCATACACCCTTGATGTGGTGCCAATCCATGGTGAACATGCACACACTCACACACTGAATCATGTGCTATGGGTTCTGTTTTTCACACAAATGAGGATGGGTTCCCTGTTGAATCCGGTTCCTCTCAACGTTTCCTTCTATTACCATCTCAGGGATTTTTTCCTTGCCACTGTCTCCGTCGTCCTCAGCTTGCTCATCAGGGACTATCTTATCATTTAGATCCATACACATTCACATTTCATACAAACTTAAATAATTTTTTTGATTGTGTAAAGCTGCTTTGCGACAATGTCAATGCTATTCAAATAAAATTGTATTTAATTTAATATGGGTAATTTAAAAATGCCAGTCAGCATACAACACATGTTTTTTTTACTGTGGAAGGAAACCAAAAGTACCTAACCACTTAGTAATTGTAAACTGGAGTTAGATGTTTGTTTAAGATGAAGATAATCGTAACAGATTGCTCATTGCTGTAGTAGTTTGCAATGAGGCCTCACACGTGGAAGGTCGAGGGTTTGAGTCCCGCGTTAGGTCTGTATGCATGGAGTTTGCATGTTTTCCGCGAGTGAGTAAGTGGTTAGGAGAATCCAGTGACCCACAATGTCGCGCAAGACAGATCCAGATTATTATTAACAAATCAACAAGTTTGTCTCAGTGGAGTGTCTGAGTGTCTTGGTTTAAAGGTGATCCTGCTGGTCATTCGGAAGAAGACAGCATGCTTCGGGTTTGTTGTTTTTTTTGACCCAGCAAAGCTCGGTGCAGGTCGGGGCAGTTTCTGTGATAGATTTTGAAGAGTTTTGAAGAGTCTGCCAGTTTGATCAAGGCAGTTCTAGCAGTATAAGTACTTGCTGGCAGCTTTCGCATATCTCAAGTTTTTACCAGGTTTCATAAATCATGCTTGGCTGGGTTTCAAGTTGATCTTGCAATGTGAGATGTGAGATTAAAGTTTTCTTGAAGTGTTTTTGATGAAAGTGAGAAGGTTGGAGCAGTCTGTACTACTTCTTTACTTTTGGAAAGATGTCTGTTGTTTTTCTGCGTGCTACCAAGCCTGCTGGAATCAGGTTATGTAATCTGAGATGAATGATGTAACGATGATGACTGTAGATGAGTGAACAGATGAGTGTCAGTGCGGTGAGTTTTAGTAGATAGGCAGGAAAAAGTTTACATTTCGTGCATCAGACCTTATTCCACCAAACATAGATAAATGATACCTTAAATAAAGACTATTTTAAATGCTATATGCCTGTGAAATAGTAGCCACATCCAGTTCATATTTTACAATGTAGTTCCCCAGGCCGAGTTACAGAGAAGCATGAATGGTATTAAATGAATGCAAGGCTTAAGTACATTAATATAACCATGAGCCAACCTTTGCACGTGAGCTGACTCTGGACTTGGATAAAACGCAAAATTGCTAAAAAAAATATATATACTGTATAGGCACTTTGAAATTAAACTGAATCCTCCAGATTGAATTTGGCAAACGCGCCAAAGGATTTTCAGTAAAAATAACCTTTTTCAGAAAATAATCTAATAATAGGTGTTTTTCCTTAGGATGGCCTGAATCAGAAGCAGACCCAGAGCCAGTTCCAGACACCATCACAGGCCCATGGAGGGAAGGAGAACCCGACATACCCCGTAGCCGGTAAACATAATCTGGTTACCACTCTGATGGAATCTGTCTCCAAGAAAGGCAGCCCAAGCGTCATTGCCCCAGGTAGAGCAGTGGATCAGTATTAAGGAAATATTTCGCCCACAAAGGATAACCACCTACAGCTAAAGAATGGGGCTAAGAGTATATTTTAACTCTCAGCCCCATTCTTATACTCACTCTTACTTATAGTCTATACCGCTTAATCCTGTGTACAGGGGCAGGTGGCAGGATACCATCTGGACTGTGTGCCAATCCATCACAGGGCACACACACACATACACACACTCATGTTCTCATTCATTTCGGACAGTCACTTACTCTTATGTACATGTTTTTGGACTGTGGGAAGAAACCCAAGCACGAGCCAAAAATGCAAACTCCATGCACATAGACCCAAGGAGAGAATCGAACCCAGACCCTGGAGGTGCAACGCAACAGTGCTAATCACTAAGCTGTGCCACTTTTATGAATTTATAGATTTTGAAAAAACTATTGAAGTTAGCAAGTTCTAAGGATAACATTTATTATATCTATGTCAAATCCTGTGCAAATGCTATTTTGAGTAAAACATGGTGTACAGACACATTAGCTAGAGTACTATAATTACTTTACCGTCAAGTGAACGCATATGCTTGCATTCCTTCTATATGAGCTCACATTATAAGATAATTATAAGCTAATTAGTGTTCCCTTTATGACCCTTAAATAAGCCTCCGTCTCTTCTTTCTGTGTGGTAAACTATTTGAGGTTCCTGGGGGAGTAACACGTCATGTTTGAGCTAAGCCAGTACGCCATGCATGAAAAGCTCATTTAATCTTCTAATGGATCTGTGAACATGAGATCATATTCATAAGATGTTGCTGGGGTAAAAACTGCTTACCAGGGACTGCTTGGTGGCTAGAAGTTTGCTACATGTTGCTCAGCCGAACCCATTGCTTAGTAATCAAAGGAAAGCTCTGGGCAGCACAGCATTAGTCTTGGTACTGTATTTCTACATCACTTTAAACAGCAGTGCTGCAAAATCATACTTTTTACAATTGTCAAAACTGGTGTTAGGCATAATAGGTGCTCCTGAACATTTTCTTGGGTAATATTGTTCATGCCCACAGAGGTACAATTACCAGGTGTTAAAACTTAGTCCTGTGTCCATCCATAGCTGGAATACGTCATACTATGGTTATACTCTGCACTACCAGAAAGAAAGAGATTGGAATATTTTCAACTGAAGTAATTTTCAACTGAAATCTTTCCTTCTTTGGTGACACCACTTATAGGATACACTGGCCCTTTGAAAGAGCTTCCTCGTGAAAAGTTCAATATTACAGTAATCCCCAAATCCTATTGCTCACCATGGAGTGAGGCGCTGAGAGGCAACGAGGAGCTACTCTCCTCCCTATACCACCAGCTTCCTCCACCAGAGAAACTTCCACCCGCAAACTACAGATGCTTCAACAGGTATGTGACCAAATCCCCAACAGACTGAAACATACATACATCTACTAAAAGGGAAACCCAACAAACGACATACTAGGTTATATTTACACTAGTGAATTTAAAATGTGTTTACAAGGATAGGCGGATCCACTTAAGGATTGTCTTCCGGAAACTATGAAAAAGCCAAAATTAGAAGTTAAGATCAGCTGACAACTGCAAGCTGAATGACAAAGCTCATAGGCAAGAGGCAAGGCCCATTTGTCACCCTCCATGTAGGGCTGAAGAGTCATTAAGAAGACGTTCTTAAAATAACAGCTTCATCATTAGAGTTTTCACAGTAAGTGTCCAAGGTTTATCCTCTACAAAAGCCAAATGTAGATCGCACGAAGAGAAGCGACGACAGGGGTCAGTTAGGGGTTTCGGCTCAGTGATACCCCGTCCGTGGTGATTATCCTCCCTAAATAGACCCACCAGATACCAATGCTATCAGATTGTGATCGCCAGATATCTGTGGAGTTAACGCTGGACCATCCATCATTGGCTTTTCGGTGATGTCTTTCTGGAATCAAAGTCTCTCAGAGTGGAAATAGACACCAAGGTCATTTTAAAAACAGAAGACTCATGAAGACCTATGCAGGTCTTGCTTTCGAGCCTTTCAGAGCCTCTGCATTAGCACACCAGGTGTCTTAATTCCAGGGATATTGTGGTAGGTGGTGAAAGTAGGGGATGGCAAGAATAGATCGCTGTTGTGTTTTCTTATATTATATATACCAGTAAACTAGTGACAGATCATGGGCACCCAAGGCCCATTTATGCCAGTGAGGGCCTTTGACCAGCCCATCTGGTCCAATCCCACAGAAAAGCCAATGTAGCACAAATTAATGTCAATGCTACCTATGATAGAAAGGCATCAGAACACCCAGTGTGACCACAGCATGATTGTAAGGGGCTTAGCAAATCAATGTTGTTAAGCTGCCATCTGAATTTTCTAGATCTTAATCCGATTAAACTGACATGGGATGCACTGGACAATCAAGTCTGATGCATGGATGCCCCACCCAGAAAACCCAGGGCACCCTAAGTATCTGCTGCCAACATCCTGGATACCAGACAACACAGCACACCCCAGAAGTCTTGTGAAGTCATGAGCTGAACTGGCACTAGAGGAACCTGTAGAATATTGGGGTTAATGTTTAGGGTTTTATTGTTATGGCTGATCAGTGTATAGCAAAGATGCCACCCATGGTCCTGGGATACCCTGGTCGTCCGGTACATTTTAGTATCTACCCTGCTGCCAACATGTCTGATGAACAGAAAGTTCTTGTAAAACACATAAAACTGAAAATGAGTGACAAAATAAACATCCATACCCGTTTTTTTTCCCTCTCAGAGTTGCGATGCCATTTGGGGGCCCTATTCACAGTAAGAGAGTTATTTCCACCATCAGCTTTGAAGCAGCGGAGCCACAGAATTTGCCAGGATCCACAGTGGACAGGATAATCAAACGGCCCAACTTCAACAGAGCACCTCGCGGCTGGGCCACTGGTTATTTACCTGAGTCTAATGAACTTTGAGTCCATCGGTGGCCCATTAGACTAAAGTTAATTTAAGGCTGAGAGCGTATAGCATTTGCTGTTCTGGTGCTTTTTGATAGACATAGACAATAAGCCCAGGTTTGCTGCAGATGAAGATATATCAGATTTTAACCATGGCTAATCATGTCATAAAGCTAGAAATGGGATGCTAGCAGAGGTAATATAAGTTTTTTGAGAGAAAGCTTGAAACTATGTTGTAGGCAGTAACTGTAGCCTAAAAGACGAATGCACTGTTATGTAACAAACTATATTAATTTATTCAAACTTTCCTGATGCAAATCTATGAGGGAATATGATTTTCAGTAAAACACTGTATCATTTTGTCCTTTATCATTAACATGCATCTTTATCCTTTACATGTAATCTTTACCAGCGTCAAAGATTTCATTTGTAATTATAATTAAGTTGATTTTTTTAAACTGAAACTTTTGCATCTACATGTTGTACTTAATTGAATGCTTTCCTACATTACCCATAATGCCACAGACTTCCTGCTGATAATGGTACAACCTAAAGAGAGCCACATAGCAAAACTTTAATCCTTCAGTCTGTCCAGCACTCCTGCATCCTTTCTCGGTCAATCTGATAAAACAGATGCTTCCAAAGCTGTAACTTTTGCCATATTTTAGATTGTGCATTAGCTGAGTCTCTACTGTAACAATTATGTCATATAAGTGCATTGCATTCTGAAAACTTTGAGTGCAGCAATATGCCACCTGCACTGATTGTACACTGGATTTTTCATTGATATGACATTAACGTTGCTATAAAATGATGAGTGAGGAAAACAAATTTCCTCTTTAGTTTTTTTTTAAGATCAAAATCTGACTGTTATGTAATCAGGCTGGACATTGATGAAAACTATTCTCCTATTAAACACTATTGTAACTACCCTAGCAATGTCTCCTCGCAATGTCATAACATAGATATATTTAAAGCAAGCAAATGATAGAAAAGCAGATTTTAAGACTGCAGAAGCTTCATATACAGTGGAACCTCGGATTACAAGTAATGCGGTTTACGAGTGGTCCGCAAGACGAGCAAAGATTTTTAATAAATTTTGACTTGGAAAACAAGCATTGTCTTGGTTTACAAGCAGTGAGTATCATGTACCATGCATGCTCTTCTTGCTTTGACACAGAGCGTCACGTGATCACAACTGAGACAATGTTTTTTCTCTCTATTGCGCTGCGGAATTGTAGGTAATCGTCTCCCCTGCTGTGTCTTAGTGCTCGTCCCTTACTGGAATAATCAACATCCGTGCACGCGTGCACTATTTACTATAACACTGTGACCACGTGTGTGTATAAGGCAAAAGCAATGTTTTCATTACACGTCTGTGCGCGCGTATAAGGCAAGTTTCATTAGAGGGCAAAGATCCAATTTTTCTCTCCCTCTCTGTATCAGTCTGTCGTGTTTCACTTTATGTATGTGGGAAGCTAAAAGGAGGAGGGGGTGTAAAGGTAAGAGTGTGTGTGTGTGTGGTGTCATCTTACGCACACACACACACACACACTCTCGCCTTTACAACCCTCCACCCCCTCCTCCCCGCGGCTTCCCACACACGTACAGATGTGCACTCTCTGCCTTACACAGAAACACACTGCTCTGTCGTGATTCTTTTCAAAGGTAAAGTGCAGGTTAATTTTTTATTTTTACTTTACAGCAGTGATTCCGTTAGTATGCACTCACGCAAGTGTGACTAGCAATGTTTCTTGCTAATTTTCCTGATACAATAGTCTCTCCGTTAATGTGTGTGTGTGTGTGTGTGTGTGTGTGTGTGTGTGTGTGCACATTACACACACACACATACACAGCGCCTGCACGCATAAAAGGTAACACTTATCTGTCAGGATTTATTTTTACTTTTTTTAAACGTAAAGTGCAGGTTAATTTGTTTTATATCCGCTTTATATTTTGCATTAATTATTTTTATGTATTCATTTTTTTGGGCTGTATGTAGAACAAATAGTTTCCATTATTTCTTATGGGAAAATGTAATTTTGTTTATGAGTGTTTTGGAATACGAGCCCGCTTCTGGAACGAATTATGCTCGTAATCCAAGGTTCCACTGCACTGTAAGTCTCAGCTGAACTTTAGAATCCATTTTTGCATGGAACGAGGGTTGTGGAATTTGGCCCTGATTATGTCTCGGGTGACAAGCTTTACACTCGGTTTGCAGAGCAGGGACATTTATAATGACTAAGACATATGGTAATGTACATATATGCACCTCAATTCTGATTTAAAAGAGTCTCGAAAAAAGCTGAACCGTCCCTTTAAAACTGCAGTGGGGTAGAAATGACGTCTTGTCAATTTCTTGGCATAACATGGCATTGACAGCATTCACACAAGGGCATGTCACTCAACTATAACACACTGATGGACACACACACACACACACAGTTATTTCTGCAGGGAGTTGTGGCACATGCTCCAGTCTGGGGATCATCTCACTCCCATATAGCACCTTGATTTGGGCCACTCCTGGCAATGATGATCGACTGTGTTAGCCCACTTGCAGGACTGCTAAATAGTAATAATAATAATAATAATAATAATAATAATAATAATAAAAATAATAATTTTGAAGAAAATGTGAGTGGTGCTTGCTGTGGCAAAACTCGGGCCTCTGGGTCTTTTGACAATGAGATCCACAGTTAGGTTAAGTTCCTATGGAAGTTACCATAGCAGGGAATGCAACTGTGAGCACTTATTTTTAAATGGGTGAAGGTACTATTTACCCCCACCCTGTAAAAAGTCATAGCATCCTAATCCTGAATAACCCAGATGATTTGACACCTCCTTTACAAGTTTCAGTGGAAAGTACCTTTACCATTATATGTCAAATGTGGGGTATATTCTGACACAGCTTGCAAGCCTCTTCAAATGTTGTAAATTTCATAATTCTACCATATTTTTGCTCCGCGCTAGAATCTGTCAAAGTTGGTCTCAATGTTAAGTCTATGGGATTTTTTGGGGTGGCAAATTGCCCCCTGCGGAAATGCACAGCGGTAAATTACACCCCTTAGAAAAGTCATAGCACCCTATTACCAAATAAGCCTCTTGATTTGACATGTCTTTCATGTGTCTGCGACAAATTGTACAGAACTAGTTACGCTGCCACAATTTGTAAAGAAGAAGGAAAAAAAGAAAAAAAAGAATAATAAGCCTGTGAGATAAAAATGGTGATGTTTTGCAAGCACTACTACGACTTATCATAATAATAATAAAAATTTCAGTTGCGCAAGTAATGATCTCATAATTCTAATTACTTTTTTATTATTGTTGTAGACTGCAATATGTAGATATACAATAATTCTTCAGACATGACTTTGGCATTTGGGAACTGGGAGAGGAATGCTCATAGGCCATCATTCCATGCAGTATGTGGGCCAGATCAATGTGGTAGAGGTGGGCCAGAACTAGGGGATAATCAATTAAATAACTTTTCTTGTTGAAAAAGTTTCCAGAAAGGTGAGATTTCTAAAGACATTTTGCTCAGATGTGTTGACTTTCATTTTTTCTTTATATATTAGGACATTGGTAAGGATTGGAAATTTACCACTCACTGTGGTTCAACTTTAAAGCATAAATCACTGTTTGTCACAATTTGCTCATCTTACCCTCCTGTCTCAAGTTTCATCAGCTCTTCTGTGACAAACTTCTGTTAAATTTTCTTATTAAAATTTCAACCATGCTCACAGGTGGCGAATCTTAATAATACTGTTAATATAAAGTACACAACCCATTTCTGAGCTGTGTGTAACTAGTATTCATTATTTATTGTCCTGTAATACAGAGTCATATAGGCTATGCATTTTGCAACAAAGCATTTAATATTTAATAATCCAATTTCTTTTAAATAAAAAAACTGTACAATATTTCAAAATTGAATTTCAATGTGTCTGAGGTAAACCATGCATAATAATAATAATAATAATAATAATAGAGTGTTCTCACAACATGTGCCTTTATGATGCCATCCTGGGCTTTTAATATCCAACTCAATGTCGCCACCATGTGTACAGCTGCATACATTACAGATTTACTTAAGATATTACAACTTTTCTCATTACAGTAAATATACTTTTTTTTTTTTTAAGATAAATTAGTAAATCACATAATAGTAAGCAGCTGCTTAATAGAGGATAAGTGGCTTAGAAGAACAGAAATAAATTTTGTAAATTATTGTTTGGGGTCAAAAGTAATGAACTAAGCAGGGATAATTAGGATCCATTACTAATACTGATTAGATCAAACATCTGATTTATTCAGCTCTGTGTACTGATCTTACAGCAGTATTTTCTGAGCAATGTGCACTCACAAGCATGACTTATTGAAGCCAATTACAAAGATGAAAAAAGGCAGGGAATGTTTTTTTTCCCTTTCATATTTTTGTACGCACACACACACACACACACACACACACACACACACACACACATACAGGAGTTCTGTCTAACAATGACTAAAAAATGCATTTTGCATAATACTTTGGCTAAACGAAAATGTATTAACCCTTGATCACTGCTGCAGTATAAAAGGAATAAAAATAGACACAGGCAAAATAATAGTATTGGTGCTGATTTTATTTGTTATTTTTATGTGATAAATATAATACAAAAAATGTGTGGCCAAAAAACCTACTTCTGAAGTTTATGCAACATGGAAGTGACCAATCTTGCTTCCCTAAAAATTTCAAATTGATAACCTCAGCTGTTTTGGAGAGATCACTTTATATGAGCCCCAAAAATGCCCATTTTCAGCGTTATACTGTCTCGCTTCAAACTGTGATAATTTAAAATGGCAATTATTAAATGAATATTCTTTATTAGCATTGATACTACAGTTGGTGTAAGCTTCTAGAACCTTATGACCTGTAAAAATTGTTGTCTAAATTCTAGCATTTCATAAAAAATTTTGAAGATTTATTCCCCCAAATTAAAAACAGTGGTTTTATTTAAATGCTCAAACACACCTTATGTTATGTGGCCATAAAACATAGAAAATTATAGTTTATTCAGATAAGAAAAAAAAAATGCTTTTTGTAATCTGCCCGAAAATTAAAAAAAATTCCTCAGAGCTTTACATGAGTTTTTTGGTAGAACAAATCTGTACTGTCCATAACCATGTTACAATATTTTAACAATTTAGCATTTTATGATAATACATTTTTCAGGTTCATGTCTTTTAATGTAAAATCTTAACTGGCCGAGTTTCATCAGAATGACAGTTAAGATTGTTAAAAGAAGTAAATTCAAAAAGGTTACAGACACTACATTAAAGGGCATGAAACTGTATTTAGCAAATATTTTTCTTTTTACCTGATAAAAACATGAAGGTATATGCATATTTACAAAACACTAAGCATGGATCAGGAGATAAAAATGCTTAAGTATTATGAAAAAAGTTGTTATATGATCCTATTTTTTAAAAATTTACATTTTCACCTAGGTGAGACAATTAAGCACCAATACCATGTTTTGGCCGACAGCATACAGTATGCTACTGTATATGTCTGTTAATTAGTTTCCTAGATCTCATAACAGTGGCTTTTTTTTTTTTTTTTTTGGATTGATGGATTCTTGGGTATTGTTTTCCTTGCTTTACCTGGTATTAAAGTCGACTCAGCCTGCACTTGTGTTCATCTGAATATCCTATCAGTAATAACCTCAGCAGCGATCTCATTTCCCCTCTCATCTGTTCCAAACACTCAGCATTCAGCATCAGCAGTATAATAATCATCGGTCCTCATCTGCACCTGTTTCTCACTGTTTCATCCCAAATGTCAATGTGTGTCCTGTGAAACTGGTCAGGTACAGGGACTGGACTGAATAGGAGAGACAAAAAAAAGTCCTTCAGAAAGCCTGGAGAACTATTCTCAAGTCGCTGTGCAACTGATGTTATTCTGACTATGTGCGTTACCACATCTGATATTTCATCATGAACAGCAAATTAGAAGAAAGAGAAAATGTGAAATTCTGTGTAAAACTGGGCGAATCTGCCACAGAGACGTTTGACATGATTCGGCAAGTTCATGGAGATGCTGTAACGTAGCGCACTGAGTGGCACGCGCGCTTCAAGAGTAAGAACATCACCGGAGGCTGACAAGAGATCAGGAAGACCTTCAACAATCAACCCCAAAAATGTAAAAACCATCCAGCGGCTTGTGTGTGATGATCGTAGGAGAACCCCCAAGTGACGTATTCTTGCACAACCAAGGCAATATGATGAACTGAATGTTTCCATTTTTACAAACATGACTACAAAACATTTAAAAATTGGTCACACAGGCAAAGAAATAGCACAGATACATATGATCATATGTTTTTCTAGTTGTTTTCAGGTGTTTCTATGACTAAAATATATAATAATAATAATCTAATTTGGGGAGTTGTATATTTTTACATCATCCCGATAGTGGTACAATTTACACGGTATAAAAGTAATGATAACTTTATCTCTACCTGATGTGTCCAAAAACGTAAATGCTTGTCATGTTGCCGTTTAATTATTAATTGATCCAAACCAAACATTTTTGTTCTTTAATTAGCCGTGTTTAATTTTGCTTTGTAGCTGTTCATCTTTTACACAACAAACATCACATACACACGTCATCAATGGCTTGCATTAATATACATGACCAAGCAATATTCTTGTGTTTGAATAGTTGTGCTTGTAAATATTGTAAAATGCATTTTCACACACACATACACACACAAAAAAAAAAACATGCATTAACACAACGGACATCAATGTGCTCAATCAACGAGATCAGGCTTTTAAACAAAATCCCTTCATATTCAAGTGAGGAGTTTAAATGTGAGATTCACAGATAAAATATCTTTAGCACTCCAGTAAATCAATGAAACCAAGCAAAACAAGTCTAAAACTGCTAGGGAGCAAAACATAAAAATACATTTTTACACAATGTGTTTTTTACTTTCATATCAGGCACATATAAAACAAACAAATCAATATCAAGATATTTTTATTATTATTAAAACAAATAAAACCCTATAAATAGTCCATATTGACCTACGGTCTTGAAATGGCAACATATCAGGATGTTTCGCTATGGTCTAGGGAATGCATGCTAAAGATCCTTTTTGAAATCAAGCCACAAAGAACATCAAATCACTACACAGTATAATATAAATGTTATATGATCACATGGCTACTGTATGGATATATATATCCATATATAGAGCATATGTTTATATATATTACATTTATCACCTTAGTGGCTAGTCTGATTAACAGAACGTGACACTATACAGTCGAGTGCAGAACTCATCCTCACCTACAGTCTGAAGCCCTCCTCATTCAGTGTGCATTAAAGGATTTCAAACCATATTTCTGTCTACATACAATCTATTGTTAATCATTTTATTTCAAAGAACAAGAATTGGTTTTAATTAAACATTACTCCTCATTAAAATCTAAGGGCAGCTGTTGAATTGTATCAAAGCTCTCTTCTGTAGAACAAGTTCATGAATTCGAGTCAAACTGAAATGTGAATTTGTCTTGAAATGAGGCTCGATATTCATTAACCATGTCTTGTACAGAAAGTCCTGGTATACACACAATATATCAGATTATATAGTGGCACAGTTTAAGAGTCATTCTATAGTTCAGGGACCATTCCATGTCTGTAGTTGAGAAGTACATGTTTTCTTCAAAAATATCATATTTTATCCTATTTTATCCATAGGATATCACACAGGCATTATCTGCATCCTATAAAACTGAGGGTTTCTTATAAACATGGGAATCACCAGTGACCGGCCGATACAATACGAAACGATCACAATACCTAGGTGGCGATTTGATCTGTATTGCGAATTCTGTTAGTATCTCGATAATCACTTTAGATTTTGTTACAATCCTAAACAAACCGAGCAAATAATTCCATTGTACCACATGAGATGCTGTGCTGCCTGCCAATGTGTGAATAGTGTAGAGCACACCGCATGTAGAATTATATTCTGTAAGAATAGCAAAGGTTCAAAAGAAAAATCATGAAACAACAGATTCAAAAGTCAGTCAGTGTGACGATACAAAAATCGCCAGATGCAACAGAATCGACCCCCCCACCCCAATCTCTAGTTTAGTTTCAAAATGATTAGACTTCAACTCTTATACGAATTTTAAAGAGTAAACCAAATAAAATGAAATGATTTTCATTCAAATAATTTAAATATATTAATCTAGTAATGTCCACCAAAGTTATGCCAACTACTGGAAGTTACTAACAACTCAAAAATGATTTGTCCCAGTTTGGTGCCAAGTGACCTGCATCAAATGATGTCATTCTTCACTGAGCTAGTCAAGATGCTGATCCTGCAAGAAAGGGATTATTATATTTGGAGAAGCAGAGAGAAACACAGCATCAAGTGATCAAAGTGCATGCCACAGTAGAACATGACATCATTTGATGTTGGTCACTTGGCATAGGGTCAGATCAAATTTTCGAGTTGCAGGATGAAGTTCTGTTAGTAACAGCTGACAAACTGAGTAGTGAAACCAACGTTAACCTTAAAAAAACAAAAATGTAAAAAAAAATTTTTTTTTAACATATGTGAAATGTACCCTATATTATAGAATGACTGATTACAGATTATAGAATAATATATATTTATATTTAATGACCAAATTCAAACAACCGGCCCTAAACTTGCCTTGGAAAAAAATGAAACAGATTTTTAATTATATTCTCAGCTGCACTGGGCAACTTATCGCACATTCTATCGGTGATCATCTTATACTGTCTATGCTGCAAATGCATATTTTAAAAAAAAAGAAAAAAGAAGTGTGAAATGTGTTTTTTCAAATTACACAACAGCGCAATAAAATGGGCGTACAAGTCAAGAGTCACTGTCAGACTGAACTACGCAGAGTGCTTTTTCTTTCTAACTCGGTGCATGTGCGGCTACAGCCTACTGTATATCAGCTCAACCATTTAAAATTATAGTGTGCAGAATTAGTTGCACGTCTTCGCTGGTTTAATGTACGGAACTTGGCTCTATTTAACGAATAGCTACAAGATGATGTCTTGAATCGTGAGTGTGTTTCTCATATGACAAAAAAAAAAAGGCAGATTGCTACTTAAATCAGGTAAGTCTGTTCTATATACTATAGCGCCAAAGCTCAAAAGCTTATTTATACTTATCTGTCTTAGCTATACAGAAATCAGTCTGAGCCTCTATAGAGCGGGAGGTAGAAGCATTTGTACTGGCACAGTGTAGCACTCAAGCAGCCTCTTTGGCAACTACTTTGAAAAAGGTAAAGCCTTTTTAACTTAAAAACAACAACAAAAAAAAACAAAAAAACCCAAGGTCACTGCAGATCCCCTGGGTGAATCGGCTCTGGACCTATTGCAGCATACAGAGGGCATCTGAGATGTCAGACCTGAGCTTTAAAGTCCTGAAGGATAAAACCTACGATGATGTGTTCTCTTCATTCCTATGCATATATATAGATATTTATATACATATAAAGACATTTTACTTGGATAAGGCACAGTTCGGTTTGGAAGATCTTCCAGAACTTCACTCAAAATGTCACTATGTAGCTTACAATGAGTGAAACTATTAACAGGACGGTAAGTGTTATGTCAGCATTCCTTCATCCAAATCTGTTCTGGATTTATCCGTTTTCACATGTGGATCTTGGAGTAAAGCTGATCGATCTGCTGTCTGAAATGGTTCCGGAGCTCGGCGCGCTTGGCTTTAAGTGTTGGGGTCAGGAGGCCGTTCTGGATCGAGAACATCTCTGTGTGCAAAACGATATCCTTCACCTACAACACACAGGAGCAGATTAACACCCGAATTGATATTACCAGAAAGAGCAGGTTAGGAGACGTGTAAAATTCAACAAAACCAAAGTTTGGAACTTACCTGTTCGAAAGACTTCAGTCCACTTTCCTTGCCCAGTTTAACAATGCCCTCCAATATGGCATTTTTCACTTCCTGCAAGTAAAATATTTAAACATCTTTATTATTATTAAGTATTCAAGAATACAAACTACTCTAGCGGTAGTGGAATTACCAACAAGTTCATTCCCAAAAGTCTAAATCAATTTAAATACTATACTGACAGTAGATTTAGCCATCACAAGTCCCTCATCATTTTTTAACACAATCTCCGGATAATATTTCAGTAGTGTATGATTACAGAGAACCTCGTTTATCAGAAATCCAATTATAATAGGGCTTGATAACAGTCAAAGGACTTTGTGAAGGAATTCTTACGTCTCTTGTTTCTGATGTAAAAGCTGAGAATCTACAAAGCTGATGGGACATGGTCCCCAAAAAACTGATTTTAATATCCCCCCGATTTTCTCCCTAATTTAGTCGTGTCCAATTCCTCCCCGTCACTAGGGGGCTCCACATGAAGCTACTACTACCACTCAGTTGGGAGGGCGTCAGTCATCACGCGTTTCCTCTGAACCACATGACTGCATCTTTTCGAACCGCTCGCTCACGCATTGTCGGGGGCGAAGTAACGCACTCGTGAGGACAGAGCGATTTACTCCTTCTGCTTGCACGAATTTAAAAAAAACGCCCCTGATTGGCTGTAGCGCCGTAATTGATGTGGGAGCACCAAGTACCCTCCCCTCTAAGAGAGCTAGGCCAATCAGCTCTCTCCAGACCGGCTGCGAGAGGTCACAGCATCACCTGGGAACCGAACTTGCAATCTCTGGACGATAGGGCGAGCACTCTGAGGCAGGGCACCAAAAAACCTTTATGTAAGTTTGCAAAAGTGATATAAGCAGCGTAGGTAGCAACTTTCTCATGTGCCACAATATCTTTTGAAATAACAGCCTAAATTTTAGTATACAAGATATGGATTTCTTTTTATGTTATACTACATTCATGCATCATGAGAGCTCAATATCTGATCTCCATCATAGGCACGTCTGGAGTAAACCGATTTTCTTGTGTGTCAAAATATATCACATGCACAACAATATGCAAATACCTACTGAGGGAACATATTGTTTCCTTATTTCTCTCTGAAAGTAGTAACCTATAAAATCCATTCAGCTCGTCACAAGTCATTACCGTGCTCCTGCAGAGTTCCTCATAGGAGCCGTGAAATCCCTTCTTCTTAGCCCAGCCAGGCAGGTAATCCGGGTCAGGCACAATGATGGCCACCAGGCAGGCCTGAGAAAAAGGTTCCATTAAAAAACACTTTTTTTTTTTCTTTTTTGATGCACTTTAGGATTTGCACCTTTTGTTTTACTCCAATTGAGATGCAGCTTTAAAAAAAACACAGACAACCACAGTGATTACAGACACGCCAACAGAACAGAAAAACATCCTGCCTTACCTGCAGGCTGTCTCCATGAACAAAAGCCTGAGCCACGGCTTCACTCCGGATGTAAATGTTCTCGATCTTCTCCGGGGCTATGTACTCTCCCTGTGCCAGCTTAAAGATGTGCTTCTTACGGTCCACTATCTTCAGAGTGCCATTCTGTCAAAGGATAACGAGATGCACGGCGATTGAAAATATGCAAGTTACCCTTTTGTCTCATAAACAATCATTTTTTAGTTACAGAGGAAAATAAACGTTTTATGAGGTGTTCTATGGACTACGTACTGTTTGATTAAACAATGTGGCTCGTCCATTTTAGTGGTGAATGGAGCACAGAAACGAATCCAGCAATTGTGGAGTTGCCATTTTAGGAAATAAACAAAAACCCTTTCGTTTTTTAAAAGGTTTATGAAACGTTCACTAGCACTGGTTTATACTGTTTGTATGAAATAGAAGAATTGATTTTTAGTCAATTTTAGACATTCAGATGAGTCAACAACTGTATTTCTTTGTTTTGAGGATCTTTTGGTCTACTTCACTTGTTTAAGCAGATGCTATTTAAGTGATTTCTTAATTGCGAACAGGTATTTCAGGTATTAACAGGTAAAAACTTTTTCACACAGGGCTACGTAGTTTTGGATTTTGTTTTCCCTTAATAATAATTTTTAAAAAGCATGATATGTTTACTTGTGTTATCTTTGACTAATATTTACATTTGTTTGAAACATTAAAGTGTGATAAAAATGCAAAAAAAAAAAAAAAAACAGTAAGGGGGCAAACACTTTCACACCACGGGTGGGCAAAGTACACAAATCCTGTACTTGAGTAAAAGTAGAGATTCCCCGAGACAAATATTACTCAAGTAGAAGTAGACATTCTCCATTCACATGTAAAAGATTTTTCTTATTTAGTAGTTCAGTCGATAGCACACTCCAGGACTTCCTAGATGCTGTCCATGGGGTTTTCTTGGCAAGGCTACTGCAGTGGGTTGCCATTTCCTTCTTAAAAGGGCCATCTAATTAGTCTAATCTGGACTGTGGGAGGAAACCGGAGAACCCGGAGGAAACCTACCAAGCACAGTTAGAACATGCAAGTTCGAGAGACGAGAATCGAACCCAGAACCTGAAGGTGCAAGACGACAGTGCTCTCCACTAAGCCACATGAGTAAAAAGGACTTATGTTCAAATTCCTTAAGTATCAAAAGTACAGGGCTTGTACAGTATTGACTCACATTAAGCTTTTAGTAACCTCTCTCTCTCTCATTCCTGATTGTGAACGTGTTCATGGCTGTTTGCAAACAGCTCAACTTCTGATCGCGCAATTACGCACAATAGCCAGCAGATGGCTCTCTTAAGGTCCTACTTCAAATACTACATACCAATGTGAGTAGATAACACGTCATGCAGAAATGTAAGTAAGTAAAAAAAGTTTTAAAAAAATAAGAATCCTCTAATAAACCTATTCAATCAAAGTACAGATGTAAAGGACCTCTATCTGGAGAAGGAAGTGAAACGGGGAATAAGCCATAAAAAAATAAATCTAAGAGGCATTTCAGCTGAAGCATGAACACACACACACTTTGGGGAAATCTCAGAGGCCTGAGTTAACTTGATAAAGAAACAGTAAACCTACGGAACCTATAAGAAGAGTGAAACCCACCGGCTGCCACCTGCCAATGTCTCCTGTGTGGAGCCAGCCGTCCTTGTCGATGGCCTCCTCGGTCTTCTCTGGGTCTTTTAGATATCCCTTAAACACATTGGGCCCTTTCACACACACCTAGAACCCAGACAACACTCAATTATGAGAACAAAAAAAAACAAAAAACAAACAAACAAACAAAAAAAAAAAAAAAAACACAGTATGTATGCCATGCTTGAGTGATAACACACAGTTCACACACCTCTCCTTCCCCATTCACCGCCAGATAATTCATATCAGCAACATCCACCAGCTTCACAAGGTTACATGGCAGAGGAGGTCCGACGTGACCTAGCGTCAATCAAACATTTAGCGTGAACCAGACACAGAAGAAAAACAAATACGAAACTTAGAGCATGTGTTACCTGCTGTCCAGTCTCCTGATAACGTGACCGCGCAGCCAGCTGTGCACTCGGTCTGGCCGTAGCCTTCATAAAACTGGAAAAAAACAAACAAAAAAAAAAACAACATAGAAACGGGGGATTAAAAGTATATTAAAAAAGTATTATGCACAGCGGATATCTAACGTCGGAGTTCAAATTCAGTTTAATTCCTTGTAGTGCTCTAAACAACTGTCACAAAACAGCTTTAAAGAAATCCAGATGTTTGCAGCAGCGACACCAGATAGACAACACCTGTATACCATACTTGTACCAAGTGTGGCAAAAAACAGACTGAAAATGGGATGACCACAGGACATCATTCAGCAGCAGCTCTACAATAACAGGTGAGATTATGCAATGATTTAGACTAAGTAATAGTGTGGTGGTGTTTTTTGCCCCCCAGACCTGGCATCCCAGAGCTGCACGCAGGAACGTCAGTACAGGAGCGGACACAGGAGCGGCACCAGTCAGCATCATGCGCACTTTGCCTCCAACGCTGGCCTGCAGGGGGCGGCAGAAAGAAGAGCTTTAAGAATCACCAGTCCTCCGACATGTTATGCGCATTAAACCACACTGGATGATGTATGTAATATTTCCAGGACACACACACTACAGATTTCCTCAAATGAAGCTGAAGTAAAGGAATGCTGACCTGAACTTTCTTAAAGATGATTTTATCCCACAGACTGTTTCTCCTCATAACACCACTCATCATCTCAGCCTCTTTCCTCCTGAAGGCGAATTCCAAGATCCACTTCTTCAGAGGGGTGTTGGCCTGGCCGTAGATCTAAAACACACAACGTGATCATTAGTGCACACTCTGAAGGGAGACTAATCTCATTGAACGTCTATGGAAAAAAAGTTAATTTCTATAATCACAGACACTGTATTGTCAAAAGTGTTCACTCGCCTGTCTTCACATGCATATAAACCTGAGTAACATCCAATTCTTAATCCATAAAGTTTAATAGGATGTTAGCCCCGCCCCCTTTGCAGCTGTAACAGCTTCAACTCTTCTGTGCAGGCTTTCCACAAGATGCAGGAGTTTGTTTATGGGAATTTTTGACCGTTTTTCCAGAAGAGCATTTGTGAGTTCAGACTCTGATGTTGGACGAGAAGGCCTGGCTCCTCCCAGCGAATACTTTTGGCAATATAGTGTGTCTTGTAAGACATTCTGACCAATTCAATTTACAAATTTCACCATGAACTCGTTTAAGAGACCCATGTACAAGCTAACCTTATCGATCATTCGGTTGAGCAGACGAGGCACTACGGGAAACACGGTGGGCTTCAGGGTGATGAGGTCATCCATGAGACAGCGGATATCTCCTTTGAAAAAGCCGATGCGACCCCCGTGGATCAGCATCACCCCCTAAGAGGCACAAGGAAAACCCAGACAAACGCTTAAATCTTTACAGGTTATGCAAATATATTATTATTATTATTACTACAGTACTACAGTATACATGGGGTCCATACCTGCACCACTCGCTCAAACATGTGCGCAAGAGGTAAGTACGAGATGTGAGAGTCACTGGGGCTTAAAGGACAGCTGGTCTGAAAGAAAAGAAAAAAAAAATAGGTTAAAGCTAAAAGCTTGGACAAAAAGTGAACGTTGACACTAAGACATGATAATGAGTCATAAAACCAATACCGCACAAATATTTTAAATAGAGCTCTTTTTTTGTACTATTTTGGCAGTGGTAGTTTAAAACACAAAGGACTATGATCTTATAATGGGAAGAAGAAGAAAAGTAAAACATCACACTATATGGCCAAAAGTTTGTGGACTCCTGATCATCACACTTTGATGTCTGTGAAGCACAAAACACCTTGTTTTTCTTATCGATCTTCTATACCACTTATCCCGTATAAAGGGTTACAACGACCTGGGAGACTTTGGCCATGAAGCAGGATACACCCCGGACTGTTTTTGTGTTTTGGAGAAATGTTGTTATATTTTATAAAACATTGTTATGTGTCCTTTAGGGTCGCCATATCACATCCATCCATGATTATTATTTCAAATTTAATCTCCGGTTACTGTTATAATAACCTCAACTCATTTGGGCAGAGAATGCCTTTTGTGCACAAGGTCAGGCACTGGATGTTGCCTGAGGAGGTCTGGGGTGCAGTTCGTGTTCCAATTCATCCCAAAGGTGTTCAATTGAGATTTTCTAGTCCATCACGATCAAACTGAACTGAAGCTCACTTCATGCACAGGAACAGGTTGAGGTCTGAGGAAAGGGAAACTGTAACGCGATGGTATACATTGATATCCACAACAGTGCAATTTCACCATTGTGGCAAGAATGATGGAAAGAACCACATAAACGATGGGCAAACTTTATTAAAAATTATTATTATTAGGGCTGAAACGATTCCTCAAGTAACGAGTAATGCATTATGTTTTTGTTTTTTTATTAAAATATTCGATAGCTACAGCCCTAATTATCATTATTATTAATTCATCATTATTCAGCTCGTCACTTACAGCCCCTGCACTCTGAATACATTATTCCTTTAACCTATGATTTAAATTATGGCCAGCACTACTGTCGGAGCTGCTGTTATAGAAAATGAATCAACTGTTCAATTACATTAATCAACTGAGAGTTTGGCACATTATATATCTTTGACTTTACCTCTGTTATCTTGGTAAATGCAGAAACGTTGGACAAAATGTTTCTATGGGTGAGCATCGCCCCTTTGGGGTTTCCTGAGAGTGAGAGAGAGATTAAGAACAAAGTAAAACAATCCAAAACATAAACACACACACAAAAGTTATCAAATCTATAAAACACACACCTCCCCTGGAAAGCAAACACTGATCTCTGTGCATGTGTAGGACATACCTGTCGTTCCACTAGTGAAGCAAATAATAGCAATGTCATCAGCCTTAGGAGGCTATAAAGAGGAGGAAAAAAGTCAATAATTACCCATCAAACCATTCACGCATATAAAAAAAGGAAACGATGGTAATCAAAAACAAATAAGAGCAGATGATAAGACTCACTGCAGGCTGCTGCCGATGGGCTTTCCCAAGCGCCTGGAGGAACAAGACGTACAGGCATTTAGATAACGATACAGGAAGTAGCATTAGTAGAGAAGGAAGGAAACAAAAACGAAGCGAAGCGCAAAAAGAAGCTGTGATGCCAGACATGACACCGCGGCTCTACTGTATTATAGAGGCAGGTATGCAACTCTGTGCATAAGTAAAAGAGTGCAGTGCATTCTCAGTAGCTACACACTCAAGCAATTCCCCTTAGAGTTGCGGAACACACACACAGGACTAGTTGTGACATACTCCAGAATTAAAATGTTCATATTCAGTTCCTACTGCAATGCATAAGTTCTTTTCGCTGTAAAACCGCTGCACGTGCAACGACAATGTTGTCAGCGTAAGTGATAAACGGACCCAGAGCTTTGGAGATTTGGAAAGCATTAGGTATAATTTGCACCATTTTTCAGCCACCAGCTTGAGGATCTTGAAGGCTTCCTTCCAAGAGCCAATCACAAACTTTTCATTGAGATTGGCTCTTGGACTTTTGAGCTCTTATATGCACTAGACTTAAAACAAAGCTTGTGAGATGTTCATGCTACATAGCACAGGCATTAAGTCATGATTCTGCTTTGTGGCATTAAATAAATGCCACATTAAACAGATTATCCAGCTTCATTCATTCTGCAGGTTCCTCCAAAACCTTCAAGAAACACCTCAACTCTATACTCAATAATGTACTTAAACTACACTCACCTCTGCATCTTTCAGGCTGATTAACTCCACGCCGCATTTCTGTGCCTGGGCCACCAACTCCGAGTCAAAGTCCTCCATCAGGATCATGGTTTTCAGCGAGTGCTGTCTGGCAGCCACGCAGTCAAGCAGAAGACGAGCCTTTGCCGGTAAGTCACACACCACTGTGGTGATGCCGGCTAAAACACACATAACAAGCATTCCTTTAAAAGTCTTATGGTTAGACAAACTTACAAATTCTATATCAAAAAGAAACGTCGGCAGTGACGTGGCCATCTGATTTATACGTGAAAAAGTAATTGCCCCCTAAACCTAATAACTGGTTGTGACGCCTGCAGTTCTTTAGATGTTGTTCTGGGTTCTTCCATGAGCTTCTGGATGAGTCAGCGTTGTGGGAGGGTTTCAAGATTTTGGAAATTTTTTGATAACAGCTCTCTCAGTGGTTTGCTGGCGTCCCAACAATAAAACATAAAAAAGGCTTGGTAACCCATTACAGACCGATACACGGTATCTACTTTGTTTCACATCTGTTCTTAAATTGCTTTAGGTCATGCTGCTTTTTAAGATCTTATAGCATGCTTCACTTTGGAAAACTGGTTTAGAATTTAACCATTTAAGTGATTTCTTGATTCAACAGGTCTGGCAGTAATCAGGCCTGGATGAGAAGTGAAATTTAGCTCAGTTTTCCGAAAAATGTGATTAATCACAGTTTATTCATGATTTCACAAGGGGGCAATTACTTTTTCACATAGCTCAGTTAGGTGCTGTAGAGACAGTGACCCGCCCCCCCCTTAATAAATGAAATGATCATTAAAAAGAAACAGCACGTTGTATTTACTCAGGTTATCTTTGTGTAACATTAAAATCTGTTTGATGATCTCAATCAGTTAAGTGTGAAAAATATTCACACAAACAAATCAGGAAGAAGGCAAATAGTTTATCACAGCAGCACTGTAAATAAACAGTACAGGCTACAATGTGAATGCTGTAGGAAAAATAATAACGAGAACAGGACACACTTTTTTCGATGATGTAGTCGATGGCTTCGGTCCCCAGTGTGTCGTACAGAGGCACTGACACCAGTGAGTATGTGTAGCAAGCCAGCTCTGAGATGGTCCACTGCGGAAAAACACACAGCATTATTATTATTAATAATAATTCCATTTTGTGATGACACTGAACATATCCACATTAGAAAACTATAAATATTCCTAATAAACTGTCAATCAGTTTATAATAATCTTTCACCGTTTATGCTTTATCTGGAAGACATTAGTAAAAATATCTAAAAATTATTTATATAATTGTTTTAGCTTGTACAATGCTATTTTTATTTTAATTACTTCTAACATACAGTAAGTCTATCGTTTTCAAAATCTCAATATTAATGATGTTCAGTATATTTCAAAGTGATTCAAAGTGTCATAATGTATCTGTGAAGCATCTCTCACTCGCCTCTAAAACTGAAAATAAAACTAAAGAAACGTGACACTTATGTGGCAATGACAAATATGGAGCATAAAACTAATTTATACAATCTTTACCTGCTCCAAAAAAAAATATATAATAATAATAATAATCCACTGAAAATTGACTTCATACTTTGATGTAATTACATAATGAGCCCGAAGTCTGGGCAGATGCTCAGATCTCAATGTCTCTCACCTCGGGTCTGTTCTGGGCGAAGATGCCGATGTACTGGTCTTTGACTTTGGAGTGACCTTTGTGTAGCAGCGCTGAGCCCAGGTTCTCGGCTCTCTCCGCAACCTGAGAGGACGATAAAGTCAAAAATAACAATCCACTCCCCAGAATGACATAGCAGCTCATATCAGATTCCAGCAAGTGGGACTGATACAGAATAACCACACACACACACACACACACACTATTATGTGGATAATTATAACAAGTATCATGTTCCAATATTCGACAGGGCGAGATATAAACACAATGACTGTCATACAACAGATTTTGAGAAATGCAGTCTTTACTTTAGGGAACGCAAACAACTGTAAACTTGTTCCACTACACTAGACCACCGCATAATGACCTCGTATCTATTTGAAACAATATTAGATCAGATTTAAAAATAGAGCTGCCACGAGGCATTGACAAAATGCAGTGACAAAAATTTAGGAATTAATCCAATGAGGTGAGTTCAAGCCAAACCAGGACAGTTGATTGTACAGAGTAACAGAACTTGTTTTATTTCTCTATATAATCCCCTGCTACACTAATGCATACCGTCTAGGTAGAAAGTTATCTCCTTGAAAGGTGCAGTGATCAGACTTTCTGCTTCATGTCTGAAATGCTGGCCTCCCAGGAATTCCTTTACTGGTCCAAACATGTGGAAATAGCTTGGGGCTAGATCAGGACTTTATGGGGGATGTGGCAATAACTCTCAGATATTGGGAGAAAAACATTCAAACGTCTAAGGGTTCTGTGCTTGAAGTCTCCTGTAAATGTCCATCGTTTTTACACCTTCATTAAGAAGAAAGCTTGGTTTGACTTGAAGACCCCCTCAGGACTATATGGGGACAATCCAAAAATTTTAAAAGGAAAAAAAAAAAACAGGAAATGTGTTTTTTCCATGAAATGTTTGTACAGACCCATCAGAATGTCTAAAAATGACTAAAGAGTGCACTTTTTATATCAGTCATCATCAGTCCTCTTTTATGACTCAAGGACACGTGGAAAATCTTTTGTCCACAGCAGCTAATTTGGTCAATATCACAAGCAAATAGTACAGAATCCTGAATATTGAAAATTAGCTTTTTTTCTTTTTAAATATTTCACAATTCTATTTTGAAACATTTTTATTCTATTCCATTTGAACTGGAATAAACAATCATAGGTTTTCAATATGGTCTCAGACTTATGGCCTCCACTGTATATATAATAATAGAAATAAAAGAAATCTTGTGCTTAAAACTTAAAATAGATTGGGTGTGATGGCACCGATAAATGCCAGTAATATAATATATGGTAATGTCGTACAACAAGTGACCTGTTTAGCCTAGTTAAAAGTTCTGTAATGCATTTTATCAAAATATGTAAAAGAAATAATTAATGAATTAAAATAAGAATATTTCTGATTCTCGAAACAGTTGGAGCTTTACTTGAAATATCAAACTAATCTGAATGACTGAATCTCTGGTGTAAAGAGGAAGACTGTGTGCAAGAAGCAGTAGCCGTTTAAACAGTAACAAATGGAGACGTCTCCAGCAGTCGTACCTCTGAATAGGACAGCCACTCATACGGCTGCTTTGGCTTTCTGGAGCCTAAACAAGGTCCGTTATCTAACAGAAAGGGAAAAAGAAGACTATAGTTAAACATCTGGAATCTAGGCATTCACAATTTAATGATGTGGTGTGTATTCATTGCTTAACAAATTATATGTACATTATCTATACATAAAAACAAAACAAATATATATATATATATATATATCTTCCATGTCTGTATATGGAACACATAAAATTTTGGTTTTTGCACAGTAAAAACTACTTAAATTTTAATTGGTTGTGTATTTGGCCAAGCTTGAGGTAATATATAGGCTTTATTCCATTGCGATCGGGTTACGGAAAAATATGCTAGTTTGAAATTTAAATGGAAAACACCCATAAACAAAACAAAATAAAATAATTCGACCTTGGAAAAATCATAAGTTTCTTTCATAATTCAACATATGGTATTGTACATTTTCTTATTACTTAATACGCTTATGAGTGTGCAATTGAAATCTACTTAATAAACGCAATCTCACACCCTCATTCCGTGCACTTCACAGTAACACGTAAAAATGTTACTTTATTCCAAAAATCAATAGACCCTGTTGTACATCCTTTAAAACGCACTTATGAGTGTGCAATTAAATTACACGTGAACAAAGTCGCGGTTGCGTCTAGTATACAGTATATTCGCAATTAAAAGCTCCATCATGTGTGTTTGTAAGGTGTGGTGTCTACACCACAAACCTGGAAATGAGTTGCAAATGAGTAGATTTCCCAGTCTGAAACACAAGTTTTTCCTGTTTTTTTTTTTTTTCGTGGTTAACAAAGCTAGATTCAACTCTTGAAAGACTTGCTGATTAGCAAATCGTCTAGTATCGTCTAGTTTCTTAGTAAAACGCCCCACCTGGACATTATCGCTTCTCCATAGTCACTTTTAAAGCAGACATCCAGTAGCAAAAGTAAACAAAATCGCAATTAAAGCTAGCGGTTCCTGATTGTTACTATAAAAAAAAAAAAGTCCCATCACATAAAACAAACAATCACAAATAATTTACTTCCACTTACTCGATACCCGTAGGCCTCTGGTGAAGACCTCGTACATGGTTGTAGCATCATCGTAGTAAAAAGACAGGAGCTTGTCGGCGTCCACTAACACTGAGCGCCGGGCGAACTCTCCTCCCTAAACAGCACAAAATCGATTAAAATGAATAAATCAAACAAGATGCTACCTGGATACCGAGCCACAACCCAGACTCACCGGCACCTCAACGGACTGCATGCGCAGGTCACACAGTGGTTTGAGCGCTTTTGGTCGAGTTGTGTACCAGTAGGTGGTGAGTGCAGCGAAGGCTCCCATGCCCACGAGCGTACCGGTGGACAAGCTGCGGAGGTAATCCCTCATCTCTGCCAGCTCAGGCACACGCAGCTGCTTCAACAGCTCCTGGGCCTGCATGTTTCTCGGTTAATGGATCTGTGGAGTAAAACAAGGTTCACCCATTAGGCCTGTGACAGGAGAAAAATTACAAAAGCAAGTTGTTAATTACGACAATTTATTTCACAAGCAGAAGGAAAGCTACAATTTCTGAAAGGAGTGGGTGTTTCTCCGCTGGTGGAGGGCGTCAGGGCGTCTTATTTATAGAGTAGGATACAAAGTAATTTAACCGTACATTATTCGCAGGAGCATTTACACAAGATATACAGTATATTCAGTTAGGAAAATTGTATAGTTTACTCTATATAAATTATATATTTATGATCAGTTGCATGCACAAATTCCAAGAAAATGTTGCAAAATATTGGAGGGATTTTCTTTTTTTTTTTGATCAACCAAAATCATCTACTAATTACGAAAAATGAGAGAAGAAATTCTATTATGAATTATTAGATAAATTCTATTATCTATTATTATTCACTGATGTAAATCACCAGGGAGCATCTGATACAATTTTATTACGATACCTAGATGCTGATTTGATTTGTATTGCAATTTTATAATTATCCCAATTCTCACTCACTCACTCATTGTCTATACCGCTTTATTGTATACAGGGTCGAGGGGAGCCTGGAGCCTATCCCAGCAGAAGAGGGCACGAGGCACACACTAACTCACACACGACGGGCAACCTGGGAACGCCAATTAGCCTAATGCCCATGTCTTTGGACTGTTGGTATAATTTCCCGGAGGAAACCAAGTAATCATTGGAAGAACATGCAAACTCCATGCAAGTGGGAATCGAACCCAGACCCTGGCGTGCAAGGTGAAGGTGCTAACCACTAAAGCACTCTGCCAACATACCCCAATTTATATTTATATATATATATATATATATATATATATATATATATATATATATATATATATATATATAAAAATTTTTTTTTTTATCTCACACACATTATGTACCAATTTTGCAATACATGTTTATCATGTTTGCATAATTATGTACAAAATCATTCAGTGTTTTCATATATAACTTAAAAAAATTAATGAATGAATAACATTACAGGAGAATCTGTGCATGACTGTAAAGAGACAAAATATAGTACAAGACAGACCAGTTTTCAAATGGAAACAAAAACCTAATGTACGCTCCTGGGATTTGCATAAAAATAGAAAGGAGGGAGTGTGACAAAGTTACCAGAAGAACTCATATTCTCCAGCAGCTCAGTTAAACCTAACAGCTGTTTTTCTTATAAAACTGCACAAATCTGTGTATAAAACTCCTGATTTTAAGTTTCTCTTGTGCAGAAATGTTTAAAAAATATATATTTTGCTTATGCCATATTTTTGTATGTGCCCAAGATTTTGCATTAGTACGATAAGTAAAATAGTTGTCAGGTTTTACTGAGCTTGCTGAAGAATATGAGTTTGTAACTTTGTACTGTACTACATTTCTTTCTTATATATTCTCCGGTAATGTTATTTATTTAAATTATGTATGAAAATACTGAATGTTTTTGTATATAATTATGCAAACAAGATGAAGATTGGTACAGCATAATATGGTGCCTACTTTACAGTACTGCGTCACACGCATGCACGCACCCTATTATGCAAAATGAACCTTACAAATAATTAGCAAATAAGTATGTTGTGCTGACTGCCAGTGTGTAAATAGTTTAGTGAGCACCACCTGGAGTGCTCTATAGGAACGGTAAAATTATTACACCAAAAAATGCAAACATAATTAATAAATGTAACACAAATTTCTACACAACAGAATCACACAATACGTAATTAAATCAACACTTTTTTTCCCCTCTCTTTAGCGTATGTCAGTGTTGGGTGATGCACAGTCACGCTGAGCTACATTACAGGAAAATGAATCAGGTTTTTATTTCTTAGAACTTGCTTCATTTACTAGTAAACCTCATTATAGAAAGAGTATTCAATAAAAACTCATTTCTCCTTGCACAACACCAGTTATCAATACCAATAATCACCTGCTGGTTTTTTATGTTTTGTTATAAAGCATTACATATAAAAAAAGTGTGTAAACCAAAATAAGAAACCACGATATTTAAGCTGTTTACATGATCAAATTACTGTGCAGTCAAAGCTGTACCAACAAAGCTATTGTCCTTTTACAGATGGTCAGTTTTATTTGTCAGAAACATGACTCACATTCCCACAATCCTCAGCTCTCACTTTCTTACAATTTAACAGTGGATGGAATTTCCTCTTTGCATGCAAATCCAAGGTGGACTACGTAAGTATTCATGTTCCAAATAGCAGACTCTCCATGTCTTGACAAGGCACGACCTTCACAGGTGCTCCTGGTTCACTGAGCAAGGGTCACATTGCTGATTGAGTTATCAGATGTTTTGTAAGCCTATCGCAATCTGCTACCAAGTGTGGTCTGTCTTAAACGTGGCTTGTCTTTACTGCTTACCTTTGACCCAGAAACCTTGAGTGCTTGAGTTCTCACACCGAGTGTGAACCAGGATATTGATTGTACGAGTGGTGTTCATGTCAAACAAAGACTTTTAATTGTGCAGAATAACAGAACACAGTAAAAAATCTTCTATATAATCCCCTGCTACAATAATGCACTTATCCCAGTGTTTCACTAGTGCTTGAACACCTTCAAGATAGAATTGTTTTCTCAGTACACCACAGCTATGATGGAACTGTCTCCTTGGCGTCTGAAACGCTGGCCTCCCAGGAACTCCTACAATTCCTGTAAATGTGCAAGTGGTTCTGGTGAATCGATGCAGATGCGCCTCTTCCGCAAGTTGGCGACAAAGTTAACTGTGATATTTAGAGATCAGGGGTATACACTAATCGTTCACAGAAATGACTGCAGTGGGCTTCAAGCTACCTCAGGTCATTCAAGGACACCTTTAAAACCAAATAAAGCGTCTCATCACTGTACTGTGCTTGAAGCCTCCTGTAAATGTCATGCCTTCACTCACAAGAAATTTTATTACAAGTCCCGGTTTGACTTGAACATCCGTCGTATATTCAAGATATGCAACACTCCCCATTACTCACAACATGAGGGAACATAGAAACTTTGTACTGGGACACTCTTTCCAATAAACTCTTGCCTTTCTACTCACACTACAGTAGCTTTTTTTTTTTTTCATGACGAAACATAGAACAAAACTATAGATAAAGTTAATAAATTCACCTCACAGGCTACAACTTGAGCTTAGTTTGTTTAAACACTTCATTATCTCCTCAGTAAAGTAAACAGATAAAACTATTTATACTAGTACAGGGTCTTGGCCAACAGCCCCAGAAGTCAATCGATTTGTGCGTCTCGGCTCGTTGGACAATCCAATCCAGATAACGCTCGTCTTTCCATTCGAGTCAACACCAGCAAAAATGAAACAGAAATCTGGGTTAAAACCAGACAATGTAAAATGTCCACAACGACTGAGATGAGTCATACTGGCTGTTGTGTTACACAAAGCACACTGGGTAGGCATGTTTCTAAAAAGAGTGTGTGTGTGTGCGCGCGTGTTGACACAACACAGCATGCTCAACATGACCCAGTCAGGACACACTGCCCCTTTCACCATTCACCTAGTTTTATTATTATCACTTGGATACGTGACCGGGCTAAGATCTTTCACGCGTGTAAGAAAGCACGCCAAATAAAAATAAATAAATAAATAAATAAATAAATACTATGCTGATCCTTTTAAAATCGAGCAAGCATTTCTCTTATTAGATTAAAACGTATAGATCATACACACATCGTCACAGAGTTTGGCGTAGACCCGTGTCAGGCCGTGTCCTGGTCTCCGTTAGAGAGGTTTACAGGTTTTTCTCACAACATTGAATAAGATATCACAATAGAAAACGAAACAAAAGCATGTCACCTTGAGCTCTGAGAGAACTGAGGTTGTGGAATCCCGAACAGGCAGAGCGGAGCGACAGGTAGCACTAACTGACATCGGTCAGCCGAGTTTGTTTTACCGCCGTAGCCAATGCAAATCCGAAGGTCAAACTCGGACCTGCCCCTTCCTCTCGTCTTATTGGACGGAATGCGCCGTGTCAGCCAGTGTATGGAGGCGCCATGGATAACAGGCTGCAAAGTACTACAATTAACGATTCTGTTAGAGGACAAGCCTTGCCTACAAAACAACAGACTGCTTGACTGCTCCATAGCAGCACCCCATTCCTCGACCGCTGTATTGACTCGTCATGCCATTGCATCAAACACAGAAGCGAAGTTTGTCATGTCATTGATTACCTCTCTCTGATTGCGCTACAGAAGCATCACCACAAGGTCGACTTCCTCTTTTAATCACGCTCACTCAGAGGTCAGAGGCAGAACCCTGAAGACGCCCAGCACATGCACACAATCACATGCTGCTCCAGGCTTTCCAGAGTAAAGGTAACACGAGCAAGCCCGCGCTGTCTAAACTTGGTCTGCCTGAGATGTTAGACCAATGATAGAGCCCTGAAGCGGTCACCCGATGAAGGCCAGCCAAGCAGAACTGCCAGGCACTTACCCCCTCCAACGCTCTGCTATTTTAAACCCGCACCAAACGGAAAACACGATGACGTGGATAAACATTTCGGCTGCTGGTTCAGAAATGTAGAGTAGCCAATGGAGGTTAAACACACATACATATATACACACACACTGAGCTGTGATATGCTTCGACATGTCACACTAAATAGTATTTGCATAATCTTTGCAATAATTTCATAATCTTTAAGATTGCAATCCAACTTGCTGTCAGGACTTGAACCCTGTTATACAATCACTTTTTATAGATAAAGACTTGGTCACATGACTGTATGTAGAATTAATTAAAAAAAAGGTTTGGTTTGCAGCAGTCATCCCTTAGTTGTGGGAAAATTTCTCACTCTCATCGTGTGCCATGGGAAAAAAGTCATGCGGTTGTTCATCTGTCCTGTCAATTAAGTTGTCCCTTTCTCTTAAATTAGGCAATTCTTGGCTGTGTTCATGATCAAATCCATCAGGAACACTTGATGTGCGGTTTGCAAAACCTACCTCGGTTTTTATTAAATGATGCATCTTCATCATGACTTTTCTTCCTGGTTATGAAAATGTATGGTGTATTGGTATTAGGATGTTTTGGAGAGTCAGAATTACATCAGCACAACGTTGACTACATGACGACGGGATAACATTGAACGAATGCTAGTGGCACTGTGGCTTAAAGGTTAGCACTGTTGGGCTTGCACCTCCAGGACCTGGGTTCGATTTCTGCTTCAGGGTCTGTGTGCATGAAGTTTGCATGTTCTCCCCGTGCTTGGTGGGTTTCCTCTGGGCACTCTGGTTTGTTAGTAATCTGTCTGCGATGGATTGACTAGTAGCGGACAGTTCATGACTTCACCAAAATGTAGAACTTACTAAATTTTTATATAGGTTTGAGGATGCACTTTCCAGGTCATTCATTTTATGATATCTCAACGTCATTTTATCAAAATCATTTTCAAACATATTTGTTGTTGCGACATTGTTGCAACTATATTTTAAACTGACACATTTGGGGAATTTAGTTAAAATGGTATACTTTGTGGGTTTTCTAGCCAACCGAGTATAACATTCAATTTTTCCTGACCTATTTCTTTTTGTAATATCATTTACTTTGTGGCACACGTCCCAAATTATAAGTGATGTGTATATAAAACATATTACTACTTAGTCAGGTTCAAATTTGGCCACCCAGACTTTCCCTTTCCTTCACCATGTTCCCGTTACATGATGTATTAATGAAAGTGATTAATTAAAAACACTTTATTGCCATTGATTCTGTGCATATTTTTTCACTTGGCGCCAACTATTTTCTTCACCGAAGATTAACATTCATTTTGTGATTACAGACGGAGCACATGGGAACAACATGGGAACTTTATGTCCCGAGTGACCTTAATAGGTAAAATATTCACTCTATAACACAGGCAACTAGTGACAGACTTGTAACAACCGTTACACCCCGGTTCCACTGTCTTTTAGCATGATACAATATTTCGTCTTTATCTTTTGGTCTTATTCTATGTTCGATGAGTTTATGCAAAACATTTTTAAAGATTTTCATTTGAATTACCCTTTTATACATCATCAGTTGTAATCAATTCCACCTTCAAGCTTTAGGAGTCACCGTTATAATACACAACAGTGCCGGAAATATACAGGACTTTTTCATCTCCTGCACTACATGTAAAATTATTGTGCAGAAACCTGGTCCCTCGTTAAAAATATATGTTTAGTTTAATGATAGAGTGATGACCTTCCCACTGGAAATAGATAACTTTGTTCTATGCATATTTGCACACCCAGTACAGTATATTTCAATTTGTACAGTATATTTCTCAGTACAGTATATTTCAATTTGTACAGTACATTTCTATTTTTATGTACATCATATTTCTATTTTTAGTTCTATTTTTCCTAGTTTAATTTAATTTAATTTTTCTATCGTATTTCTTTTATCCATATTTATTTCTTATTGTAAACTTTAATTCTCTTTTAGGGTCACTGGCAGTCGTATAAGCATTTCACTACATTTCGTACTGTGTATGACTGTGTATGACTGTGTATGACTGTGTATGACTGTGTATGACTGTGTATGACTGTGTATGACTGTGTATGTGACAAATAAAATTTGAATTTGAATACTTAAAGTTAAACCCGCCTCTAGTTTTTCATTCTTTTTTGTGCACATTGTACGGTTTTATAGCCAAAGGCTTCAGAATCTTATCTGTAAATTAGAATCTTAAATCTCATTATTTCTTTCAAGACAAATTAATGAAGTCCAAAGAGTTTACCCAACATAGAAATATTGCCTAAACTGTGAGTGCTCGCTTTTGTGGTGTCCAAGGTTACACCACAGGCTAGTGGGACAAGCTAAAAAAAAAATAATAATTATTATATATATATATATATATATAATATATATATATATTATATTATATTATATATATATAGTTCTAGCATTCTAGAAAGAATAAAAAGCCAAATAAGAGTTTAAGATATGTGTGCTCAAGAGAAATATTGTGCACAACAAACTATCAGCCTATACACTTTTAATCAGTCAAATGCTTAATTGCCAATTATTAATTAACCATTAATTAATCATTAAAACTCCCTAGCTTTTATAGATCAATAGAAAAACAGTGACGTATCTCAGGGCTGCATTACCTCCACCTCATTGCTGATGACTTTTCATACCCGTTTTACTCTTAACCTACAGGTGATGGACTCGTCAATGATTAACTGAGTGATAACATACTGGACGATGTGCATTTTCTTACAAAATAGCCAATCAAGGACTGAAAAACATGTGTCAGGAAAAGTTACAACTAGCTTTCAAAAGTTTCACGTGCTTATGTGCTGTTTGTCAGCGGCAGCGATCACATGGGTCTATGATTCAGGTGTAGAGATTTATCGACGAGTCCTGATGTTGCTTTCTACCCCGAGAAAGTAATCTAATCTAGTCTATTATGCTGCGCTGATTACCATCCAGATTACAGCCAGAAACGTCTGACTCTCTCAAAGTACAGATTAACTACAGACTGGAGCTCTGTAAACAAATCCAGAAAACGTATAAGCGATTGTGGTTTAAGGGTACGGGTAGCCACGCCCTAAACAATTCCCAGTAGATAGAGGGGGATTCTGGATGGTGGCCACTGAGGGACATTTCTTACTCCTGCAAGCACGATAGTTAGACATGTCTAAATATACAGCATTTCTTACATGCAGCTATGCAGTGTTTAACAACTCGAAGAGTCTAATGTAAGTGATGTATCTGAAAAAAAAAAGTTTTCACATGCAACGTGTTCACATAGGAGGGGGAAAAAAATTCTAATTAATTCCTTAGATGATTTATGGTTCTCTCTTACTATTGGGAAATCTTTCACAATAGATTTCTGCATGGAACATTAGACACGATAAAAAGAAAAAAACTCTACAAGTATATCTAAAAACAAAAGCAACTCTTTAATTAATACCATTTTGTCAGTGTCTTGTTCGGCATTTTGCTGATAAGTTTCCTCAAGAGCTCTGCAGATGATGAAAGGTTCTAGCATCCTAAATAGAACTTTAGAACCTAGTATAACTTTGCAAAAAGGGAAACCCCACATAAAAGGTTCTAAGTTTCCCCCCAAAAAGAAAAAAGACTAATGTTTAAGGTGGTCCTTTAAGAATTAAAGAATAAATGCTTGAGGTACAGTAAAAGGATGCAAGAAAACATTTTACTTTGTAATTTTTCTTCATACAGTCACACTTCACTAGAATTTAAGTGAAAAATAATAGAATTGCTAACCCACATCTTTGTCACTATATAAAAGGAACTTTACTGAGTATTGATGAAAGTGACAGAAGAATAGAGCCTATTCATGTTCACCTTTCACACACACACACATCCACACACACACCAGGAAACCTTTCACCTCATTCCATGCAAGCAAAGGCAGGTAACAGGTATGCCATCACACTGAGGGTGTTTACAGAAACATTAGAAACCTCACTGACCAGCGTCCTCTACGTCCTACAACTTCATATCATATCAAACATTAACGATCGGCCATTGGTGACTCAGTGTTAGGTTTCTCACCTGCCAGGCAGAAGGCCTTGCTTCGTTCCCACCCACTATCCAAACCCAAGCCACTGGATACAGTGCCGGTCCCAAGCCCGGATAAAATAGAAGGAGGTTGCATCAAAACGGGCACCCGGGTTATAACCAGTGCCAAGCTGACCCTTCGGTGAGGGAGCAGCCGAAATACTAACAACAACAAATATTAATGATCACATAAAGCAAAGGCACTAAACCGCACCATTACTTTATTTAACTGGTACCCTTACCAGTACAGTACATCTTCTGCATTGTTACTTAGTGAAGGTGCATAAGTGCACAAGTTATTCACCATTTCCAAGTGAAAGATGGAAAGCATTAAAAAATTACAAACGGTAAGTAACAGGGAAAAGTGCATATTAGTAAGATTTGGTTAAGCAATGCACGTGGAAAGATGTTCAGATTAGTGAGCATAAGAGATGACAATAGATCAGAGAGAGATCAGAAAGGTGACCAGAGTGACGATGAGGGGGCGCGCGCCTGCGGCCGCGTCCACGTCCTGATGTTCAACCTTCTAAACTCTGTATGAAAGCAATGCAACAATACAGTTTACTGCAGAGGTGTGCACGTGTGGAAGGGCTTTAAATGCACAGAAAAATGCAATAGTGTTAACAGATTTAAATGCAAACTTTGCGCTATTTTTTTTTTTATTAGTAGTAATATGCAACCTTAATAAAAGTTCGGAGTGTTCAGTACAACCCACACACACAATCTGCAGAAGTCTAAGTTATGAGCGCGTGCGCTATGTGGACACGTCGCAGGTTCTAAAAAAGTTCCGGGCGCACGCGCTCTATCCCTCGCGCTGCTCCAGACATATAAAACACATCCCTCCCGAATTACATTTCACACCCACGGTGTACTGCCGTGTCTCTTACTCACACACACACACACACACACACAACAGTGATAAAGCTGCCGGACATGAGCGTGGAGAAACACTGACCTGTGTGTAAAAGAGCCGACTCGGTGAGCAGAGAGCGTGTACTGTCCCGCTCTGGGGAAAAGGGTGTGTTTGTATACCGAAACCGGCTTCATCAGCCAATCAGAGACTCCGAACCAGTCGGGTAGCGCTGACCCGTCCAATCAGAGCGCGGAATGTAACGAATGCTCGTTCTGAGGCACTGATTGGTCCGCTGTTTGACTTTGGGTAACCCTGGCGTTTGCCCACTCTGACCCTGATTGCTGTGACCTCTGTAAACATTGCCCAATAATAATAATAATAATAATAATAATTTTTTTAATTTAAATTTATTTAATTGTTATTTTATAATAATAACAACAATAATAATAATAATAATAATAATATTTTGTAATATATATCTTTTATATAATATATATTTTAACAAGAATATTATTAATAATATATCTTTAATTAATGTAAAGGCACAGGATGGTGGAGGAACAGTGGTTTAATGGTTATCACTATTGCCTCGCACCTCCATAGTCCGGGTCCCATTTCTGTCTCTGTGTTCATGCAGTTTGCATGTTCTCCCTGTGCGGTGGGTTTCCTCTGTGTACTCCTGTTTTCCTTCAAAAGACCTGCTATCTGGCATTCACAAATTGCCCATAGTGTGTGTGTGTGTGTGCCCTGCCCTGTATTCACTGTCCTCCCCGGACACTGAATACAGGATTAAACAGTATAGATGATGAGTGAGTGAGTAAAGGCAGTACTTAGTATTTAGTACAGTACTTAGGCACTAGTAATCGAGTAAATAATGCAACAACAACAAAAAAAGAAAACAGGTCAATTAATAATCATCATCATATTTTTTGAATGAAGAAAAATACAGGAAATCAAAAAATTAAAATTATGTATAAATATTTAATATTTATAAATTAAAAGTTAAGTAATTCAATGCATTGTTAAGCCTGACCCCTATATGTCCTATTATTATTATTATTATTATTATTATTATTATTGTTGTTGTAGTTGTTACTAATCATAATTTTATTATGTATTTTTTTAACAGTTATTTTAAAGGCAGTATTTAATTGAGAAAATAATACAAAATATAAAGTACACAGTAAGAATAAAAAAGGTTTTTTTTGTTAGAACTTAATAATAATAATAATAATGATAGTAATAATAATAATAAGTTTTTTTTCCTGAAAAAGCACAGGACATCAAAAAACAATTAAGACCTGTTAAAGCATATAGTATATAAGTGATGTGCTTTTCTAAGATAAGTAATTTAGTGTATTGGTAATTCTGACCATCATATTATTATTATTATTATTATTATTATTATTATATCCAATATCACCACTTTTTCTGCTCTTAAGGCATGGGTTAGTTGAAGGCGTTGATCCTATACACAGATCAATACAACGATCAGAGGAAAATACAGCATCTCACAAAGTTATAGCATGCTCCCTGTACTGGTGAAAAAATAGACAACATTTTAAACAATTAGCAGTGTAAACTATAAATATTAATGTTTTGAACGAGCTTTGAATAAGTCATCATTTACACACACAGAAATAAAAGCAGGCGTCTAAGCAGAAACATTTTAAAGCTTTATTATGGAGTGTTCTCCTTCGCCCCCTGGCGGCGGTGCGCAGAACTGCAGTAACTCCTGCTGTGACCTTTATACACACTTCCTCTGAATCCTGACAGCTGCGAATGACAAGTGCATGTTAGTGCAAACTACTGAGAGTCACTGGAGCTTCCCTTTAGTCCTGGGGGAGGTATGATAAAAAAGAAAGCATGGCTTAATATGATTATAGACAGATATGCAAGAAACCCGTAGTTTTTTGAGAAAATATCTGCACCACATTATTATGACTATACAGTATGTGGTTTCCTTATTTTCTGGTTGGAATATACTTAAAGCATGTCTAGAAGTGACACAAAAATAGTTCTAATTTTCAAAAAAGGTGTATTTTTGGTCAGTCTGAAGTTGGAGTATTTTCGAGACAAATAGCTAGGAATCCTGAAACAGCCCTTTCTTAAATCATATAATATTTATATGCATTTTTGAGTTAGTATGTTGAACATCCCTGTATGTGCACCTGACCTGGAAAAGACCCTGCGAGAAAAACCTGATAATCCATTAGCTTCTAGTATATACATGCACTTCAATAGAACCTATGACCTTTTATACAAAAACATGCATAATAACACAAATATGCTAATATATGTTTTTAGTGACCTACAAATAGTGTGAAAACCTTCGGCGCCACTGTCGGCATCGTCTATACCGCTTTATCCTGTATACAGGGTCAAGGGGGGCTGGAGCCTATTCCAGGAAGCATAGGGCACAAGGCAGGGTACACCCTGGACTCCAAACATCTCCCAAATGTTGATTTATAATGTTAATGCCAGCTGGTTGTACCCTCTTGTTTAAAGCACAAGTCACACCAAGTTAGTCATTGTTTCTTATTTTATTGTCTTAAAAAGTTACACGATACCCCGAGGGCCGGGGAAATCATATACGCTAAACATTTAACACCACGACTACACAAGTAGGGACTTTTCAATATTACAAGCTTTACAAAAAAAAAATCCCTCTTTGAAGTTATTATACCGAGTATGACAGATAAACATCTCTTACAGCTCGACGTAACGTCACAATGAGGAACGATGTCTTGGAGAACGCTAAGAAACCCATCATGATAAGGGAAGACATCTTATGGACTATCCGCATTTCGTATGAAATATGTTCAGTATAAACACAGCATCCGTCGTGGATGGATCGTCTGTTCGTCGGTCTTGTTTACAGCCGTTACACATCAGGCATTTTAGTGCAAACATTGTTTTTTTTAAATCGCCATCCTCTTCACCGTTCTCTCAGAAAAGTCACGTTTCAGTGTCTGTGTGAATGTGTGTGTAGGTGTGTGTGGGTGTGAGGAAGCAGAATGCAGAGCGCTGGACTCGTCTCTCTGACACACATGGTGAATAGAGAGGAGAGATGTCTTAAATTAAACGTACACTCCTTCAAATGGATCTTTAAAAGGCTTAGTATAGCGGTGTTCACAAATCTGTATAGATGTGCGAAAGTTAATCAGGTTTGGTGTAAATCAATATTTCATATAAGAAAGAAAATAATACATACATTTTATAAAACTGGATAAAACTGCCCTTAACTGTAGTCAGTAAAAACATGTTTGGTGTCTTTCTCCCATTTTGCACTGGAGGTTTGAGGCTCAGCAAGTAAGGAAAGATGAAGCATGAATGGCTTAAAAGACCAAAGATCCGATTCTAAACAATAAAATAAGGTATAAGGCAACATAAATGTGTGTATGTACAATACTGTGCATGAGTCTGGGGGGGATAATGTAGCATACTCTTGGAATGAAAGAATGAATGAATAACCGTGACACTAGCTTGTCCTGGGTACCTGTGAGCTCATGCATGTGAAACGGGTGAATAGTGCATTTCTCAGAATGTGTTGCATGAGCAGCGGTTTGAAGAGATGCATCTGGTTGGTTTCACATGGCCCAGAGGAAGAATGTCGTAATAGATTCGACTCTTCCTGGTTGGCAGCTGCTGTCGGCTGACAGGTGAGACCTTACCAGAGGGTGGGAACTGGCCGAGCATTTTTTTTAAAGCCATAGCTGGTGTACCCAGACCATCATATATCGTAATTATCCATCCATCCATCCATCCATCTAACGATTTAGGAACTTCTGTAGTCCAACAAGGGGCATGGAGGCCAATGGTGACCATTGTATTTATTTCCATTTGGTCGACATTTACACGCACATTCACACACTACGGGCAATTTGGAAATGCCAGTTAGCCTCATCTGCATGTATTTGGACTGGGGGAAGAACTCAGGACGCAGGATCTGGAGGTGCAAGGCGACAGAGCTAGCTGCTAAGCATATAGTAATTAGCCTAACAGTTAATATGATTATGTCATAGAGCAATCATATCAATGACAGATCTAGGCTGATATTACCTGCATTTTTGTACATAAAGCACGTAATTATAGCCCCAATACAATCTGAGGGTGGACAAAGGACATGTCCTTAAATGCAAAAATTGAGTTATTGGACTGAACATGTTTTTTTCCTCATTTGAGCACAGATACAATACCATCCACTTGATCTACTTCTATTTTACAATTTTACCATATCGAGTCTGTTCCCTGTTCCCATGTGACGAATGTGTCCCGTTTAAGATGAAATATTTCCTTAATATGATCTAGTTTATTTTATTGCAACTTTTTAAACACAACAAAAATATTAGTTATGATTTGATGTTTGAGAGGTTTTTGAAAATAATTTTATCAAGGAAAATACATGGCTTTTACAGGTTCTCATTATACGCTAAACAGCAGGGGAACATAGGACACTTTGTCCATCTACCATAATGTCCGATGGAAATCTGGGTACCATAGCACCCTGGGAATGTAGGGATGATCGCTATGACTAAGTGCTAAGAAACAGAATGGCTGCTTTAAACCCTGTGTTGTCCTTTTTGTCATAAACCACAAAGAGATACTGAAGAACTTGACATTGTTAGCTATTTAAGCCTCCAGTGCAATACCTAAGAAGCAAACGTTAGACACCAAACACGTCTCGGCTGATCATTTGGGATGAAAGTAAAATTAAATAAGCTGGATAAAAGTGTGTGCCAAATTAAACAGAAATGTAAGGTAAAAAAAAATAGAGCTATTTAAATAAAATCCTGAAGATTAAGAAGTCGTGTGTTCTTTAAAATAGTCCGTAGTCAAGAAGTTGATAAATTTTTAGCACTTTATCATGGGTAACGTTAGCACCTTCACCATCTGCCTCAGCTCAGAAAGCGCCCACAGCTCAGTCACAGTTTGCAAGCTGCTAATCGTGGGCTTGACCAAATGGAAGAAACGCCATTCGTGTCACTATTAGTCATCGTACCAAAGTGTGGAGGTAGCAGTGTGTGTGTTGGTTTTTTTTTTCTTTCTTTTTTTTCTGTTCAGTAGTTCAGAGCACCGGCTTAAAAGAGAAAGTTGAAAAGATAAGCGGCTGGTGGGGAGCATCCATCATGTTTTCATCCTGTCCTGGGTATGCAGTTCTTTGCTTTTTTTTTTTTTTATTTTAGCCAAGAAAATAATAGCACCTGTTGTATCCAAAAAAAAAATTTTTTTTTACAACACATGCCTGATGATGTGCATGTCTGCAAAAATTTGTACGGTGGCAATTCATCTATAAACTGAGTTTTTTTTTGTTTGTTTTTTTGGTAAAACCAACAGATAAGCACGGTTTCTGAATTCTGGATCCGAATCATGAAAGGACGCTGAGAAAACGGGTCTCTAGAGCAGGTGCATGTGTGAGAAACAAGTCCATCTCCGTGGAACAAGGTGTGGAACTATGATTGACCTGAGAGTAGAGAACCAATACTGAACACGGTACAGAACGAGGCAAATCTGCAAAGAATACGGAGACCCGTAGTTCCCTAGATCGACAAATAGAAAATCAAAATCATGATAGAAGTTTTATACAACAAACAGCGTTAGTCATTATGAAGTGGGTTTTTCTTCAACCAATACCTAAAAATAATGTTGTTTTAATGTGTGTGTTTTAATCCGTCTCATGACTCGTCCTTTCCCCCATGCTCCAGTGCCTCGTCTAGACGCTGGTAATTGAGGCTTGTTTCTCCGGACGGGTGGCGGGTGGCTCGGGAATGGGCCGGAAAGCAGGAACATGGTACGGAGGCGGGGGTCTCTTGCCGCCCATGTGTCTGGGACTCAGAGCCATGTTCTGCCGCCGGTTATTGTCCACGTTGCTTGATGTGTTGGAAGCAAGGCTCTCGCGAGTGCTGTGGCCCAGATAGGGAAAGATAAAGAAGACAGAGTAGAAGAAGAAGAAGGAGAAGAAAAAGGAGATAAAGTACAAGGTGTTATGATGAAGAAAAGATGACGGGTTAAATAGTAACAGGGTGATGATGGTGATCAGCAGGAAAGCAAGAGGGAAAAGGAAAGACGCACAGAAATGAAGCGAGACAGGAAAGCACATTTGACCCTGGTTACACTTTAAGGGAAAAGTAAGCCATTTTTAATCTTTGTTTTCGCCCTTAACACCTGGTGATTATAAGCATCTTGTATTTAGAATGAAAGTCAAGACGTTGATTTTAAACAATATACTGAAATACTTTTGTTTAAAAATAGCATCAAGTAGAATTTAGGGTTGTTTCTGATTCATTCCTTTTTAACCTTAATTTGAGTGAAGATGAATTTACTTTTACGAAATCTTACTGCGAATCCTGTTACACGATGTGCGAATCAGCTTACAAAAGCCACAAACGTGTTCCTGGTGCCGTTTCAATTCCACGCTGTTCACAATTACTCTACATAAACTCTGACTAACGTGCCAACTCCGTCGGTAGATGTTTAGAAGATGATGCCAAAACACTGCTACGCTCCGCAGCTCAGCTTGGCCATGAGAACAAAGCGAGGTTTGCTGGGAACGAACAATTTTCCAGCAGAAACCGAGACATTTCTATTATTTGTTTAACATCTGTCCAAACTAGGTCTCTGAGCCTGTTTACACCTGGTTTCTTCCGTTTTAAGATTTCAAAGATGCTCATGTAATGAAATTCGAAACAGATTTAATTTCGAACCAGCCACATCAGGAGGTCCGAGGAGCAATTTGGTAAGATGGATTAGAGTGAATGCAGCTGTATGTTTAAAGCCCAAACCCTAAACGATCTCTTTTCCAAACCATTTCAAAACTACTGAAAGAAATGAATCAAGAAACAACACCGAGTGGTGGTTGTGAAATCTGCTGATTTGCACATTTGTGCATATTTCAATCCAGCTAAACAGAGGTACATCACACTCGAAATATGGATGGATAAAATGAAGATGCATAAAATGACCAGGAGTATACAAGACTTCAGATAGTGTAATTTCATCCATCTTGGAGACTCTGTAGTCCAATTAGACCGTGGAGTCCAGTGGTTATTATTGGAGGCCATTAGTGACCGTTGTATTCATTTCCCACTCATTTATTTTCCCGACAGTGGTAAGACCTCCAGGCAATATGGGCAAATTTGGCAACCCCAATCGGCCTAATCTGCATGTCTTTGGACTGTGAGAGGAAACCAGAGTACCCAGGGAAACCCACCCAGCACGGGGAGACCATGAAACTCAATGCATGCAGACCCTGAGGCGGAAATTGAACCCGGATTTTGGAGGTGTAAGGCGACAACCAATAAGCCACGGTGCCACCAGATACAGTCAATCCATTCCCTGAATGCTCATGTTTTTTTCTGTCAGAATTCATTACAAAGATAGAGAATTTACGCCTTCTCCTGGAACCAAAAAATGCCAACCATACTGGTTTTAGACAGTCCCAGCTGATTTGCCACAAGAATTGAAAATATTCTTCCCTAGAACCACACCAAAGGAGATCCAAGAACGAGTTGAGGGTGAGAATTTGTGTCTTTAATCTAGCCCCGCTCCACCTGGAACCGATTGGTATGCTTTGAACACATCCAATTATTTAAAAAAATACATAAGAAGTAAATAAATAATTAAAGGAACATCGGGTTCTGATCGGCTGTTCAGTAACCGGGCTCTTGTAACCGAGGAACCTCCAATCACATCACTATAAAACGGTTGGAAAGTTTGATGACTGAGGTTTGATGCTTTAGTGGTTTTAACTGCAGGGTCTGTATACAGTGTGAGCACGGGATGCCAAGGAGGCTCACTTTTTCCACAGATTGCTGTCTGTTTGCCGGGGGAAAAAAATGATGTAGCTGCCTGTTTTGTTTTTTTTTTAAACCCGGTCACTTATTCTAATGCTTGTTTTAGGTATTGGGTCATAACGCTTACAATCTACATAGGGCAAATCAAAAACGTTTATATAAATAACTTGAATTTCCATTTCTTTCTTGTTCTTTTGTTCATTACACTACAGATTAATTCACAAAATTAAGTAAGAATGAATGCAACACATACACACACCACACGTACGCACAGGACTGAGGGAATAAACACAACAAACGGAATACAACATGAAAAACAGAGCTTTGTTTAATAATAAAAAAAAAAAGATTCACATAATTAAGAGGGGGGGATTAAAAACAAACATGGCACATGTTTTTGCTTCTATGAATGTGTGAAATGCTTGACTTAGGGGATGTTTTTGGAGCTACACAGCCTGTCACTAGTATCTGTACACTCCAGCTGTACTGTTCCTTATCGCTGATCTAGTACGCTCAGGTTTACACCCTTTTGTACCATTAGTATATATTTTTAACCTAGGAAGCGCATATAGGGTGGCATTGGCTTTGATCACTTTGATTCTGTGTGCTGATGTATTTTCTTTTAAAACAGAAGGTGTCGCTGTGTTGCTTGACTGACTTACACAACAGCCAGTAGGATATGAGATGCACCATACACCTAAACAAATCTCATGGTACCGTAGTGAACTTGCAGAATTTAGAGGACAGAAGGGACTATCAGTCGCCGATCAACCATAGTGTTGACTTTAATAAAAAATAATAATTATCCTCGACTACAAGAGTGTATAGGATTTTATGGTCCTATTGTATGTCTTACCTGAAGACCTTAAAACAATACATTATCAGTCAAAAGTTTGGACACACCATCTAACTCCATGGGCTTTCCTGATTTTCTTTTGCTTTCTACACTGTTAAACAATGCTTGAGGCGTCCAAAATATTCATAAGTCTCCTCTGAACAGTTGATATTGAGATTTAGCAAGGATATGCTACTTCTGCTCTGTAAATCCTTCATAACGCCTCTAATCTGAGGTGCTGTTGGTTAATTGGTGATTTCTAAGGCTGGTAACTCTAAATAACTTTCTCCTCTACAGCAGAGGTAAGTTTTGATCTTGCTTTCCTGGGAAGGTCTTCATGAGAGCCAGTTTCATCATGGTGCTTGATGGGTTTTAAAAATGCACTTGACACAATACTGTTCTTGCAAGAAACTATCTCAGAAAGTCTGACCTCCATGTCTTATAACATCGACTGACTACTGTGATTGTTGTTGTTACTTAATTCTATAATTATAATAAATGTACAAAATAAATCACAAAAGAAAAAACATTGAATTAAAAGGTGTGTCCAAACTTTTCACTGGTACTGTAGAGTAGCACTAAGTGGCGAGCACAAAAAGCTTTAAAATGCCACTTAAAAGATGATTACAGCTCAATTATCTTTCTTTCAGATTAAAAAAAAAAGATACGAATATCATTCTAGGGACCACACACAGGTGTAATTCACTAATAAAACATGCATGAACTAATCAGAAGTTTATAGTTTTATGATAAAATTGCCTATCTACTGTTAACAGAGTTAAAGCCCAATTTAAAGACAAGGCTCAACTTTGACCTGCGTCTTCGGAAGGCTGTCGTCCACCAATCGGAAAAAAATTGGTTGCTTTTAAAACGCCTTTTAAAATGAAGTAAAAAAAAAAAAAGTATTACTAACATACTAATAGTTAAATATTTTCGAGCAAACTATTTGACAAGTTTTGTCACATTTTATCATAAGCCTGAGTGTCTGTTTACTCGTTGCATGACTGTGTTTCTTGTTCTGAGAGTGTACAGCGACTTCCCATACTCAAGCAATGGTGCGATGATAATACCCTCTTGTTTCTATTTGCTGCTGGATTTTACAGGATGGAGATATGTCGATTGCTAAATTAAAAAAATGCAAGCAGATGAGGAGAAATCAGCAGAATTAGCCTACTGCATGGAACACATTATTCAAATTTTACATCCCAACTAGTTTTTGGCTCAAGTCTAAAGACATTTATTGGACTGTTATGTGGGAATGTTGGAAGAATGCACAGACTGTAAGCTTGACAGCGTTCAGACATCGAGGAAGCAGTGCCACAAATGAAAAGGATGTACTGTCGGGACTGGAGGGCAAGGACACAAACATGGCAGAAAAGCAGAGTTGCACTGTGCGCTCGAGACATCCAGGTTAATACTGTACTTGAATCTATAAACTTAAGGATAAAGGGTTTTGGGTTTTGTATGTGTTTAGAGTAGGAACACTTAACTTATAACTTAATTATCAAGCTTTACGTAAGTTGAATCTGTGCAGCACTCGAGATTATAAATTCTTCCTTACAGTAATATTTCTGTCTTTCGCCAAAAAGCTCATTTTTTATTCGTAACCTGTGAATATTTGTGTTCTACTTCTGAAAGAGCGCACAGTCCAACCAAGCCACAATCAAAGAAATATGAATAGCAATCAATGTACACTTGAAGAACACTTTTGCATACTAAAAAAAGAAAGAAACAACATTGAAAAAAAAAAAAAACAGAAAATTAAATGCAAACAATTATTTAGGTGTAAACACTTCCACAACAAAATTGGTAGAGGTATAACCACTAAAAAAAATATATATATACAGGTCATGTGGCTATTAACATTTAATAATTGAATAAAATTAGATTACATTTGTGACCTAAACAATTAGGTAGGTTTATATTTCATTATTTTTTGTGAGCAAATGCTTTCTGATTTAAAAAGTTCACTAATTAGCATGCTGAAGGACAGGATGTTTGGCAACCAATGAAAGTCTAAGAGCTGCTTTTCTGTAATTATGACTGCACGATACATCACTGTGCTTTTTAAGCAATATCTAATGTCCTAATTAATAAAATGCTTGTGACTATAGAGCTAGAATGAGTAGTGATAAACTCCAGACTTTTAGACTAACAGCATGGTCGGTCATTCTCATTGAGCATAGCGAGCATAATCTCATCTCATCTTCTATACCGCTTTACCCTGTATTCAGGGTCGTGGGGACCTGGAGCCTATCCCAGGAGGCTTAGGCCATGAGGCAGGGTACACCCTGGACAGGGTGCCAATCCATCGCAGGGCACACACACATACACACACTCACACACCCATTCACACACTATGGACAATTTGGGAACACCAATTAGCCTAACTTGCATATCTTTGGACTGATGGAGGAAACCGGAGTACCCGGAAGAAACCCACCAAGCACAGGAGAACATGCAAACTCCATGCACACAGAGACGGGAATCGAGCCTGGCTGAGAATCGAACCCGTACCCTGGAGGTGCAAGGTGACAGTGCTAACCACTACACCACCGTTCCGCCATCCGAGCATAATTTAAGATGTCATTTACACACTTCAGGTCTATCAAAAGCAAAAAATAGCGACTTCCCAATGGACAGTATGGTACGATTTTAAACAACTTTTTGTCATGGTAAAGTTCCGACCCTGAAGACTCTTATATTATGAAACTCCTTCTGACCAATCAGAATTGAGCATTCAGCTATGCCGTGGTGTAGCATGCTGTAATTTACCATACCGTGCTGTCCAGTGGAAAAATACTAGTAGGAGCTGCTGTTGTACATAACCAGATTGATATTTTGATTACATGGATACCATACGGTATATTCTTGCATGTTATGTTTTTCTTCAGTCTGAAGCATCTGCTCAAAATAGTTTCATGTGCCTATTGATAGTGGCGTACGTGGCCTTCCAGTACGTGTGCCACTGCTATATTAGTGAATACAATTCATTTCACAGTAGTATAAATCTCATTCACAGAGGTTGTTACCACTGATAAACCAGCTAAAGATGTGAACATTCTGGAGTAATTCTAATATTTTATAAAACATAGGTCATGTTAAAAAAAATCCTACTTGTCAGAGTGAGTAAACAAAAAAAAAAGAAATTGTGCTATAGTACACTTGTCTATTCACAGAATAGCATACTGCTCCAGTTCAAGCAGGAGAACTACTCTGGCATCCAAAACAAGAGTAGGAAACCCAATACTGGACCTGAGTGGCTTACCGTGGGGAATTAAATCCACTGTCCACAGTCACACTGCTGGAGTCCATGCTGTCCAGACGTGTGGAGTGGGCAGACTTCTGGCTGTTGCTGCTCTCGCCCTCTTTGGGACTAAGAAAGGTTAGGTTCTTTTCAAACTTGCGCTGGAGGTCTCGTTCCTTCTCCCGGTCCAGAAGCCACTTCATCGTCCCACCGCCTTCCAACACTTTTTCCTCCACTTTGTTTTTATGGCTGGTGTCCTCAGACTCATCATCTGATACGTTGTAGTAGTCAAAGGTGGTTTCCATGCACGAGGCCTGCTCTTGACCAGAGGATGATGGTACAGACAACGGGAGAGGAGCCTCAAAATGTTCCTGGTTCTCCAGGACCTCCATGGACTTTGTATGTGGAGATTTGTGCATTGTACCTGGCCTGGAGAAACTGCTTTCCACATAGTCCACAGGTTTAAACAAAGTATCTTGGCTGTAAACCTCTGCTATTTTGTCCAAGTCACCTGAGTCAGGGTTGTGTTGGTGCATCAAGCGTCCATTATTCAAAGGCTCTGGCATCTGGTTAGGCACAGATAATGTTATACTGTTCGGGCCCATTGTGGACTCATCATTATACTCTACAGGGTGAGGTGAGGTCAGAATCTGGGCTGTATGTTCAGTAGGAATTCCTTTCCAAACACTATCTGTAAAATCATGGTTGGACTTTACCAGAGAAGAAGGAGCAGAGTACGACACCTCATTCGCTGCAGTATGCTGGAAATAGTCATCCACAGGTGTTTTTAGGGTGCAAGCCTTAAGGTCAGTAAAGGCTGTTAAACAGTCTTTGCTTTTACTCTTCTCCAGCGTTCTACAGTGCATGGCATCCTCTGGGGCACCCCTCCCAACATCAGGCACACACATGTCAGAGTTCAACCTAGCAGCAGAGTGCATAGTACGAGAGTAGTGACTCTTCTGGGCAGATGCCCTCAAAGTCCCATCATCAGTGTAGTACCTATTCCGATCATCTGGGCTGCACTCAAAGTCGTCAATGGTGCCTAAGAATGGTCCTCCTAGAGGGCCCTTCGAATTGTCCATGGATCGTGACCTCTCTTTAGCCTTATCTGATCTTTCGTTCCGTGATTTCCTTTCCTGCGTGTGGCTATGGCTGCGATGGACTTTGGAATGTGATTGCGCCCTTGAGGGTTCTGGAAAGGGCATCTCTGTCCTTCTCTTGGCTAGCTCTCCTGACACATCCCATTCTGGTGCTGTAGTGAAGTGTGACTCCACGATGTTTGGGTTGCTATGCACCAGGTACTTTCCCCTGTTTCTCTCCATGGACATCATGGTCTCTCTTGGAGAGCGCACCAGAGAGGAGCTGTAAAATCTGTAATCCCGGTCATAGGATATATCCAGATTTGAGCCTTCAGACCGCTCTCCTCTAGAAGCGCGTGTTTTGCTGTGGGATCGTGAGGATTTGCCCTGTTGGACCTTCCGGTGACTACGGCTGCGTTTGCTCCGAGTGCTCTGTTGAGCCGACGAGTTAGCTTTGCTTCTCTGAGCCTTCTCCTCCTCTAGTCGTTTCATCACGGCTGTATGCCGGGCCAGATTCTCAACTGTCAGGTCTGGGTTGATCCGTCGGATAATCTCCATCTCCACATCTCGTGGGACAGTGCTAGGTGTCTCCTCATCCCTCAGAGGCCACTCTTCAGGAGGAAACTGGGCAGAGAATGTAGCAAGATGCTTCGACTTGTCTTTCTTGAAGCTTAGCCGGAAGAGTTTCAGGCCAAATTTCTTTGATTGCTTCTCGCTGCCCCCACCGCTACTGCTCCCATCCCTCTGCCTGCTGTTGCTACCTTCCGTCTTGAAGGCGAAGCTGAGTGCACTTTTGTTCTTCTCTATGGACTGTTGAGGTGGAGGAGATACTGGGTGTGGGGGTTCCTTATGTTCCTTGGACCTTCTCTGCAGCGTGGAGTTGTGCGCATTAGGCATCTCCTCCCGATAGCCATCACTGTAGGGGTCAGTATGGTTTTTATGGTGTGATCGTTCCCTGACACAGCCTGAAGCTGAGGGGGTCATGGTGCCAGAGGGAGGAGAGGAGCACGGCTGCATACTCCCAGGTATCCTCTCGTCCAGATGATACCACTTGCTATTGGTGTGAATGAGTGAGGGTGTGATGAAGTATGTCTGTGGGGTAACAATAAAGTAGCCCTCTGGGGTTGGATAAATCTTGCGCTCTCGTACCAGCATATTAAGGGTATGCCTCAGGACCTCGAGGGTTGGAGTTGGAACTCCTGCAGGAAACACAACAATCAGGTTAAAAGAGCTACTTCTAACAATAACAACACAGACATTAATTAATATGGGTTATCATTATAATTATAAAATCCATAATACAATAGCAAATTAGTCACAAGGAACAAACTTGTCACATTAGAAATTATACCTCTAAAAGTGTACCAACAAGGCCTGTGATATTTGTCCATGACGAATATAAATAAGAGAGAGAAATTAAAAGGGCTCTGTTTTGTTTTTTTATGTTCCTTTGGAGGACTGATCATCTTAATCTTTTGGTGATAACCAACACAAGATGTCAGTATAGACGAAATATTTCGAAGTAACATGTTATATTTTGCTCAACACCATCAAATCAAAACACCAATGGGGGGAAAATCATTTGGAAGAATGATATTCATCCAGTCAATGCCAAGTTGCTTTCAAGCTGGTGTGGTGTCTTATGGTGGTCCAACACCTTACTAAGATGTTGGCGTTTCCTTGAATATGCCACTAATCTGTGTAATTCCTAAGCCATAATTACTCCACTCATTATTATCACCATCTCATCTAGTGTTCAAACAAATGAGAGGATTTTGACACACCATGCAGACACAACACTGCCAGGTCTGCCCTCGCTGTCTGGTTCGTTCCTTTCAGAGCGTCACTTCACGCACATAGCGTCCTTGCCCTTACCCTCTGTTACATCATTGAGTCCTTAACGCCAGTCTGGCATGATGCAACATTTTCGACTAGAGAAATATGCATGAGGCAATTATAGCATTAAAGGTACAGATGCTGAAGAGGGGAGACACCAAGAAAATGTGGTTCTTTTTTAAATCCGAATAATACTGCAAAGGGTGTTATGTTGATGTAATCACTGTGAAAGTACATCAGTTTGAAAAGCATTCGATGAAACTTATATTTGAATTGTGTGCCTTTTTTTCTTTGTTGCCTTCCAACAGGCTCAAGACATATATACCATTCCAATACTCTTGAAAGATAATTCCATGGCCTGGAAATATACTTGACACAAAGAATAAAAGCACCAATCCTACTGGTGTGGGTAGGATCATCACAACGAACTAAAAGTATGTGAGTGCCATCTTTTGAAAATTGACTCCATAGGCAACTTAAATGCACAAACCCAGAAAAATTGCTCGCAAAGCCATGTTTTTTCGCTTGCCGCAAGCCAGTTCTTAGTAGGTTTGCATTTAGGTTTGAACGGGCAGTAGCACCAAACATGAACTAGCATCTTTGGTGGAAAAGGGGTAAGGGTGCATCGGGAGTTTGCCTAATGATCCAACAGTGGCATCTTGGTAGTGGTGGTGCTTCAGTAAAACAACCTTCTAATCAGTACCCCAGAGCTTATACCCACTGAGCCACCACTATCCTAAAGCTCAAATAATATTCCAATGCCACTTATCATAGGGCACTGGATATGTTTATTTACAGACATTTAAACCGCCCAGCCTGACTTCAACTTCTTTAGTATTGACGCGTCCAGACTAATGCTTAAGAAGGCATATGTAAACATGGTACCACACTAAACGTATGTAAAAATGTAACCTACATTGTTGTTATAATCTAAGGTATAGTAGTCACTTAGCACACATTTCATCCCATTTATTTTACCTCTCACACACTGTGTTCAATGCTTGTGCTCGTGCTCTATAAATTTGAGTAATGCACCTCACATGGTTTGCAGGATTTCGGGGCTGTAATTTTTCAGCTGTCAGGGACTAGCAGTGTTGTGGAACAAAATGGGAGTAAATCAGATACACTCTTTTGTTTTAAATAGTCTTGTATCACATCCAGTGACCATTTCTCATCTAATCGCTGGTTTACGGCTAAAGAAAAATAAGCTTCCATGATCATACCGACTGAAATAAAACTTTACACGTGGTCTTTTGAGAAAGGAATCCTTTACCATATATTTGAGATATATATTATATATTTAAACATACACATGCTCAAGAAAGTCTAAAAATGACTGAAGTTTTGTTTTTTTCGCAGAATGGGTTCCTTTTATGTTTTTGTCTCTTGGGCTTTTCCTTTTTCTCAGGGTCACCATATCAGATCATTTAATCCGTGAGTACCTGGCACCTATTTCTTTAGGCTTGGGACTGGCACAGACAATGCCCTGCATCTCCAGTGGCTAGATATTACATATGGGCATAGGGTTGAGGGCCTTGTCCAAGGGCCCAGCTGTGGCAACCTGGATGTGGATAAGCTCAAACCCTCTAATTAGCAATCTGGAGCACCAGCCTCCCTGTAGGTAGACAGTTCTCTAACTTTTGCATCATACAGCCATTTATTTCATGCAATTAAGCAAGAAAAACTGAGATATCATTGAACTTAATGTAATGAATAGTAGAACCTGGGAAGAATGTGGCGAGATGCTCGATGAGTGTCTCCTGTGTGACGGTCTTGCGTGCGGAGTTCATGGCCGAGATGGCCAGGCACAGGATGTCCCCCAGCGGGATAAACTGGGACTGACTGATAGGAGACATGCTGATTGGAGACACATCACCTGTAGGACGAAAGGAAAAAGGTTAGTGGGTTTGTCAGGAATGTTTGCATGAAGAGGCATTGATCACATGAGGAATATACTGTGTAATACGCAGACGAATTAATAAAACATCCTCTTTTGTGTTTTGTGGTAATATAAAAGGAAATGGTGAGCATCTAGGACTGCATAAATAAACATGCTAAACTGTGATCTTGATTTGTTTTTTGAAGCATTACATAAACCAGGGCATAAAACAGAACAGCCCTTTTCCCCTTTATTCACTGTCACCTGTGACCATTGACACTGCAACACATGACATCAAGTGCGGCAAGTGTTTGCTGTTGTTCCTCATTTCACTGCTCCCTATTTTCTCGGTGCACCACGGCAGATGACAATTTTGGTGTTATTGTAATGGCACACTGTTTACTAAATCCCCCTTTCTAATTTATAAAGGCTTGGGAATGATTAGGTTCAACTGGTTGGTACGATCCCCTCATTCCCCTTTCCACCAGGGCGGATTCGGAAACGGTACCCAATTCAAACCAGTTTTTAGTTTTAAGACAGCCAAAGCACCAACCCTCAGACAGAATAACTGGTTCCATGATGACACCAACACTTTGCTGCGCCAGGACAAAGAACCATATATACGCCTGGGGCTGTGGGCATGATTATCACAACCAAGTATAATTTTGTGACCACTATCTTTAGACAAGGGACTAAATATTCAATGGGAATGTAGAGACGTACACAGTATACGTAAGGGACGCAATAACGTGACTCTCTAGCCCATGGAAAAAACAAGGACAGTTCTTAGGAGGTTCACTATTGAACCGGCTCTAAACCAACACTGGGATCGCACTTTGGTGAAAAAGAGGCCTCGGTGGCTGAAGTCCGTTCCCTGACCGGGAATCAAACCTGACCCATCCTGCATGTGTGTTCAATAAGTCTGTAGAAGAAATGATAGAAGAAATAACTTTGGAAACCATCGAGTGAACAAAACAAGTGCCAGTGAAAAGGAACAACATGTCCAGTCCGGTTAAACAGACATCTTATATTATGTACTGAATAATACATTGCTAATTATTAAACAATGACTAAATGAGCAAAATGAACATGGGGTGAATGAGTCATGGCGGCACATGCTGCCGCACTCGCCAATTGTGCATCGCATACAGATTCTGTTTATCAAGCAATTATTTCAGAGAATGTGCATTATGAAATCATAATTGGCAGAAGAACAGAATCATTGCCATGATTAGTTGTGCAACCACCCATCAATTCGGTTACATTTAAACTTTAGTCTATTTCACACAGCCTGTTCAGGGAGGGAATATATGGTGCCATTGTTACGCCTTTGCATTCCGTATGAAAGGAACAGAGGCGCCGTCGTTGTGCCTTTAAGCTAAAAGGTAGAGAAAAGCACAGAAGAGCAAAATTTGTGACAAGGCAGGACAAGATCTGTGTAAAAACGGAGTAGATCCCTATGGCACTTAATTTGTGCTAAACCTATAGTGCATTGAAAATAATGAAAAAAAATCAGCTGAGACTGGATCAGTAGTGTACAGTGCTTGTTTTTGGATCACATTTAAAAAAATGTGCCCTACGATTGGTTACAAGAATTCATCTTTATTTATAATTGGTTAGAAATAGGAAACGATTCTAGACTGCAAAAGCAGGACTATGTTTTTGTCAGTTAAACACCTGTACAGTGAGAAACCAAAGTGAACTGGTGAGACTGTGAGCTCAGAGCAGAGTGCTGCTTTTGGTGAGTCAGGTAAATTTGCACAGCTTGCAATCCAACACCATCCCCTTGTCGTTTAGAATGTAATGGAATGTGCAGCATTTCCGACACGTGGTACATTTAACACTAGACCAACAATGCTCTTGTGTAGGTGCCAGGTCTACTCTGATAACGAAACGCTGCTTGAAAAGGTCTACCGAGATGGCTGATCGTGATTATTTAATTACGATACATCTGTATTATTTAAATACTTAATTATTTCACACAGGTAAAGTGACAGAAATGCCTTTGTAGAGCATTGTATAAGTGGAAAGCTAAGCTGATTAACCTGAAATGCCCAAATTAGCAAAGAACACAAGGAGATCCTGGAATGACTTTGCAAACTGTTGGTGGCAGAAACCTTAAACAACCTTAAAGAGCCTCTGGATCATCCCTAAAGTTGACCTGAGACTGCATGGCTAAAAACTGGGCATTATTTGGGTTTAGCAAAGCAAATACTCATGGAATAATGACAGCAGTGATTAATAATTCAGCAGGCTTGAATCAAGGAAAGAGAACAACTAGGGAGATTGCTGAAAATGACTGGAATTGGGTTCTGAATTTCTTTTTACACAGAGCAAATGTGGTCCAGAAAAAAATAATAAAATCATGAATGACTGTGAACAGAGATCGATGGAGTTGTATCAAAGAAAAAATAGTAGAAATCACAGCTATGTTTAATGGTAAACAGAATTTCCACAATATGATGACAACTCACTAGATTGAGACGAAATACCCGTGTTACCATGAGAAAACCATTTGTTAGTAAGAATCAGGACAAACTAACGTCTTCAGATTGTTAGGAAGCATAAAGATTAGACTTCAGAGCAATGGAAAAAGGTCATGTGGTCTGATGAGTCCAGAGTGAAGGGTGCGTCAGTGTAAGAAGGAAATCTCATAAAGTGATGCACACCTCGTGCATTGTGCCCACGGTACAAGCCTCTGGAGGCAGTGTTATGATCTACAGTTGCTCAGTTGTACTGAATGACCATTTTATCAAATCTATGCGGCCTTTCTTCCCTGATGGCACAAGCATATTCCAGGACTGGAATTGTAAAAGAGTGTCGTTGGACCATGCGAAATCATTTTTACACATAAACTGGACACTACAGAGTCCGGACCTTAACACTCCAGTTAAAAAGTCTATAAAATGTGCTGGAGAAGACCAATGTTGTTTTGTAACACAGTGCAATTGTTAGAAAGTGTCACGCGAATATCTCCAGGGCGGTGGACGTTGTGTTGTCTGGTATCTCGGTAACTTGGCACGCTGTCTTTTGTTGTACTGGATGTAAATCTTAACAGGCTTTTTAAAATATAGATCATGTGGTATTGTTTAATTTAATTGAATGAAACGTCTTCATCGGCTATAGTGTGAGAGTAACTTTTTGCTTCAGACCAGATCACACCATGTCAATGATTATTTTTCTATACCATTACACCCCAAGTGTTTTATACCCTACATGAAACATTGAGGTTATTTTTTGCTTAAGGTGTAGACCTTTGGTGTATAAATGTGCCAGTATTTCAGTAATTCCCCTCAGGCAGAGCTAAGAGAAATCATGTATTTGGCATTAAATAGTAACACAGCAGTGAATTAAATACAAGTAAATAATCTGAAAGCTTGAATGGTTTAATTGAATGTTGGCTTGGAGTGAAAAAAAATCTATTAAAAAAAGCTGCTCGGGTAAAAGGGATAAAAAAAAATCTGGCAACACTACTTGGTGCTGGGTTTCTGGATATTCAGAAAAATAATCCTTCATCGAAATGAAAGGTCGCATTTATTTCTGGCTGAAACAACATGTTTAAAGTTGTGCCCCCTTGTATTAGAAATGTCACTAAAGTAGGATTTGGAAAATGAAAGGCGTTTTGCTTAACCTGCGCATCATCCATCATCATCAGTGCAACAGGAGGATATCGTTTATAACAAGTGGGGACAAGTTATTTATTGTAATTGCTGAAAAGAATAAACTTTGGGATGGCGATGGATATGCTGTCCCACCGCTCTCTGATGTAAGAGACAAACCTTTCCGTCTACACACTCACAGCATTGTGTTCCTTCTCATTTCCTCAACTGAAGGACTTTAGATCAGCAGCCTGGAACTGGGAGCTTTATCGGCTTTTAGACACACGGTCACAGAACAGGAAACAGACATCAAACATCAAACAGCAGCAACTCTTAAGAACCGTCCGTGTAAGCATGGAGTCTCTAAGAGAAACACACAGCTGTTGCTGTTACATTGCAGAGCAAGTTATTCAGTATTTTAGTACCAGAAAAGTAATTACGGAAGGTATTTTAAGGTCTCATAAATTACCGCGTCTTCAACAAGTTAACACAGGTCTTAATGGTTTCCTAAAGTGGGTGGTAATGCTCAAGTGAAAATAACTCATAATGCATTTATTGGAATGCAGGCTCCCTCTGTTTCACTCCTCCTCCAAACACACAGTGTCGGTGTCTGTGTAAATGAGCCGATGCCGAGCCACGCCCCCACCAGAAAACAATGCAGGGGAGGGTTTTACTTATATGAGGTCATGTTAGGGGGAAAATTTTATTGGCTTGTTTAAGCCTCAGCCAATATGGAAAAAAAAAAGAATAAAAAGCAGGCAACATTTTTCCTCAAATGTTTTTTTTTTATATTAGCACTGGTGACAAAAATATAAAATGCATAAAATACTTGCATTTGAGGCTGTAAAATCTTGCAGTTCCTCTATAATCCTACAGCTCTAAACTATTCTAACATTGGTAGGCAGCACAACATCCTATATGCAAATTATTTGCTAAGTTTATTTAAAACAGGATATTTTTAAAATTTTCAGTTATAGAATCACAATACAAATCAAATCGCTACTAGAGACCCATCTGAATGACTAAAAAGTAAATAGGTGGCCTTTAAGAGAAAATCAGTGTGAATGTAAACATGTTAGTCTGACTGAAATTGTACGGAATTAGTCCTCTCAAAGTGGGACTAGCACACCCAGATAATGTGGTTAAGAGTTGAGCTAACTCAATCAGATGGAATTAGGCATGGGTGCAATTCCTGCCTCGGGATTTGACCTGGAAGTCACATGAAATGCATAAAGGGCAAAAAACGTTAACAATACAGAGGTGTGGTCTGCTTTTGGATAGAACCATAAACACACGAATAAGCGTGCATCTCATTAGCACAAAAAAAAAAAAAGCATAAAGTATGTACGAATTGTACAGCGCTGTAAAGTTCCTCGACGTGACACCAGTTCGGCACTTGCTAACCTGTTGCTAATCGCTAACCTCGATCGTTTCAGTCTGTGACTTAACACGCCATCTGGGAATACAGTCCTAGCAAGCTGAATAGTACTGGTATGGTTAGGAATGTGCTCTGCAACCTTTTTTAAATTTGGCCCACATTCACGTCCACTTCCGTATGAGCGGAAATAATACCATGAATACTTTATCCTCTGTCGAGAGACCCATTTCCAACAACAACTGCACAACACAACTTCCTTTTCACTACTGGGAACATGTGCAGCTGGGAGCCATGCCCCGTCGACCAACGCATCAATGTGCATCCGAGATGCACAAGTTTCAGTACCGTACATTTTAACACATCCCCCTACTATGCCGTGCAGCTAAAAAGACAGATCATAATATAATTACTAATAAAATGCCTAAAAATTTCAGAGAACGTGAATTTCAGATAAGATCCATGTTTTTACTTTGCTGCACTATTTATTCATCCCCTGATGAGTTCCTGATGCGATTCTCAGGAACATGCTCGTTTATTACCCAGACCACTGGTTCAGCACCACAACATAATCCCGCTCGTGTACTACTTTAAATCACTCAGTTTGGTGTTACAGGGAGAAAATGATGCCTCCGCAAACCACCCCGCCGACATCAGTGATTCTCTTTTCTTATTTTCAGTGGGAAAATATAGAGAAAGCTTTCTGACAGATAAGTTTCTGCCTCAGAGAACTGGATCTGCTTCTTGTCAGTGGAAAAGTACACACAGCTGTCGAGGCTCAGTCAGGTCTCTGGTGGCACCGTCAACAGGATATGATCAGCCACTTGCATTACAATAGACACACAGAGGGAGAAAGATAAGACCAGCTAAGGAACATCGATACCTCGGTATGATCGGCAGGTTGCCTGGATTCAAGACAAGTTTAAACCTGACACTTTTCCTGCTGTTCATTTGGTAGAGCGATTTAGAGATCTAGATTTCTTCGTGATACAATCCATTCATGGATTTAGCACAGAGCAGACGAAGAAGAACAAGTAGCAAAAATCCTAACCAACAAAATGTAACTGTGGTATTGTAATGTTGACTTTATAGTACTTTTTGCAATGCTTTACTTCATTGCAAATGTTTTAGAATGCTGTCTCCTGATTGGCCAGAAGATAATCTAGAACAAGGTGTAATTGATAACAGGGTCTCCAGCACCAGCACATCATAACTTTCCCCCAATACAGTATTTTGGCTTATACAACAGGTCGGGTGCTCTGATTGGACGAGAGGCATAACACAAGTGGTGATTACAGACGATAACAGCACCTGTATGTGGAGTGATACATAAAGTTAAACGTTTCAGTGCTGTTACTGTCTATTATCACCACTCGTGGAATAACTCACATGGCAGCTGCTTGCCAAAGCCCACATTCAAAACACTTTTATCCAACACTTTCAGCATGGAAACACATCTGATAATGTTATGTCTTCTTGAACAACACATACTCTCCTTAATAACTGCTTTTAAGTCGTTCCCGAATCGCCTTTGTAGTGTCCGTGTTCTTTTATTGACGGGTTAGTTTCTAACAGGCTTAATCTTAAACCACTCAAATCGGCCTCCAAAAACTGATCAAGGGCCCTACGTGCCTTTGTGCCTACGACTGCATCACAGCCGTGCTGATATTTATCACGACAGCACTCCCTCTCATGTGTTATTGCTTAGAAAGTAAATTTTTGTCTTAAACTCAAGAGAAAGAAATATAAAGAGAGGCTGGTGATGGAATGACTAGAAATTTTTATTGATCGTACAACGAAAGTGATAACAGGGACCAACTTGTTAAAGATAACTATAAATTGATATTTTAAAAAAAGTGTTTCATTCTTTAAATACTTATTGGAAAACTGTAATAATATCGATAATAAGAATTACTACAGCATGATGCATCACATTTAATCCTGACACACAATATATATATATATATATATATATATATATATATATAATAGCTTAAAATTTAAATCTCTACACTGGTGATAAAATCATTCACTCTTCTGATTTTTAACAAAAGTAGACTTATGAGACGCGACTACTTCTGGCCTTTTCATGTATTACATCATATCAGAGACTAATGATACAGTTCAGGCTTGTTTGTTTCTTATGTTTTTGATCAAATCTCTAAGCTTTGCATGAGACAGCACCTCAAACAGAGACCCTAGATCCTGTCTGGCTTTCCAGACCATTCAGGGATCAAACATGCGCGTGCGCATGCACGCACACACACACACACACCACCCAATCCTGATGCAATAAGAGCCAAGGTAAGTAAAGCCACCTTAGAAAGTATAGAGTGAATTACATGAAGTCTCAGACAGAGACAGAGACAGAGAGGGACTGGCAGACATTTTCATTCTGTCTTGCTCCCTCCCCCTGGGTGGGTGAAGGGGACAGAGGAACAGCTGCAGAGGGCATTCAAATATTTACAGATGGCTTTTTAATGATCACTTATCCGTGAATACTGTGAATTCTTCGTCAACAAGCTCTCCTGAGACACCTTTAACCTTTCAATGAAGGAACCCTCCACATACACACAACTTAAAAATGGGAAAAGCTTGCCACTGAAAGCCTGAACTGAACAAAATGCAGTGTGAGAAAGAAGAGAAAGAGGGAAGACCTCGACAGACAGGTTTTCCTGTTGAGCACTCGCAGCTGTGCTTCAGCCGTGCCTGAATTCGCTCCTGAAGCCTCCGCCATTCAGTGGGAGAGGAGACGCTCACACGGCAGTAAACAATCCTGTTCAGCCAGGCTCCTTTGTCCACGCATCCCCAACTCAACCCCACCCCCTTTGCTTTTTGTGATTCTGACGACACGGCTCCTGATTCCTCCTCCCGGACGTGCCCTGGAGCACTACAACACAGAGTCGTGGTGTGCTAGAGCAAGAAAACAAAGAGGTTTCTCTACCTTGCTGTTTCCTCGGTAGCTTCAGCTCCTAATCCACACACGGTCTTCCTGCTCCTTCTCAACCTCGAGTGAACATTATGTTAGCCAGGGCTCTTTACCCAGCATGCTTCACTCCACACAAAGGCAGAGGAGGTGTGACCAATCACATTGTGACTGAACTCATCCCCTCCTCCTCCTCCTCCCCCTGCTTGATCACTCACTCCTGCAGAATTGCCCACTGACACCTAAGCTAGTGGGCGGGGCTTCACCGCAAGGTTGTTATGGCAACGTTTCCAATGAGCCTGTCTTCTTCTTGGTTCACATCTCAGTCTGCTTTATTTACTTCCTGTTTTTGCTAATCTCTCTTGCTTTTTTCCAGGATGATTTATTTATAAAATCACAATTCCAGGTTGATAAATTATATGAAAAATAAAATGTATAAATGTAATATACATTTTTATATAAATATATTTTATATAAATATAAAAATGTTAATCTGTCTTGTCTGAGCTAGCCGGCTAATTAGGTTTTTTAGTTAGCTAGTTAGTGTTTTTAACTAGCTTTTTAATTTTTTAATTTATGTTGTATCTTGGAGAACCGTTGTTTCGCTTAACTGTGTACTTAACTGATTATGGTTGAAATGACAATAAAACCCTACTTGACTTAATATTCTCTGAATGATGCACTATATTATTACCCAGAGTGCACTTCAAATTGTCAAAAATGGATTTAGGAGCAAGCAGGAAGCAGTTTTAATCCATGCTTTTTCCATAATAAAAAAGTAAGAGTTTTTTTTTTTTTTGTCTGAGTAAAATTCTGTAAAATACACTACACAAAAGTATTTAACCAAACCTGGTAATTATTGAATTTAGATGTTTCAATCAGGTCCGTTATCCCCAGTGAAGGGCAATCTTAATGCTTCAGCATACCAAAACATCTTGGACAAAGCTACGCTTCCAACTTTGTGCCAACAGTTTTGGGTAAGGCCCTTCTCTATTCCAACATGACTGCGCCCCAGTGCCCCAGTGCCCCAAACCATATGTTTGGACTGTGTAGGAAAACTAAAGTACCCTGGAGGAAATCTACTATAAAGACATGGTTTCTGTTTTCATGGACCATGATATTCCACTAACAATCTGAATAATAGTGAAATCAGAATCAAAATGCATCATATGAACACCACATTCGGGTCAATCTGATCAATCGGAAAGAATTTCTAATGAGAATGAAAGGTATGGTGTAAACCTTCTGTAGTGTGTAAATATTAACCATGTAAACACATTATTTCTGCATAGGCAGTACTGAGGGTGGAGCTCCACCCTGGGTCTGTGTGCACGGAGTTTTCATGTTCTCCCTATGCTTAATGGCATATGTCCAAAGACATTCCGATTAGTCTAATGACAGTCCCGAATTACCAATAGCGTATAATCGTGTAAATATGTTTGCATCTGAGGTGGCAAAATGTTGCAATTCCTCAATCCTACAGGTGGCGCACTCTAAACTATTCACACACTGGTAGGCAGCACAGCATCCTGGGTGATAGAAACCCAGATATTTTTTTTTTAATTATAGTCTAAGTGATACTTATATAATGGCAATACTAATCAAATCGGCACCTAGGTATCAGGATTATATAGTAGCGCGGGTCCACCTAGTGATTCCCACCGTGAATGATTTATATTACAAAATATGAAGATTTTCCGAGAACACATCAGAATAAAATGTGAGGGAGTTTTAACAGACAAGAAAATATTATATTTCTTCATAGAAATGAGTTGTTTTAAAGGCCCCACAAACTAACTGTTCACAGAACAAGAAATCTAACTAAACGAGTATAGATTTGAAGCACTTACTTATAATATCTAATATCATCACCAAGATGAGAGCTTAAAACTGAGAAGCAGACAAGGCAACAGGTGGACTACAATCATATCAAGCAACTGGCTGTTCCCATGGTGATAGTGATCAGTGATTAAAGGTTAATACTCGGCCAGGTTATACAGTATATACCAGGCCCAATTTAGCTCTCAAATCATATAACTAGCCAATAAAGAGCTGTATGAGGAGTAGTGATAGTAATCACCAGGGACGACCTGATATATTATCACCATACCCAAGTGTCGATTGGATTTGTATTGTGATTCTTCTACCACACAGGATTTCCTAATTCATCTTCTATACCGCTTATCCTGTACAGCGTCGCAGGGAGCCTGGGTCCATCCCAATGGCACAAGGTGGTGCCAATCCATCATAGGGCACATATGCACACACTACGACCAATTTAGGAACACCAATTAACCTAATCTGCATGTCTTTGGACTGTTACCGAAGAAAAACCCAAGCACAGGGAGAACATGTAAACCCTATGCACACTGACCCCGAGGCAGGACTCGAACCCTTGACCCTAGAGCTGTGAGGCCACAGTGCTAACCACTACTCCACTTCCACACGTAACTGAATCGATTATTTTCCCCATGTCTACTGGAGAACAGGATGTTGTTAATGTATGTTCAAAAATCACTGCGTTTTTTTATTATACCGCCAACCAAGGTGGTTTTAAGGTGGAGTCTTGCAAGAAAGTCAGCAACACCGATTTAAAAGAGATTGTAGTAAAGCCGTTAAGGTGACAATAGCGTGTGAAAGGTGAAGGAGATGGAGGAGTGAGGGAGAGGGGGGTGATGTATGCGAGTGGGGGAAGGGCAAATCTTCTAAAGGGAGGCTAAGTGATTCAAAAGGTCTTCTGACTCATTCAGATGTCCTCTGAGAATATGTTGCCTCACCACACACACACACACACACAGTCTTCCTATGACTTCATGTTCCCACGCCTGACTGCCCCCCCCAAAGAAAGGAGTAGGTCCAACAACCAGGAAGCTTAAATTACAAGACAGGACAGTTTCTTAATGACAATACTACAGTCGCCGTGCTCATTACTGTAATTAACTTCAAACACAAATAGGCTGATTAGAGTTTGCTGACGTTAAACAGAAACATGCTAATAAAGTTGATATATGAAATGCCTGTCGTGATTTACGATTCCTGGACTGTGTAATCTAAAATAGTAAATCTCGCATCCGTTTTCTTTTTCTTTTTTTTTTTCAGCTACAAAAATGCAGCTTACTGTAAATGAGTCATAATTTTAAACAAGAGGCAGGACCATCTGTACACAACGCAAAGAAATATAATAAAGCTAAAGCATCTCTTGAGAGAGCTTAGCACGCTTTCTTAAAGCCAGACGAGAAAGGTTAACCATCAATTTTCCAAATTCAAACTGTTTAAATGGCACTATAAGGACCGAGCGGTGGGCCCCCACATCCATCATGGATGACAGAGCGTTACAGCGGGGAAATCCTCGGCACGCTGAGCGTATTCCCTCGACCGTGAGTGAGCATGCGCTCTTCCTGCGCTCTCTGCACTTCAGGTCGTTACCTCCTGATGTGTGAAAACACAGAGCAGGTGCTGCTTCAACAAATCACCAGCCGGAGGGAGCGGCTGTAGGCCAGCACACGCCTGCGTGATCACAACCTCCCTCTGGAGTTCATCCGAGTGCTGAGCTTTAACAAACCTCAGAGCTGGGGGCACGGTACAGGAAGGGTTAGGGATTAGCCCTGAGTTCTGCCTTCTTTAAGAAACAAAGAGAGAGAGAGAGAGAGAGAGAGAGAACAAACTGATTAAAAAGTTATGGGAAAGATGCGATCACTTGTGTTCGACCGACTATTATCAACTTTATCTGATTTGAGATGCAGGAAATAGTCATCAAATGCTAACCAAGTGTGCAATTATTACAGTATACAGCAATATCACAAGTCCATCTCTGTATTATAATTAATGCGGTACAAAGCTCTCCCTAGTTCATGCCAGATTGCCTAGTTACCAGCTCCCTAGTTATCTTCTAAATCAGACCATGGCATATATTTCATTCTGATTACTAATTACACCAGAGCACTGCTGGGTTCATAAATCTGATCGGAGATTAAGTGCCGGTTCGTTTTCTATACAAGGACAACATCTAACTGTAATTCGAATCACACATTTATGCACTACATACATGCACTCTAATCCACTATCGTTTCTAAAGTAACGCCTCATTCACAGGGACTTTTACAGAAGACGGTCTACATTGTTCATGTCTAATGACAAACAGACATTTAAAAGTAAAAAGAAAAATGTGCCATAGTTAAAATGGTTCTGTGTTCTTGAAGGATGTGATTATTTATCTTTCTTTACATTTTAAACCAAGTGCTTTCATGGTTCTCAGTAGACTGGATTTTTTGTCTCATGTTTAAAAGAGAGAAAAAGAAAAAGCGAATGTTTTTTAGCACATATAATCCAAGTGAAAGAAGAAAAACCTGTTTAGCGCGAATTCAGCAACATTAAATGCAACCACGAATGGATAAAAATGATAGTGCGTCACTCTTTAATTAAAAAAACTGGTTAGTGTTGGCAAATCGCTCGGGTAAAAGAGCATGCCAGGATGTGCTGTAACAGTAATTCTATGCTATATTAATGTAACAACAGGAGCTGAAAGACAAATGTGCAGCCATGTGAAGGCCATCAGTACCAGGCTGAATAAACACAACGCTGAAACAAGAAACAACAAAAGTCTTATACCCGTCATCAAATCGAGCTTGCCTGTTGAGCAAAATCAAAGAAAGTGGCCAAAGTATATTTAATTTATTATTACAGTGCATCTTCAGTGGAATACCTGCCCTCTAGTGGACGCGGGTTTTAAGCCTGAAGGAAATGTATAAACCCTGGACTACAGGTTAAAAGTTGGCTATGATACAGTACAATCAAATATCTAATCCACCAATCAAATCAGAGTGACCCAATGCACTAAGGCATGGATAACTGGTCAAGCAACTGTGTGAAGCTATATGTCCATATGGACCAAAATCTCTAAAGAATGCTTCCAGCACCTGGTTGAATCTATGCCACTTAGAATTAAAGCAGTTCTGAAGGCAAAAGGCCGTCCAACTCCAGTACTAGCAATATGTACCTAATAAAGTGGCCGGAGTGCATAGTTTTTCAGATAGTTTTTAAGGAGATCCCTGACAAACTCAGATTATACTGAAATAATTTCCATGGTAAGACTGTGAAAGTGTCTCAGCTTTTTCATTTCTCTTTTGGATGGAGCCTTTCAAGACACCCCATGTTACACACTTAATGAACAGAGCTTATGTTTAATAATAATAACCAATGCAGCCACAATTATCATAAACCTTCCAGTTTTGTGTCCTTTTATTGGACAGCGTGTGTAGTTTATCCGCGTTTAGTCTAGCTGCAGCATATTTTGGCTCTTGGCATTTCTCTTTTGGCCGCTCGAGTTTTTAAAGCAAGGTAGACAGCACTTCAGAGAAAAACACACTTCAGGTCATAGCAGCTCCATTCTAATAACAACTCTTAAACATTTCCCATTAAATTTCATGATGCACTATGAACCAAAAGAACAAACTATTCTAAAGTAACCACATTACTTGCATTGAATCCCAGAGTGAGGTTTCGGCTTAACGCACTTTCATCTGGTTCTGCTTTATCATTCAAATCAGCTCACTGTGCAGACACGCTATGGATCCCCAGACGCAAACAAATATTACCAAGCAGTAACATGATCTCAAGCACTACTTTTTTTTTTAAGTAATAGCATAAAAAAAGGAAAAACACCAAAACAGAATGTATTGGAGTTTCCTTACTACCTGTAACATGATATATATGTCATGAGACGGAACAAGTGAAAAGGGCGTGAGATAAGAAATTGCAAAGTGTAGAGAGCAATGCCAGGTATTCTCCAAACAACACTAAAACGCGTAACCTTGAACACACCGTCAGACACTTTTACCAACACCAGCACGCACACTTTAACATTTAAATTAGCTTAAATGCTTCGATGAAAGAAAAACAAGCATTTTCTTGCAAACTCATCCTCATTAATACTGCAAGGTTAATATGAGGGGTGTTCAAGTCTAACCGGGACTTTTGATTGTGCAGAATAACAGAACACAGGTATGAGAGTAAAAACATCCTATATTTCTCTATATAATCCCCTGCTACACTAATGCACTTAATAATAATGCTAATAATAATAATAATAATAATACAAGCATGCTAAATACTACTTTTACAATTGTTCTACAAGATTATAATTATGAAAATAATATACCAAGGGCATTCAAGTCTAACCGGGACTTGGTGAAATTTCTCATGAATAAAGACATAAAACCAAATTTCTGTTTTACTGAGTCAGCGCCCAAAGTTCTTACATATTTCTAAGGCTATACAGATATTGAGCAATATTAATAGTGTTTAGTTTTTGCATGATTTTGTCGCCTAGGTGGAAATTATCACCATGTACACTCCTCTGAGCTAGGTCAACAATGTAGCATGGATTTCTCATAGAACTGAAATACTTTTAGTCTGTCAATGAAAGTTGTTTTTATTTAAGTGTGAAATACGAGAATTATTCAGGCAAACTATTCGTACTGCTTTTCCACTACCACCTATTACACGTTACAGGAAAGTCTTCCCATTTAGCAAAGAAATTAATCACACTAAACAGTGTACTTATGACATTGCTTATTATGTGACATAGCTAATTGCTTGACCTCACTAATAGCTAATTCTGCAACATTCCTAATTATTAATCCTGTGGCATTGTTAATTCCTTGATATGTCAATTTTGCCACATTGCTAATTCCACACTATTGCTACATTTATTTATCTATGGTATTCATAATTATGTGACAAAGCTAATTTTTATTTTTGTAACATTGCCAATTGTTAATTCTTACTGATAATTGCTAGTTAATGCTAAAAAGCTAATGCCTTGATATGTTAATTCTGCAACACTGGTAATTCAGTGCCATCGCTAATTGTTAATTCTGTGACCTTTATAGTCCTGCATTATTAATAATTGTTAATTTTGTGTTATTCTGTAACATTGCTCATTTTTAATTCTGCAAATGCTAATTACTAATAGTAATGCTAATTGGTATTGCTAATTAGTATTGCTGATTGGTATTGCTAATTGGTATTGCTAATTTTGTGACAATGCTAATTCCTTAATATGCTAACTATGACATTGCTAACTTTGCAACACTGCTAATTCTTTGATATTGCTAATTTAGGAATTCTGTGGTATTGCTAATTCCTTTATATGCCAATTTAGTAAAACATTTTTAACATGTTAATATTTTATTCCCTTACACAGTTAATTCTGTGAGATTACTTTTTTATTCTGAAATATTGCTAATTCTCCGACAACGCTAATTCTTTGATAAGCTAACAGCTTTCACGCATTGAGACACAATCACTCATCTTCACACAGTCGCCACACTTTAAATTTCTCACGCTTTCATTACAGTTGTCAATGGAAGACGTGAGATAAATCACCGAGCTCTGCTCTCTCACATACGCAGGTATATTGCAGTCGGAGCGCACTGAAACGATGCTTCACCACTTTTCTCTCTGAGTGCAGAAAAATAATATTCACACAATCCAGTTGAAATTAACACACCTTCACAGCTGCGTCAGGCATCAATCACATGCAAAAGAATGAATAATAACTGGAACGGTCATAATAGTGCTCAACAGTTCAACAATCTAATCAAATAAATCGACATTCAAATGCATTTACAGCCTGCAGCGAGGAGTGAGTGAGGAAAGTAATATGTTATTCAAAGATATTTATAGTATTAAAATATTTGCATCACATTTAATTAGCGCTTTTTTTTTTCAGAGGAACACTCAAAGACTATCAAATGTGATTAACAGAGGAACAGAGAGAGAGAGAGATTCACAAAAAAGATTACTTTTCTTTTGTTCTCCCCTTCTTTTGTATCAATAACGATTCTTCTTTAACTGTACTCATAAAAACAACATCATACGAACAGTCAAACATGGTGGTTGTAGTGTGATGGTCAGGACCTGAATGACCTGCCATAACTGATGCAACCATGAATTCTTGCTCCACCAGAAAATCCTGAAGAAGAATGTCCTGCCATCAGTTCCTGACCTTAAGCTCAAGCACACTTATTATAACAATCTGAAACACACCAGCAAGTCCACCTCTGAAAAGCTCAAAACACAAAAAGCAAACAAACAAAAAAAAGTCCTGACTTAAATCTGATCGAGATCCTTAAACAGGGCGTTTATGCTTAAAAATCCTCCAGGGTGGCTAAATTAAAACAATTCTGCAATTCCTCACAGCGATGAGAAAGACTCATTAACAGTTATCGCAAATGCTTGATTCCGGTCGTTGCTGCCAAAGAAGGCACAATCCGTTGTTAGGTTTAGGGGCAATTACTTTTTCACATAGGGCCAGATAGGTATAAACAGCTTTCTTCCCTTAATAAATGAAAGCATCGTATAAAAACTGCGTTTTTGTATTTACGCGGGTTATCTTTGTGTAATATTAAAATTTGTTTGATGATCTGAATCATTAAAGTGCAAATATGCGGGAAAACAAAACACACACAGGAAGGGGGTAAATACTTGTGACATTGCTAATTCTGTATATTCTTTCAAAACAATATTAAGTGCTTCAGTAATATGATATTGAATTGTGAAATATTAAAGTTGCATACACTAAAACCCTTATTAACCCTTGTGCAACACACTCGTATCTTCATTTTGATCATTTTCTGCATGGTATGTACCGAAGCTAACAGGAGTTTTCCATGGAAAATGAAGCTAAGCCTAGGTATACCCCAGCCGTGTCACCTATCGAGTGTGTTTAAAAGTGTTAAAGGGATAAAAATAGCCCAAATAACTCATCGGTACAGAGTTATTCTGTGTCCTAAAACAGTCATGATGATTACAAAAAAAGTTACACGAGACTCATGTTGACGTTTCTGCTTTGTAGTCATACCAAGCCTGTGTGTACGTTTCTACACACTGAATAAGGCTACATCAATAAACCAAGGGGCAGCCATAGGTTAACGAGTTCGTCTCGGTCCCAGCCTGCCCTGCTCAGAATGCCCGAGAGCTGCAGTGTTAAACAGAGACGACACGAAGCAGTGTGTATGTGTGTGATGTCAGGGTACATAAGGCTGCGATTCACAAGGAGAGTATCTGTATCCATTCTAAACACAGCTCACGCTATTTATCATGCAACACAAAAGGAAGGAATTAAAGTACAAGAGGCACCAAAGCACGGCAATCTCTGAAAATTATGCAGGGTCGTTTGTTTAAAAAGCGCTAACATTGATGTATATTTTAATATCGGCTAATGTGAAAAGGTATTAACATGCAAGCAAGGGCTTCTGACCCTCCATGGAAGCACTTTGAGACAAAACAACGCGGCTGGAGGATTAACCTGGAATGTTTTTGGAACGTTTTTCCAACAAAACCATTTTGTTCTCATTGTCCTTTCACAAAAGCAACCAGAAATACTTCCAGCTTACTATCACGTTTTTTTTTTTTTTTTTTTTACACACCGTAGAATGAAAAACCCTAATCTCGGTCAGCAAACACACCTGCAGCCAGATCAGCAATGTACATCAATGCATTTTAGTCAGATGCACCATGACATAAGTCACAAGACAATAAGCAGTGCCAAATATGAAGCTTTAATAAAATTTCCACGAGTCATCCATCACAATGTTACGATCAGGTCTCTATATAATAAATATAATAGAAATTTAACACGTGGATGAAACGTTTGATTGTCTCTGCAAAGATTTATTAGGCACTTAGTAAACTAGTGAAGTTGATGTGTTGGAAGCAGAAAATGGGCAACCGCAAGGATCTGAGTAACTCTGACAAGCACAGAATCGTGACAGCTAGATAACTTGGTCAGAGCTTTTTTTTTTAACGGCAGGTCTTGTGTAGCGTTTCCAGTATGCAGTGTATAGAACTTATTCAAAGTGCTCCAACCAAAGGCATCTGTGAGTCATGGGGGCCTTAGGCTCACTCAAGCATTGGAAAGTGAAGACTGACCCATCTGGCCCGATTCCACAAAAGAGCTCCTGTGGAACAAATTGCTTAAAAGTTTAATGCTGGCTCAGATAGAAATGTGTCAAAACACACATGGTGCATGGTGGTTTGTTGCGTACGTTGAGGCGTAGCTACAGACCAATCAGAGTGCCCATGCTGACCCGTGTCCCTACCAAAATCATCTACAATGGACACATGAGAATCAGAACTGGATGACATCGTCTAATTAATAAATCACGTTTTCATTTACATCATGTGGATGCCTGGGTGCGTGTACGTTGCTCACCTGGGGAAGAGATGTCACCAGGACGCACTATGGGAGGAATGCAGGCTGGCGGAGGTAGGGTGATACTTTGGGCAATGTTCTGCTGGGAAACCTTGGGTCTTGCCTTTCATGCATCACCTACCTAAAACTGTTGCTGACCAAGTTCACTCGTTCATGGAAACAGTATTCCCTAATTCCCTTATGGTATTTAGCAGGATAATGCGCCCTGCCAAAATGGTGCATAAATGGTTCGAGAATGCAAAAATGGTGCAAGAATGGTTTGATGAACATAAAAGCGAGTTCAAGGTGTTGACTTGGCCTCCAAATCCTTTAGACCTCAAACCCAATCAAGGGATGATGTGCTGGAAAAAACAAGTCAGATCCATAAAGCCCCCACCTCACAGCTTACAGGACTTAAAGGATAAGCTGCTGATGGCTTGGTGCCAGATACCACACACACACACTTCTTCAGAGGTCCAGAGGAGTTCAAGCCTCGATGTGTCTGGTCTGAACTGGTGGCACAAGGCGTCTTACACAATATTACTGAGAGGTGTTATAATGTTTTGACTGACCGGTATATAAATATACTTTCTCTTTTTCTGTTTTTACTGAAAGTTAAATCCATTCATTTTACCAGTTACACAATTTTTTACATATTTTTTATCAAAATTACACTTCTTGTGCAATTCACGATTTTTCTGAACAAGCTCAGTTTAAAGTAATCTTTCTTGAATATTTAAAAAATAATGTCTCATTTGTGGTATCCAACTTACAATCTAAATAAATTAAACATCCAATTATCTGCCTGAGTAAGAGTTAGCAAGTAACTATATATAATTTTAAAGAATAAAATATCTGTGTTAATGCTTATTGGTGCATAGAAAGATGGATTATAGGTTTTTATTTTTACAGTGCATGTTTCTCTGAAAGTAGCCAATGAGTACACAAAGTATGGTGGCATCATCTACTGTACTTCTACAACCTCGAAATTCTCTCAGATTCTGGCAATAAGTTATAAATGCTTAAAATCTTTAAAGCAAAATGAACATAAAGATGTTGAAGCACCTCCCCTGTTTGTACCAAGCCTGAGACAGAACAGCAAAAAAAAAAAAAAAAAAAATACAGAGAGAAATCTAATTTAATTAAAGCATGAGAATATTTCATGCATGTGCAGTCGCTACACTTTGATATTCCTCCAAAAGCATAATGGGAGCCGAGCCAAAACGTAATTATCCTGTATCGCACAAAGAGGCTCTACTGAGCCTTTCAGGCTTCCCTACAAAATCTGCATACAATTTTTTTCATCCTGCAGAAAGTTCAAAGCCAACTACAACAAATATTCAAATCCCGAAAACGATTAAGAGGTTTGCAAATGAGTCATTATGTAAATCTCGAGCTTTACCGGTTCACAGAAGTTTCCCGTCGCTACAGGACCGCAACCTGTAATGAAACATTTTATAATAGAAGTAAGATGATGAACTGCAGGCCCTCACACAACACTGGTAAGAAAATAAAAAAATAACCCGCCCATTAATCATGCCACATATGCATATAAACTTATTAACCACATTCACAATATGCCATAACACCATGTCGTATTATGGAGAGCTCTCCACACTGTATACATAGCACTTAATGAATACTCAGCTATTAGTGGGGAAAAGAAAAAAGAAAAAAAAAAGAATCCGAACCCAGGCATAGAAATGCTGATGCTGGAAAGACCCTGAACTATCCGTCTGGGGGAAAAAGAAATACAACAATTTTTATTTGCATTAAAAGTTATTTTCTTTATGGTACTATTCTTTTCCCAGAAGATATGCTATTCATGAGCCAGGTTGCACTTAAACAAAGAAACAGTCATGGGATTAAAACCATGCCTGAGAGTTTCATCTCGGAGACGGCATGAACGCCAGAACATGTACGGCTAAGACAGGCCATGAAGCTGTCACCGAATGCATCAGTGTTTATAGAGAGATTCTGGAAGACCAGGAGAAGTATGGCAGATTGAAGGAGGGTCATAAAACCTTGACGGCAATACAATACATTTTTATTATGACTCGCTGTCGGCTGGAGGACGTGAAGATGGGTCATGGCAGGGAGACGCATTCTGGTGGTTTACTATCGTGAAGGGTGTGTTTACATTTATTCGTTTGGCAGAAGCTTTTATCTAAAAAGATTTACAACCGAGACATGCGATATACAGAGCATACAGATGGGGTTAAGGGTGTTTACTCAAGGGGCCAATAGAGGTTGTCTGGAAGCACAGCGATTTCAAATGGCCAATGTTAGATGCGCTTTATAAATACGATTTTATTGAATTAAAAATTCCCAAACTCAAGGTATTGGCAAGGAAGAGGAGTGCGAGGTTTGGGTTTTTGCTTTACAACAGTTAGTTCTGGTATTCCAAGAGTGCCTACGGTTTCTATATGCACATCGGATACATACTGTAGCACTTAATAAATAATTAGCTATTAGAAAAAAAGAAGAAGAAGATGAAAAAAAGGGATCAGAATCCGGGAATAAAATGCTATAGATTCTGGAAAGACCCTGAACAATCCGTCTTGGGAAAGAAAAAAATATGACGATTTTCATTTGCATGAATGTGTTGGCCATAAAATTATACTTTGTAGTCTGAAACAGTTACTACAGTAGAGTTAGTGACATCATCAGCAGGCATAGTAAGCGATACATCTGAATTGAAGGTGAGATATCATGCAATATTCACTCTATGATCATTTTCAGACATTTAGATGGTCTCCAGTCTGCATGAACACAAAGTACGTGAGGAAAAAAAAAACATTGCTGTTTGTCAGTTTTCCATTCTTTCATTAGCCAGGGCTTAAACAAGCAAACAGATTTTCTTCCTATTGTGACCTTATGTAGCAACAGACTCTCTCCTGGCTCAATGCTCAGCTCAGTCCAACCTTTTTATTCTAACCCTGTCCAGCTCTGCCATTGTCAAAGCACAATTTGTAAGTATGAGACTAGACTACCAGGTAGTACCTATCGCTAAAATCTTACATAGTGAAATACTGAGGATATTAAATACATATACATTTATCGATTAATATTAAGGATATCAAATATATCTCAGTGTAAATGCTAAATGTTGAGGACATCATTGTAAATTGACAATCCTACATACTGTACATTTCTTCCTCTTATCGAATGCATTTCATCAAATGAAATGAAAAGGATATTTATTCAAGTGCACCTGTAAAGGCGATATACTTACACCTAGTGTAGTGTACTACATGACCTTCCCCATTCCCCTAAAGGCTAGTAATCAGAGTTAAGGACCAAACCTAGGACACAGGAGATGTGAGACTGTCTCGCTGAGCCTTCATACCATCGCAGCCCCTTAGTGTTTATCCTTTTTTTATTTTTATTCTGAGCAAAATAAGACAACTTTCTTTCAGATTTGAAGACATGAGATGTCTTCATGAAAGACTGGACTGAGGTGTCTATAATAAAGTATAATAACCACAGACATTTTAACTGTGAATAAACACAAGGCATGCGTTTCCAGAAGCTTTCCCCCCAGACATTTCGTCACAGATGGTGATCACATCATGAATTATGAATTTATGTCTTAGTTTGTTTGGAAGGTCAGTCTACAGTTAAACATGGTTTAATAAAAAAAAAAAAAAAAAAAAAAATTTTTTTTGCTCATAAAAAAAAAAAAAAAAACCACACATGCAACCTTGCCTGATTTACAGTGATTATAATATTTAATGTGTTTGGAGAGGACTGTTTTATCCGTATAAACCAGGTTATCACAACTACACATCTGTTTGGTATGAGTATGACGTGTCTGGTATTGCTGTGCCATTACTATGACCTAGCTAATGTTTTGAGCAGGTACGGTTTTCATACAAATGGTCTAAAAATTCTTTGTGAAGGTTCTGTTTGTACATGGTGAGAGGAAGAAAAAAAAAAGAAAGGAGAAGGAAAGTGATCCAAAAGAAATGTCTTATGGTATCCAAAATAGAAATGGACATTGAAACACCACTAATGATGATATAATGGGGGCAGTGGTGGCTTAAACGGGTTACCATACCCCCAGCTTTACCAAGCTGCCTCTGTTGAGCCCTTGAGCAAACCCTTAACCCAGGGGTGCTGTATCCTGGCTGACCCTGAGCTCCTTAATATGCAGGAAAATCATGCATCATATGACACAAAATGTAACTTTATAATTACATTTAGACATTTGGCAGACACCCTTATTCAGAGCGACGAACATCTTATTACACATCTGAGCAGTTGATGGTTAAGGGCCTTACTCAAGGACCCCACAGTGGTAACTTGGTATTCGACCCTGGGACCTTCTGAACCGTAGTCCAATGCCCTAACCACTGAGCCACCCCTGACCCTATGACTGATGAGGCAAAGATTTAGACATGGCCAATCAATCGGACAGTTAAGCGACCCTCTCTATCCCAGGCATTTTATCTTTTCTTTGAGGATTCAGTCACAAGATGGTACTCGACTGTCGACTCCGATCCCGCTACGCAGCAGCACCACCGGTAGGTCGGATTCCTTCCAGTGTAATTCTATAGGGGTTCGATTCAGCACTGATGATTTTTACTGCGGGCTAAGCTAACGCGCTGTCATCAGCAGACCGAACTCTGATGACTGAAACCAGAGAAACGAAGCGTTCTCCATTCACAACATTGTTATGACTGTCAGATGCGGTCTTAAGCTTGTTTGACATGGAGCAGACATTAATAGGGTAAAAAGCGACACACACGCTGTCAGTCTCGTGTATAGTCATGCCCTGTAATTTACAAACGTTTTGATGGATCTGGGATATGCAAAGCTTTTATGATTATTATTTTTTGAGCACATGAATGACCACATTCTTATGCTCACCTGACGCCTTTAGTCATATATGATTATTTGCATGGATGCATGCACAGATTAAGCATGTTTATTTAAATCCGGCATGGGAACAGCCAAAGGCTACAAGACTTCAGGCCCAGACAGGCCTGGAGATAGTAATGCAGGATACAGGATTGCCCTGTAATTCATAAAACACATTTTAATGTGTGTCAATGGAACGGGTGGGGCTATTTTTAGTCCATATACATGATACACTAAATAAAAAAAAAAGTCTATATACATCTTCAAATAAACAAATTTATTTATGTCTAAAACACGAGTTTTTATTTTTTTTTGTTCTAGATTTTCAGCTTGGATCTTCTGAGTCATTGTGAGGCTGGATTTGTTCATGTGCACGCGATTTGCTTGGGATCACCTTATAGGGCCATGTGTAACTTATAAAAGACAGTCAAAGTTTTCAGACCGAAAGACGAGGAAGGATGAAATTCTCCTGAAAAGGTCTTGATGGTTCCAGACGTCCTTCGACGTTCCCTGGACTTTTTCACAAACCTTTCTCCGCTCGCCTACACAACCACAACCACAGACATCCTCCTTACAGCCATGAATTAATGATGCGTTCTCCACTTATACATTCCCCCTCGTTCTCTTGCTCACACAGACATAGTCAATCTTCCTAATGGATCTGGGATCTCCTCCAAAAAGCCCCCGTTTGTATAATTTGAGGTGATAAGCAGGTGAGATAGCACAAGCTGAAAAACTCAATAACCAGGAAATGAAAACTCCACGAAAACCTTTTATACATTCAGACTGGAACGCTCTTTGTTCACCAGAGTAGCACAACAGAGACTCGGGATTGTGAGCGCTGAAACGTACACCACAACAGTCCGGGTAATCGGAGCCAAAAGAAGTTAGTCAAAATAATTACACCGAGATTCTAAAGCTGTATTTCATCAGGCTGCAAGATATCAACCAGGATGGAAAACCAAATACTCTTCGCAATAATCTGGAATCCAGCACTTCCTAACTGGCCGAGGCCTGCTTTGCCAAAAACATCCTAGCACGAAGATCGCTGCAGATTATCGTCACTTTAAATAATGCTGTTAAAACCCAGACTATTTTTGAAAGATCTAAACTTAACCCTGATCGCGCGGACTTGCCGTCCTGCGGGGTTTAATTTCAAGCTGGAGATCTTGAAAAGATCTACAGCTCTGGAAAAAAAAGAAGAAATTTCAATTCAATTTAGTTCGATTTGTACTGAGCTTGAACAACAGACACGGTCACAAAAAAAAAGCTTCAGAGAAACCGTGATCTAGCTTTAGAACCCCAATTAGCAAGCCAGGGGCAACAGTGGAAAGGAAAAACTCTCCAAGATGACACCTGGACCGGAGCCATACTCAAAAGGGAACCCACCCTTTTTTGGTAACACCGGATAGTGGGGTTATAAATAATTACTCTTGCACAATTTATACTATAAGACAGAGTGTGTTGAAAGAATGCATAGCATCAGAGTACAACTCTGGTAGAAGCAATCCAAAGGATTTCACACTAGGCAGGACTGATTCATACTGTGCCTGGGTATGATTAACTCTCCCACTGGCCAGCTTTCACATTAGTAATATTGTTATGTACGAGAGTGAGTCAAAAATTGTCTGCACTCCTGTTTTTTGTTTTTTTTTTTCCGGTTGGCTGCATTCTTTTTAGCACTTTCTGTTCAAAGCTGCCTTCTCCCTGGTCACGGCCGTGCAGGTGTGAACGTGTTATATCAGTTCAGTTCAGTTGAAACTGTGATTTGTATAAAAGTAGACACAACTTAAAAAAGAGTGAAGAAGAGTGTAAACAAAAGTGTTTGGGTACGTGCAAACGAAATTTGGACAATAAGTGAACGTTTCATAAAAGGAATCATCACTGGTGACGAGACACAGATTGATCACTACAAGCCTGGGAGTAAACGGCCGAGTGTGGAACGTAAACATCCTCAATAGTGGGCCGAGAAAACATTCAAAGTCAACCATCAGCTGGAAAATTCATCAATGTCTAAATTTTATAGGATTCTTAAGGGCAAGTATTAAAACATTATCAGGAAAAAGGGTCAACAATTAACAGTGCTAGTTACAGTGAGATGCTTTTTGAAGAGCTTAAAAGAAAGTGCTATCCAAGGGTGTCGTGATCTTGCAGTACAATGCACACCCACACACTTCTGCCCACGCTGTCAACCCCCATGCAAAAACGTGGTTTTGAGGCATTATAGCATCCCTTCTATAGTCCTGATCTCGCTCCATCTAACTTTCACCTGTTCGACTCTCTGACAGTGTCTTCGTGACTCGCAGCTCAGCCTAAAACTTTTTTTAATGTTTGGAAGGTTGTTGACAGATAGACAAAGTGTACTGAAAAGCAAGACGATTGTGGTGAAAAATTATGCATTTGTATTTTAATCCACATAATATTAAATAAAATTATTCAGTTCTTTTGATTGTGTAAAGCTTCTTTGAGACAATAACAGCTGCTATTGTAGTTCGCACCTAGTTTGTCTTCAAGTTCCCAATAAAAACGAAGAGTACAAGAAAGTCAAGCTTCACGCTATGCCTAATATCAATGATATTTCTGAGACAATCTGAAGCACGACTCGCTTGCCTGCCTTCCTATTTTATCAGCTATAACCGCGCTAGTTAGAAGGTGAAATCGCTAAATATCCATGGCTCTGAAGATCACCTGGTGCAACTAATCAAGATGTTCGGAAACAATCTATCACTTGAAGACGCTCTGTTGAAGGGTAGGGGGTAGATCTTTACAAATGGGTTTGGAGATTCTGTTATTCAAGAATTCACAAGATAACAGTACGGTCCTTGGCTGCACGAGGAGTCCATAGAGAAAATATATATTTTTAAATAAGATGAGAAAAACAAAGAAAGAGTGAAATAATTGCAGTGATGAAGCAAGGAACAGGATGGAGCTCAGCTTAGTCACAGCTTGTGTGCTACCCCAGAGCTTGCACTGTTGATCTTGCAACAATACGGCTGATTGTGTGGTCAGTGCTTAATACGACTGGAGCCAGGAACCTCTTGGCATGGAGCAAAGCAAAAGTCGCAATCCGTATGCTTACTCGACCGGCAACATCACCGCAGAAACATGTGAGCAAATTCTGACGGATTTATTATACTGAAGTCATGCCATTAGCAAGAATTTGCTGTTTGCATGGTTTTATTTGAATAGCCATGTAAGAACAACGACTCTGTTTTCCTTTGGGTTCACCATTATTATTTCACCTCATTCAGAAGTTATATGAAAACATCAGGATTTTATTCTCGAGCTCGGCTTAGAACAAAACTGGCCTTAAGCCCCACTCGCTTCAGTAAAGATGAAAATTTACTGCTTTTAAAGCAATTATATGGTGCTATGATCTAGAAATCCAAATACATCTGTGAAGCAGAAAGTGTTTCACTGAAGAATCTCGCAACAACAGCTCAACAGGAACAGACCCGATTCTGTTTCCTCAGTCATTTACTCTCATGCCAGGCCTTTCTAATCCAAATCATACTCATTTTCCATAATGGCCACATCATTTAACCTCTCACCCTCAACGTTGCTAGGAAACATGAAGCCTCATTGAAGCAATGTGAACCGATTGGCAGCTCTGGCTGTGCATCCATTCAGCATTTTTTCCCCACGCTGAATGTGCTCTCTGAAGCTGAAAACCCTTCGGCTCTCCTTGTCCATGCTTAAGTAAACTGATCTCTAGCTGTTCTCATGCTGCCCCGCATATATTGTACTGTAGCTGCACATATACTCTCGTCGGGTGCTGAATACTGATCACAGTATCCTTCACTTTCTGCTGATACAAATCAGGAGAAACAAATGAATTTCCAGACCATGGTACATTAGACAGAGAAGACACCACACGATGCTTCTGGCACCAAGTTTTAGCTTTAAGCCAAACCCAAGCAGAAGACTGTCAGCTTCACTGATCATGCAGATCTAGCGGAGATAAAATATTAACACCTCATCATTCTCTCAAGTCTTTTTAGGAAAAAAGTGGATGAACTAATTAGGGCTGTCAGTATATGAGAGCAGTTTCCCAGTGGTGTGTAATAAAGGCAGGTTTAGCGCGGATAATAAGATGACTAAGGAAACAACAACATGTGAATAAACGGCAAGTTTTATTATAAAAAAGTGGATAAAACCAGAAGTTGTGTGCTCGAGCTACCTTTATGGGGAATTTACTTCGTAACTTACTACGTAAGCTGTGGGAGAGGTGGCTCAGGTGGCTAAAACTATTTTGGATCTGAGGATCCGGGTTCGAGCTCCGCTGTCTGTGGGTGCCCCCCCCCCCCCCCCTCCCCATACTACCCAGCCACTTCATGCGGTGCTGGTCCCATTAGAAAAATTTTAATTTAACATTTGTTTAATATTAATGTTTGAGATTTTTTAAACCCTCGTAATCTGTTTCGTTTAACCAGTTTATCATGCATTTCTTTATTCCAAAAATGCATATTTATAATTCAAGTAAATCTGAGTATTTTAAAATTGCGATTCATTGTGATTAATCACAGACTATGACTGTAATTAACTAGATAAAAATTTTTAACCGATTAACAGCACTAGCACTAATAGTAGGTTCTTCACCTGCAGGAACCTGCTTTTTTTTATTTTATTTTATTCTGATTACTTTTTAAGAGCATTCATTCGGCTTGTGCATAGTGTGAGTTCTGCCTTGTGTCTCTGGGGGTTAAAGTAAGGCTAGCAGGTATTTGGGTCTGCAAAACTTTTCTGGTCAGGATCAGGTTCTTCCAGAGAACTTAAACTAAACGGTTCACAATGCAGCTGTCACAGTTATTTAGAAAACATGCTCTTCATCCACGGCACTGTATCAATGAGTTATAAATGTCTCTTTACTGAGGCTCAACAGACAAGCTCCTGAGAACCTGTTGCACCATCCCAGTAGGAATCACCACAGACCCTTAAGCCTTTAACAGAGTTTAGAAGATCGTAATGAGATTTTGCAGCAAGTGTATCTCATCACACATCTCTTTTTTTTCTTTTTAATGTTTCCTTTCTAGTTAGTTTTTTTTATTTGGAATTTCTACTGTGAGCTGCACCTTAGTACCCAAATGAATCTACTATAATATGGTCCGAACTGCCTCATGTCCAATTTCACAGAACACATCTCAGACATCAAGCGGGATTTCTACCCTCCTGGCTGCCAACCAATTTAATATTTTGATAAAATACTACTGCGTTTACTAGCACCAACAGTGTGTGTTACTTAGCACTTCAGTGGTAAGCATGCACTGCTCACACGATGGCGACTGGAGTTTGAGCCACGCTCAGGTAATCAGTTTAATATTAATATTGTTTGAAATTCTATTTGATACTGCTTTAAAGCTATTCTTGCTACGTTAGAAATATTTGTTCACTGTTATCCTATCATTATGCAGTCAATGTTGTTCCGACGTCATTTCATCAAAGTAAATCTCCTTTTCAAACATAACCCAATACCCACGTTGCCAAATTAATGTCAACACAATGCTTTGACAAATATAAAAAATCCTGCTGGCTTTCATAGTGACAGCCGAAACATGATATTGGTGCTAAAAGGTGTCTCACCTAGGTAAAAAAGTGCATTTTTTTTAGATAGGATCATATAACACAATTTTTTATAATACATAATGCTTCTTATTTCACAGTTCATGCTTAATAAGTTTTGTAAATACTGTATGCATCTCCATTTATTGTTTTCATCATATAAATAATTTTATGCCCTTTTATGTAGTGTCCGTAACTTTTTGGAATCAAGTCTTTTTATTATCTTAATTGTCATTCAGATGAAACTTAAGATTTCCAATTAGATTTCACATGAAAAGACATAAACCTGAAAAAGTGTATTATTCTAAAATGCTAAATTGTTTAGATATTGCAACATGAATTTGACATGGTTACGGACACTACAGATTTTTTTCTGAGGGGGAAAAATCCTTAATTTTGCACAGAATGCCTTAATTTAAGCAAAACAGGTCATATGCTTTATATAGGTTTACACCAATTTTAGTATCAATACTTAAAGAAATGTGAATCATTTGCATTTTAAATTATTACTGTTTAAAGCGAGACGCTGAAAAGCGGCCCATACAAAATCACCTCTCAAAAAACACGCCGTTTTAAGGGGAAACAAGTTATTGCATAAACTCCAGAAGTAGCTTCTTTGGCACAAACATTTTCTGTATTATATGTACGACATAAAAAAAATCAAATCAGCACCAACACTGTGTTTTGGCCATGTATATCTAGTGTAGACTGCACTCTGACCATTATACCATGCATCTGAACAAACGACGTTTCCGTTGGGTCATGTTGTTCAGCAAACATTTAAACGTCCTCCGTCATTTACAATGCCTCACCGACTGATGCTGCAACCGAGGGAAGGACAGGAGGCAGCTAAAATTAGGTGACCTGTATCTCATGTGGCCTTGAACGGTATGCGTTTATCAGAACACCACTAGCAACTAAATCTCCTAATGCCAAATCAGCATTTTCAGTGTGGAAAACTGATGCATGGTTGGTCCAGGACTAAGAAGAGAGGAACACTTGTATTGTTAAGTGGAAAAGCTCAACAATACAGTAGATCGGTGTAATGTATACATCTTGGCTGAGCATCATATTCAGTAACTTGTGAGGCTTGCGTGTAAGACGCTGTTTAACCTGATAAAGGAAGCATGGCATCATAACCAGACCCACCTGTAGGCAAGTATATCCGGGGCGAATGAGAGATTGAGTGGGTAATGAAGGGCTTCGGGTAGTGCTCGTAGAGTCGGTAGTCCTTCTCGCTGCGGGAACGGGCGCGCTCCGAGGCCCGGTCGGAGAAATCCGAACTGGGCCAGGCCCTGCGTAGGGTGGTGCTGCGTGTCTTCTTCATGGCAGCGCACCCCCACCTCCTGGCTCCCGAACCGCACACTTACACTCCCCACATGGCTAGTATCAACAAAAGTGGTGCTTCAGTTCTCGCTCCTTTCCCTTGTGTGCCACACACAGGAAGGTTCATGTAAGCATGCTCAGGTCTGAACAATTCTTAAGAAGCAAACTGTCCTTGTCTTCTGTTTAAGCGTCAATTCCAGCGATATCCAGCTGATCGCAGATTTCTCCTCCAGGCTTGGAGCTACAGCTTCACATGCGTGGAGGGATACGCACACATTTATACACACCACCATAAGGACCAAAGCAGAGGAGGTGTGTAGGAGGATCTTCGGGGACAGATGGCAGGACTGGGGAGGAAGAGATGGATGGAGGGGGTGGACTTGCTCGATTTAGGAGTTGCAGGGGGTGCAAGAGGAGCTGAATGTCTGCAACGTGAGAGAACTCTCAGCTCAAACAATAGCTTAATTCAGGAAGGCTATGCTTCACTAGCAAAGCATAGCCGACACAAAGGATTGCACTAAAAACAAATTAGAGTTAAAAAAAAAAAAAACGTGCTACTGAGGGGGCCGGCAGCTGCCGTCAGTTCAGCATTAATCTTCCTTCAGCCATTCTAGCCGATCCAAATTATTTCGTAACAAAATACAACACAGCAAAGAGTCAGCATGATATCTCCTTGCAATCTGAGACGGAGCACTGAATCTCTTCAGTCAGACTTTACAGTGAGCTGGTCCGTCGCATTCCTACAGGAAAGCCTACACCAGAAGACGCCGAGAGAGCTGCCCCATGATCCAAAGCACCGATGACAGAAATATAAACACTGCTACATGCACGTGTGCTTCTCTAAGCATGGACGGGGCTGAAAGCACAGCCGGGCGAAAACAATTCCAAAGCAGCACGCACACCCACGTACGCTCTCTCGTCTTCGCGATCTCATCTGTTTCAGTACCGCACTTATTCCCACCAACTCCAACATACACACGGCTTTTTTTTTCTGTGTGTGTGTGTGTGTGAGAGATTAGATGCCTTTTAAAGGAGCTGTCTCGTGTCAGACTTGTTGATCTAGTCAGGCGATGCTTCTTAAAGCGTTTCTCCTCCAGGGTCCGACTGCTGGCTTGATGCCCGGCCTATGAGAGCAAAGAGCTTTATTTACACATGCGGCATGTTAATACGCGGCCACTGACAGCTTGACTGTTTCAGAAAAAGGGTGGCGAGCGTGAGGAAAATACACCATCTCTGACACAATAAAAGGCAAAGAGGACTCATCAAGCTCCGCTTGCCATCCACTGCTAGATTTCCCCTTTTGTTCTTTTCCCTCGATTCCCTATCTCCACTTTAAGCGCTCGTCCACACTTCCCGGCGGATCCCTTATGTCCGAAAGCCAGCTGCCGCACGCAGAGTCCCTCTGGAATGCAATTAAAGAGATCCGAGCGTGAAATGGAAGCGGGAACAGCGGTACGGGGTGCAGAGCGTAGGGAGAACGCTAGAACACAGCAGCGCTTGCTCGCTTTCTCTCTCTTCAGCTTTCCTCTTTCTCCCTCCCTCCCTCCCTCCTTGCCTGTCTCTCCGGAGTGGAGAGCATTCGTGCAGCTGCTCGAGCCCTCACAGCCAATCACTCTCTGACAGCAGCCTATCGGCTTAGAGCGACAGAGAGAGAGAGAGAGAGCACGAGAGAGAGCGCGAGAGAGAGGAAAAAGGGGGGAAGGGGAAAACACAACTCTCCCCTCTCCTGCGACACACATCTCCAAACCCATGCTGAATTATTTACCCTGGAACATGACAGAACACAGTGGCACAATGTTTATTTGGCTACACTTAACCTTTGGTTAACTGTTACGTCTCCTAAGTGTGAATATACCCCCTTTTCCAAAGGAGACACAAATTGAAACAAATCGAAGGATTTCACAAGTTAGACACTGACGATTGAGAAGAACGATGTTCACGTGGACGATTGAAAACGCCAGCATCTTGTGACGGATTACTGTTTTATGGATGCATTTTTCATAAGATGTCTGTGTGAGGTTTTTCTGAAACGGACTGCCGTAGAAATCCGCGGTTATTAAGTAACTCTACTGGACCAGAAACTTTCCCTCTCTCTTTCCCTCTCTCAGCCTGCCATTAATCATGTGGTCTGCTCGCTTATTCTGACCACTTGGCTGAGCAGCAATGAGCCAATGTTTTTCCAGTAAGCCATGTGTCAAAGGTCATCAGTCTCTCTTCCACCTCTTCCATCCATCCTCTCAAACTTTGGGTCCATTTTGTAGTCACAATTTAGCAGAACCAAATATTTAATTCCAGGAACTTTGTAAGAACCATTTCCAGAACTGCTTCAGAAAGGCAACAGAGCATGGGACAGAAGGGTTTTGGGACAGATGGACATTACCAAGGTGTGCCTACAGAATTTAAAGAATTTCGTAATGACGGACTGGTAATAACCGTCTGTTATTACAAAAACTAATGATGGCAAGAATGGAAAATGTAGCTGCTGCATATTAGTCATGCGAATTAGTCCTGACGAAGAATTGGTCCTACGTCCGAGTTCGGGGAAGATTGGGATCTGAAGCTTCCCAGACGCTAGGTGTTGCGTTACAGTGCCTTGTAATCGATCCACGTACAATCTCTGAAAAGAAAAATTCTGCAACAGCTCAATGTCACTCACTTTAAGCTTCCTTGGCACGTCAACCCTGTACCGAGTCTTCACCTAGAGGGACTCTTAAGTTGAACTGACTTCCTGTTTTTCCACATGAATGGACTAATCATGAAAGAAAATGGATGTGGAAACATTGCAATTAACTACTTACTGAGTCTGAGTGATCATTCTGTTCTTTAGAGTCCTTACCGTATAGATATGGCAACAGCATTAGACTGTTCATCCTCTTGGATCAATAAAGGTTTGCCTGAAATGATGACTGCGATCGGTTTAACATCCCTGCAGTCTTTTTAGGAGATGCAACCACCAGAAAGTTTTTCACATATTCCAGTTAGAAAGCTGTAGTCAGCCAGGATAGAGTTGTTCCTGAAGAGGGTAGGTTAAGGGCCTTGCTCAAGAGATCAATGCCAGGACTTGAACCCCAGTCCTTCCGATCAGTAACCCAGAGCCTTAACTGTTTGATCCACCACTGTGCTCCATCCCCCCAGAAGTATGTTTTTTTCATTCCTGGCTTGTCATGAATAGTTGTTCTCTGTTTCTTTTGAAACACCTCTCAATGTTATGCTTCATGTTTCTGTGTGATTTATCTCAGGCCCAAAGTGCTAAAATAAATGCGAGTGCAAATTGACAACAAGGGGTGCCAGAGTAGTGGAGATGGGACGTTTGACACAAGAGCGCAATCGTTTCACTTGTTAGACTAGTTAAAACGTCACCACCTCTTGAAAGCTGGCTGTCAGAAAGATCTGTTTGGACTCCTCTAACACCCAGTTAGCAACTGATAGTACCACTAGTGCATGTAGAACCAATGAGCTAGAATTATCTTTGGCAGGGGAAGTGTGTGTGACATGAGGGCCATTTTTCATCTAGCCCGATGCATCTTCTACTTTTGGAAGACTTCATCATTCCAGCACTCAAATGCCCCATATATCATAATCCCTTCATGTTTAGACAGGGTCTGGTCACTCTCTTGGATTGAACTACACATTTGCAGACTGTTTCTTTCCCCTCAATCAGAGAAACTCATAACACACATCCTATGCAGACCCCAGACCTCCTCCGGGCTGTAAGAAAACGTGTTTTGAATTATCAACCCTTCCCCCCATTTTCCATCTCTCTCCATCTCTCTATCACCGCAAGCACCCAGTCCAACCTCTCTCTCACCACAGCATGCTGTACTTAAGACCACACTCCCCTCCTACATCCCCCACAACTCAATAATGCAACGGAGCTGCGCATGCCAACAAAAAGCATCAAGCCATACGACCTACTGAACCTTCCAGAACCTTCAGAACTCCCTGAGAAACTCACTAAAACCTCTAGAAGACCAGAATCACACTTTATGTTACTAAACAAACCGGTAGATGACCTCATATTCTGTGTGAGTATAAAATTAGCATGTCAAATCTGAAAGAGGGACAACTCAAAACGCTTACATTAGCATGAGGTCTGAATGTGAACAAGTACCAAGGGGTCATGTGTTAAAGATTTGGATTACGAATTGTGTTTTGTACAAGTAGCACTGATTTGAATAACTTGTTTAGAAGAAGAAAAGAGTCTTCAAGAATAATTCCTCTTTGTTTAATTAACGATTAAAATTGCGATTCTATAAGTATCATGATTCAATGTAACATTTTCCATGATTTTCGTTACAATTTTACACCTATAAAAAAGGTTTGATGAGTGATGTCGCTTGTTCATTATAACATTAGTTTTGTCACTTATAATTGCGATTCATTAGTGAATAAATTTTTCCCCTTTCTACAGTACAACATATAACTACTGACTATGCAAAATGTTCAGAGCTCATGACGGCTCTAATCTGTTTCAGTAACCATCATTTAACATACAATTTTAGGTTTTCGTGACTCCCTAAACGATCTCTAATTGAAAAGTTTTTCAAAAGGGAATCACTTCATGGTTGGGTTCTATATAAGACCTTCCTCCAAATGGATACTCATTACCCAAGAACCATTTATTGTGCTAAATGGAACCCCAACTAGCACCAGGAGGGACTTGAACAGACCCTGACTGTGTGATGGTCACAGGCACGAATCGCTGTCACTCTAGCTAGTGCTTGCAGTTCCACCAGGTGCACCACAGCACATTTCAGAAGAATCCCAAGAGCGACTCACCACACCACTCCACTCCACTTAAAATACATGCCTAGTCAATTTTTGATGGAAGCCGCGTCCGAAAGCAGCAATCCTTCCATCAGGTAGTGCATTCCTCATGAATATTTATACCAGTCCAAAAGTCAAGTCATGCCGCTCCACAACTAAAATGCCCCAGTGAAGTATGAAAGGAAACCGCATCCCAAATATACAGTAGAGCCATAGATCTGGTTCCTCTTGGAGTCTAGCCCTTTGAGCTTATCTAACTATACATTTGTAGACAAACATTCTACTACAGTCAGAGGATTTATAAAAAGTGGAATGCTTTCTAATCGGGTTGTATTTGGAAACTTTTAGATTTTTTTGTCACAGGATTGCCCAGAGGGATAAAACTAAGAAATCTTTAAGGGTACTTTGACACCTACAGGCTTTAGTATGTTTAAATCAAACTCTAAATAATTTTCCCTTTTAGTGCAGTTTGTTTCATCTTGTACGAACACAGTATTCGCGCTCGGCTGCAGACCAAAACAGCCGCACTGAGACCTCCAAATAAGGTGGTTTCAATCTGAAACATCTGGCGAACTCCGGTGCAGCAGTCATCTTGGTGAAAAAGCATACCCGATCAAATCAGTGCATAGCTGATGGATCTTCAGAAATATCTTCAGCTGATGAGCATGTCACTGTTCATTAGGATTAATGCAAGCCAACTCCTGTACTGTCTTGATACGCGCCTATGGCAGCTCCAGCATGTCGACACGTTGTTTTCCAGCTGTAGCCGCACTTTATTATCAAACTGTATTATCTGCCAAACGTGGTAAATGTAGGCAATTTAATAAAAATTCACCAGGGTGATGACAAACCCATGCAGGTTAAACTCCATCATTAAATTATATCTTTTATGTCACAGAACCAGGCAGTTATCCACAACACAGGCTCCCGCTGCAGAGAACATTCTCTCACGTGGTTTGACGTGATGTTTATTGGTACGCTTGGATTTTTCTTTGTGTAAAAAGAAACCAAACCAAGGTCAATAGTCTATGAGTTTACAAACTCATCAAGTGATTCAGACAAGCGCAAACAAGCTAAAATGTGAAAGCAACCTAAGGGTATTTTTCGTATTAGGGACCCAGGGTCATTTCCGAGAAGACTTTACCAGAAAGTCTGGTTCATTTTGATCAGTGAGAACATAATCGTTCCAGACTTGGCAACCGTGCCAGAGTCGGCTGGAACTCGGAGAAGGTGGACTCGACAATGATCATACTCGGGGACCGATCGAATCCTCTTGTGTTTAATAGTGGCTAACAAATCATGTAGGCGCATACTGCCACCTGCTGTTTGGGAGGGGATGAAATATGCAAGTGTGGGTCCTATATGGAAACGCCCCTTATCTTAAAGATTGTACGTTTCCTGATTACGGATCTTACTGGATCAACAAGCAGGTTCCAGGTTTGTTATTTGATCCTGGTACATATCTGCTCATAACTTCAACATTTTGATTTGATTTATGAATCAAGTCTCAGTTTTTATAGTGTACGCAATTTTTTTTAAAGGAAAGCCATGATGATGAGCAATGTTGTGTGTGTGTATTGAGGATTTTCCTGGCACTTCACTTCTACCTGGCATTTTAATTGAATTTAAGGCAAATACAGTAGGACTAGCAAAGTTATGTTAAATTCTGTCTGGCCAGTTTTGCGTGATGCTGTGACAATATCTGGCTGGACAGACATACAGACATACAGACAGAGACTAGTTTCTGGTCCTCCAATGTATGGAACATTTATATAGATCATTTAAGATGTTTAAAGTTATTTACACCCTTAACTTGTAAAATATCGAAGGCACAACATGTCATATGCTCTAGAAACGATAGAAAAGAAGCCACCACATGCCCTCAGTGGTTAATAATATGTTCTTGCCAATGAGGTCAGATATCCAGTCGCTTTCTGCTGTAACCCACTTTCTGCAAACAGGACACAGTTATGGTTGCTAAGCAAACAAATCCACATCTCAACATAAGCCTCGGCCAAACCACAACTCTATACCCTTAGTCCAAAGCCTAAACACATGCACGACTTGTCTCATATCCGTGTGAACTCGGGGGGTTTAACTGTTAATCGTTTTTTGAGAGTCACGGGTTAAACAGAAACGGAATGCAGGCAATGTATTTGGTTTAATGCAATCATAATGTAATTAGTCATTAGGAAGGGAAATAATTGCCATTTGTTGTACTTTGCAAATGGAGCAGTTAGTTTAGGCAGAAATATATACAGTAGGGAGAGATTTATGGTAAATAAAGATGATTAATAATTAGCAATAAAACTAACCTGATTGTTTCAGTACAGTTCTCGGTACAAGTCCATTCTTTGTCTTTCCAAAATTTCTGAAATCAATCAGCTTAAACAAAAACATGCATGGAATTTACCATCACTGCTTTTCGAAAAGAAAAAAAGAAAAAACACACCGACTTTAATCTAATTTTCATACAAGCCATTCGATACATTAAGTCAAGGTGTAGACCCACCTCTTAGACATTACAACACCATTGTTTTTCGTTCCCGAGGCAGTAAGTTCAAATCCTCCTTGGTTAATGGAATGCAGGAATCGACTGAACGCTCTGCATCTGGCTTGGTGCCATTTCCCTTAATGTGGTCTTTATTGGGGAAATGACAACCGCTATTGCTTTTCTGTTACCTCTTAAAAACCACGCACGGTTCTACCATGTCACATTTAACTGAACAGCCTGATAAAAGACACCAGGTAACGCTATAGGCAAAAAACTGATCAAATCAATGATTTTTGTAGAAAATTTTAAGACGTCTCGCCTTGCACTGCAGGAATGAAATAAAACTTAGCGCCTTGCATAGCGGCTTTAAGTGTCAGCTCGTCAAGTGAAGCTTCTTTCCTGGAATATGTCAAGTTGCATGTCATGATATTAACATCACTCACTCACTCACTCATCGTCTACAGCGCTTTTTTACAGGGTCACGGAGCGCCTGGGGCCTATCTATCCCAGGAGACTTAGGGTACACTCTGAACGGCGTGCCAATCCATCACAGGGCACATACTGAAGCTCATTTAAACACTACAGGCAATTTGAGAACGCCAATTAGCCTAAACTGCATGTCTTTGGACTGTGGGAGGAAACCGGAGAACCCGGAGGAAACCCACCAAGCACGGGGAGAACATGCATGCAGGGTGAGGAATGGAACCTGGACTCTGGAGGTGCAAGGCGACAGTGCTAACCACGGAGCCACCATGCCGCCTATCACTCATTTATGTATCTTATAGAACGATAAATACAAACGTTCTCCTGAGAGTCTTCACAGCTCCATCATCCGAAGATGAGTTTTTTTGTTAAATATATATTTTACTTGCATATTTTATATTTAACACACGGTAAGATTTGTATGAATATCAGTAGTTAACATGCATCATTCAACTGGCCCTGACTGTAGTGTCTCACCTTAAAATGGATGAGGTGCGAAGTAGGTGCCTGACAAACGATGCAAACAGCTTGACTAACGTATCCGATGGATCATCCTATAAACGGAACAATATTTCCAACAAACGTTCACTCCTACGAAAATTTACATCGGATTCATGGCTCACGGTGATCCAAGAATAACATCAAACCCAACGCGAGGTTAAAACGAGGCCATAGTCACAAAGGCACCTCTGTCAGACACAAACTTTTCCATCTACGCATGAATATCTGCCTGGCTGTGTGTCTTGTCTATTTCATCACATCTAAAACAGCACAGACGTATTTCACTAAAAAATGTTTAAAGAGAAAAGAAAAAAAAAAAAAAAGCAGTGACATCAGGAGATCAATGGCTGGCATGATGCTGAACTCTCTCCGAACTCTTCTCGCTGAATTTATGTAAGTAGGTCGTGTGTGCCGGAGAGATAAGTTTCACTCGCAGCTCAAGATGGAGCCGTGCTCTCCGACGCTTCATTAAAAAGCTCCGCGCAAACATTTCAAACGCAATCCATCATACGGGGAGGCCCGAAACCCGAGCAATTAGGCAGGACACCCCTGTGTTCCTCAAAGACACAGAGGAACGACTAGAAAGCTGTATCTCTATTACTCACGCCTAAGGAACGGCGGCTCGGGTCTTTGTCGAGCTTGCCTCCTGCAGTCGCTGTGATATTCTGGCTTGTGGTCTTGGACTGAACCGCAAAAAAACATCACAATGTACTGGGAATTCAGTGCCTAGCCGGTGGGAAGAGTGTCTTGAGTCTTTTCGAGGGCTATTATTATTTGTTGATAACGATTTCGGAATGAACTCGGTGCTGACAGTATTGCGGGTAATATTATTACCAAGCAGGGCCTTAATCAGAACATCAAGCGTTTATAGAGGCGGAAAAGACCTCGGAAACATAAAATTACAGCCTGCCTGGTGCATTAAAATCCGTCCCATCAGCCCACACAGCATTTAACGATGCAGAAATAAAGCTTCCTCAGCTAGGGTTACGGACACGGCTCGATATCTCTGCTGTTTTCGCCGTGTCCTCCCCTCATCGCTGAGCCATATGCGGGTACTGGCACACTTCCCGGCAAGGAAACATGTCACGATTTGAGCAATATACTATGTGAATAATTTATTCCCGGCCTGCGAGGCTGTGCTCCCATTGTGGGTAGATTTAAGAGTCCCCGCTCTGCTGTAAGTCAGGTGCAGACAGACTGGAAGTGGGCACTCTCTCCGCTCAGCTGTGTGTAATTTGGAAACACATTACTGTGACTGAACGGTGTGACTTTAAAAGAAAACAAAGCTCGGTCAGTACCAATTTAAAACAACACATTCCGGACTCTTTTCCTGACTTCATCGAAATGTGCTATACATATGTGCGAACGCTCAAGGATTCGTGAACTCGCTGTCTGGGAAATATCACATGAAGAGGGACACAGATCTTTCTTGGGAACCTGACAAGACTGATATTTTGAGTCTGATTTCCTAGCAGAGGTAAGACGAAGGCAGTAGTCCGTGTTTCGACTCGTTTGCTGCACATGTGAAAGAGTGGAATCGCCGGTAGGAAACTGGCAGCGCGACTTAACACAATCACAGCTTTAATGATGTACAATAGACTGGCTCAGCGGGCTCGGATACTGATTGCTGATGCGTGGGCGGACGGGGTAGGGAGTGCCAGGAACAACTCGCTACGTGAAGAGTCCACACACGGCAGAGGTTTCATATCACCGCTCATTAGATCATCGTCGATATTAGCGTGATCGACATTACTGAGTGTACACTTAAGCCTAGACAACTAAAGAGGATCAATCGCTAATTGTGTGGCCAGATTTCCCAAGTCATTATTCATCCATGGCTTCATTAGCACTAATTCACAGTTGGCCTAGTGCTGTTTCTTGGATTGCTCAAAGCTAGCTCTAGATTAGCCTGCCACTAGTTCTCACTAGTAGCTAAGCGAGTGCTAGTTTTTGCCTAGTGCTAGTTTTTGGATTAGTACTCGTTTTTGTCAAGCACTAGTTCGAGGTTTCCCTAGTTCCGTTCCCTAGTTCCCTAGTTCCCTAGTTCTGGTTTTACATTTCAATTTCCACTTTAACAAGAAAAAAACACCCAGAGCATACCGCCATAAAACAAGGAGGAATGGCTTCAGAACAGCTCTGTGAAAGTCCTGGAGAGGCCCAGCAAGAGTCTGGACCTGAACCCAATAGAGCGTCTCTGGAGAGACCTGAAAACCTGGCTGAGCTTGAACGATTCTGCCAAAGAAGAATGGAAGAAACGTCCAAAAAGGAACGTGTGCCAAGAGAACTCAGGCTCTCATTGCTGCCAAATGTGCTTTAACCAAGTCCTAAACGATATATATTATTTATACATATTTCAATTATTTTATTTTTTTGAAATAATAATAATAATTTGTTGTATGTTTTATTTGTTTTTTTAATTGAAAAGTCTATCTTTAGTTTAATTGCATTCTTTTAGAAAACAAAATTTTCCTTTTATTGTACTATATTCTTTTTATTTTTCTGTTCTATCCTTTCTTTCCATTTTAGGTCATACTGTGTGTATGGTTGTGTTCGTGACGCATTTGAATTGTATTGATCCTAAGTTATAGATCTAAAATAGGATATTTTAGTCTTCGTTTATTTTTATTTTTTTTTAATAAACGAACATAAAACTCCAAACACCTGGTTTTACTTTTGTCATTACGCAATACAGCATGTTGAATAAGGAGTGTGAACCTTCACAAAATGTGGGAAAACTTCAAAAGGTCTGAAAAGTTTCCGTCAGCGCTTTATGTAGTATTTTAACAGTATTAGAATTTCATAGCGGCGGTTTTATGAAGGACAAAAGCACAAAATGCAGTAACAGTAAGCCCCTGTGTGTGTGTGTGTGTGTGTGTGATTCCATCTGATAACACAGTACACTGATACAAGTAAGCAGTAAAGCTGAAAAGCTCTTAGGCTTATACCGCGTTCTGCTGGGACCCGAGGGTCCGGATTCACAGAGACGAAAAATTAACCTTAAACTCAGGCTAATTGTATAATGCGGCCCAAGCGGGTTTAATTTTGTCTTTAGATTTAAAAAAAACATACATTTCAAACCCATTTTTGGACCAGCGAGCTGAGACCACACACAGTAACCCAAGGTGTTGCTGGTCTTTGGCGTTGAAGCCACTATGTCAATTTCTGAGTGTTAGTCCAAGCTTCAAGTTTCAGACCATATATTTTTTTTTTGCCTTAAATGCCATTTTTTTATTCCACGAGGGTATGGTAACTGCATTTGTAGAAGCCGACCCTCTAAAAGCAACCTTGTCACTGAGTAAGGCTCAAAGCCTGCCAGAATATACATTAAGCCAAGAACGCTGGCATGAGAATGTTATGCTAGGTTCGATTCCCCCAGAGACTCACTGATTTCATTAAAACCTCATGAATTAATTTGTTCGTACTGTAAATAAATCCAGACAGATTCCTGGTAGAGCCTTGTCAGATGTATTGAATTTTCCTTGTGTTTTATGCTTCATATGCTGTAAAATGGAGATTTTCCAGTGTTGTCGCAAAACCCCCTGTATACACGCAACTGATAGACTGGACACGCGAATCAATCGCGATCGATAATGAAAGTAGGTCGAACATGGATTTTTCCACTCGCCGAGCACGACTCTCCATGTGCTATAATTTAAAAACCTCCCCAGCGAAATGATAACTGATTTAAAGCTCCGGACAGCAGACGCTCCGAGCCAGCAGTACTCCTCGATGACTTCAACCACTACCACATACACAACATAACCTCAGTTAGTAAACATGGAGCGCTCCGTATAAAGGCTGTAATCATGTTTTGCAATTTCTTGACAAATTCGTCAACATTTTGCACATGAGGCAACGATGATGTCAATATAATTGGTATTGTCTCATGCATATCGCCTTTCGAAATATCTCAATATACCTCAAAAAAGTGCTATTCTGCCCTTCCATAAATGGGAGTTGATCTTGCAAAATAAATGCAGCACTTTGACCTTTTGACACATATGGATCTAGTTTTAATCTGACTAAACATGGACAATCTCGTATCTGGATTGTATATGATTTTAGGAACGTGTAGTTCAATTGGTCTATTTTTGATCAGATTAAATCCCGATCAATCTGTCTTAAGGTTCATGTTCATGTTGCATTTATTTTGCAACACCAACTCCAAGTTAGGAAGGAGCTGAATATCAACTTTTTGAGGTACATCACTATATAATTATTTTATTTATATACAGTTTGCTGTTGTGTTACATTACACGTTCCTTCCATTATGCCATGGTTACATCCTCTGTCTTCCACACTCCACCCCGCCTCTATTCTACTTTTTTGTCTCCGCTCAGCCGCACCCAACTCTCCCTCTGCGTCTCCACCCAGGGCCGTCCCTCACTCTCCCTCTGCTTCTCCGCCCAGCCGCGCCCCATTTTCCTTTGTGTCTCCACGCCAACCTCGCACCCACTCTCCCTCTGCATCTCCGCTCAGCGCCGCCCCCTCTCAATCTCACTCTGAAGCTCCGGCCAGCTCCACAACCACTCTCCTTCTGCATCTCTACACAGGGCCGTCCCTCACTCTCCTTCTGCATCTCCACCCAGCTCCACGGCCAAAAAATTCAGCCTAAAAACACTGAGATGTCATTTTTTCTCCCAGCACAGTGGCCTAATGGTTAGCCCTGCTGTCTTGCACCTCCAGGTTCTGGGTTTGTTTCCTGCCTCGGGTGTGTTTGCATGTTCTCCCCAAACTTTGTAGGTTACCTCTGGGTACTCTGGTTTCTTTCCAAAGACATGTATATTTGATTAATTGCCGTTTGCCTGTAGTTTGTGAATGAGTTTGTAATTGTCCTTATCCTGGGTGTCCCCCGTCTCCTGGAATAGGCTCCAGGACCCCCACGGTCCTTTATACAGGTGATGATGTGAGTCATCCCCCTATCCTACTCCCAGTGTTCTTTGACAAGCCAAATTTTTTCCAGGAACTTATGCAGCACGTATTTTATTCATTAAAAAAAAAAAAAATGATGGACAATACTGAAAAGCTGGGATTTGACTTTAATGAGCAGATTAGCATATTAACACATAAAAAGCTATCCGATTTTCCTTTCTTATGTGAATGATCTCCATCCAGATATAATCCTAAAACTCACTTGGTATAAAACTGACATTCCGTTATTGTCATTACTGACATTCTTCACACTGTCTCAAACAGAAATGCTGACAGCTAATTTATGAGACAGTACTATTTCTCGGCTTTTAAAACCTATTTATTGCCCCTTCATTAGCTGTAGGTTTGCTTTAGTGTCTCTGAGCCAGAAAGTGATATGCCCCTGCTCTTGGTTTATCCCAGTCTAATCAGAGAGCACGGAGACTCAGGCAGCAGCGGCTCAGTGATTAAGATTTTCAGCTAGTGAACCAATGCTGACGAATCCCCATGAGCCATTGCTGAACTCTTGAGGACTCATAACTTTTTAACACTGCACCATTCCTCGTTGTATTCCATACATCTCGTGCCAGCGAATGGCAGAACAACTGGATTGAACTACGTGTAGGTCGGGAATAAAAATAGGTCACACGTATAGATTTCCTTTTTTTAACAGCTGTGATGAAATGCTCGATGGTAAACGTGTTGAGACAGCGCGGATGCTGTTTTAAAGCCGTTGCTACACAGTGTGCTCCAGGCAGCAATGTTGAAGCTCTCAGCTGGTTTCAATTCCAACAGATGCTTTTAAATAACCAAAATACTCATCAAGCCCGACCACTAACGTATACAGTGTACGTACCGTGACCTCGGTTTGTAAACTTGGAGCGATTCCTGTATGGGCTGTATTTCCTTTGTTGCTTTTAAGCATGGGTGTACTTAATACACATCAATCAAAAAACACCAGATTTTACACACTCATAAGATTTTATTGAAGGCCGAGGAAATGTTTTGGTATAACCTTTTGATGGCACTTGCTTTCTTAGTCACTAGTGACTCATGTTGACATTCACATGGTTTATTAAATTCCCATTGAAAAAGCAGGAACTTATTGACATCGCAAACGTGGAAGAAGTCTGTTTTAATGGTTTACCATGGAGTTTGTACAACTTTTAAACGAAGTCAAGCTTAAAATTGATTAAATGTTGAAGGGTAAATGGAGTTAAATGGACTGGCTGGTGTTTGTTAAATGGCGCACAAAAAAAATGCACTTCCAGTTAAGAACCCAATAGGGGATTTTGAGAAATATGGGAGAATTTACGGAAAAGGGTCTGATAAAAAGTATTTAATTAGTCTTTCCTCATCAGTAACTATGACCAGAAAGTCCAAATCTGGAACACTGGGCCTGAGGTGGAACTACACCCTGTATATTCTGCCATTTCAGGGCACTACACACACATTCAGGGCACCACATGCACTACACACCTAGGGGTGATTCAAGGCGTTTTCACATCAGGGCCCCGGGATCATTTCCGAAAGCACTTGACCCCAAAGTCTGGTTCATTTTGATCAATGAGAACACAATCATTCCAAGCTCAAGAACCATACCCAAGTCTCCTGAAAAAGGTGATCTCAAACATGGTACGAGTCCTCTGGAACAGATCGAATCAGATACGACATCCTGAACAACGTCATCAGTGCGATCGGTGGCATGCACCAATCTTATCCTCTGATCTTCACCGGCACAGCTGATAAAATTTGAGCTTGACATTTTTTGGGTACACTTGCACGTATCGCCAAGAGAACAAGGAAGTCAATCTTTATGCTATGCTTATGCTGTGTTATCTAAGAGCGCGTTCCTTTGTGCATTTCTCAGATCTGACCAGCTGACATGGTAATCTGAAATCAGTAATGTAAACAGATCAACGTAATTTGTCCTTGGCTCTGATTGCTCTTGTGAGTTTAAATAAAAATGTCCTCTAAAAATATTTGTGTTAACCCAGTAAGACTGGTTTAAAGCCAACAAATCTGCATCTAGAGTTTCAGCTGTCCGTTGACTTATAGACAACATCACAGGCAACGTCTTTTGGATTACGCTGATATTAGACAAACCCAACCGCTGATATACAGTGCATCCTCATACCATGACGTCAATTAGTAAACTTGGCGCAGTTCATGTACCATCCATAAAGTTTTTCCAGTCGTTGCTATGGCTTCGATTGGAAATGGTATACAATTATTTTTATTAAATCTGACACTTTATGTAAGCATGGTGCACCAACAGTCTTCAAAAAAATCAACATGCAGCACAGACTCACAGTTTTCTCAGAGTTCTTATACTCTACTTCACTCCTTCACCCACATGCTGATGTTCCGTTAACTGGAGTCTCCTTGATCCATTAGAACGTGCTGTTAGGCCTCAGAGGTACAATACTCTGCAGAAGTCTTGAGCCGCCTCTTATATCTTTATATTTTGCAGACTTTCATGTATTTTTAAAGTAGTCTTCAGAAATAGTTCTCCAGAATTCCTGAAGGACTTTATGTCTTTCATTTTTGCCTCTGAAAGGATGGCAAAGGATAGATCATTGATAGTGACCATTAACATAACACTATCAGGATTTTTTTTCTACTTTTATGCCCAGCCACACATCACGCTGTTTGAACAATAACATCCAAGTTAATCCGACCAATTGGTATGATTCATGATTTCTGTGGTCAACCATCAACCCTAAAATACCATATATAGGTAGTCCCTGACTTACGAACAAGTTCCATTCCACAAGCACGTTTGTAAGTCGAATTTGTTCTTAAGTCCGACAGTGAGATTTATGCGACTTTGACACGAATACACAATGTAAAGCAGACCAATCAACTTGAATCTCTGTCCTCTTTCCCCACACTGCCATCATGTGGTCAAAAAACATAATACAAATGTAAAATCCTTTAAATCAAGAAGAGAATCCCAGATGCCATTTTGTCTTAGAGCTATTCTCCACTGGTTCGGACTGTGAACTGTGTTAAGTATTTTCCAAAAGTAGAATTATTTACTATCGTGACTAATCAGCCATTTTCTATCATCATGCTTTTGGATTGATTGATTGAAACCAGCAAGGCCGACTCATTCACATTATACATTGTGTGACTGTGACCATACCTAACTGCCATCTCTCCTCTTCTTCTCTTTCCCCCCCTCTTTCTCTTTCCTCTCTCCTCCTGTCTCCCCCTTTCACTCTTTCTCACTCTCTGTCGAGCTTCACATGTCGTTCCCGAGCTGCCAGTAATCCAGACTACCTCTGCCCTCCGGACCTGTCTGACCCATCCTGGTGCCCCGCTTCTGGCTGAAGATCTCGTCACATGGATGCCCCGTGTGTCTCTCTGGGATGCGTCTGGTGTCTGGGGATGATTCTCTCTACCTAGAAAATGGTTCTGGCCTTGACTGGTGTTGGCAACTGTTTCTCTGGGGACTTGACAGTTCGATAGTTCAGGACTGGAACTTCTTACAAGTCTACCTGGGTCTTCAATAACTACCTGGACTCCATATTAACATCAATTAACATCAGCTATTATAGCTGAACTGCCTCCCACCCTACACACTGTATAAATGCAGATCATTTACTGCTTTCTGTTGCACCCAAATGAGGATGGGTTCCCTGTTGAGTCCGGTTCCTCTCAAGGTTTCTTCCTATTACCATCTCAGGGAGTTTTTCCTTGCCACTGTCGCCCTCGGCTTGCTCACCAGGGACAAACTGACCATTTTGATTCATACAAATTCACATTTCATACAAACTTAAATAATTCTTTTGATTGTGTAAAGGTGCTTTGCGGCAATGACAATTGCTAAAAGCGCTATACAAATAAAATTGAATTGAATTGAATTTCTCCTGCACCCCCACACACACTGAATATACCCGACTTTTTTTTTTATTTTATACATTTACTTACACACTGGAAAATATTGCATATAATTGTAAATATTGGTATCTGGTGCACTGCAGTCTATTTTTTTGTACAATAGCTACTTCTGTGAAGTAGAACCGTGGTCTGTTCGTATCTTCAGAAATTCGTAAGTTCGTAAGTCGAGGGCTACCTGCAATACTGTTACGAGAGCTACCAAGCATAGTCCTCGTAAAAAGGGAAAACACAAGTTCAACACAAAGGTCAACTCTGCTTAGTGTCTCCTAGTACGCCTTGGCGCTCACACTTACTATGAGAAGTCGTTGTACGTCCTGTTTTTGTGAGTTTATTCTTTAGCTCACTACACACAGATCCGGAACGATAAGTGAAAACCCAGACATGGTTTGAGCGTTAAAGTGACTGCTTCATCATCACACGAGTGTAAGTCCACTGACACAGCTATATCATCTGGCCTGAGCGGTCTCTCTTTGTCTTTTCTTTTTGTTTCATCGTGACATTCAACTCTCAAATAACAGACGACACTAATCCTAACAGCCACACTCCTGTGATTGAGCAGATCCATTTACCTGAATCTCTGTGTGTATATATATACAATACACGTGTGTATTTATGTATACATATAGTCTGAATGAAGGGTGACTCAGCATCAGGGAGATTACGTCTTAACCCCCGCTGAGAACTGGGTCATATTCACTGTTAGAGGCTATTTATGGCACTACGCAGATGAGAGATTATTCACTAGTGCTGAGAGGAATACTCAGCGGATCCTACTTTAAAAAAAAAAACTGAAAGTCTCCTATGTGAAATAAATACTATTTAGCTTGGCTCATGGTGCGTTAAAAGTTTTTGGATGAGGTATTTTTAGTTAAAGCCATAATTTCCACAGTGGGATTCGGTGGTTATTTCCGAAATGACTGAAACTAAAATAGTTTTGACATAGTTAGTTGCTCAACTGGTAAAATGTAGCAGAAAATAGATTTTTAAAAGCTAAAAACAAATATATCTCACATCGCCTACAATCTGTGAGAAATTACTAGAGAAATTACGCCTGGTTAATGCCAGATCTTTTAACGCTTCTGTACAGCAGCGGTTTAAAATGTTCCCAGAACCACTCTTTGACAATTTAAACCCTAGAACAAGCCTTGTCCCATCAGGGAAGAAAAAAACTCCATAAATGTGACATCCTGGTCATTCAGTACACTCAGGTCGTCAGCTGACTTCATTTTATTGCCACGTAACGTTGCCGAGTCTAGACATGAGCAACTAAAGCAACCCCAGATCATAACACTGCCTTCTGAGGCGTGTACAGTGGCCCTATGCATGGTGCATGACACGCCCATCACTTTGGAATAGGGTCAGTCTGGACTCATCACACCACATGATCTTTATCCATTGCTCCAAAATCTAATTGGGGCAAATTCACGCTTTTTTTCCTGATTACACTGAAACAACTGGCTACACAATTGTTAAGTCCCGATCCTGTGAGTTCTCATCACATTGTGTGTGTATGAAAACGCTCTTACTTTTACTATGGAACTTAACCCTGTTTTTTACTTTTGATTCTTTTTTTTACAATGCAACTTCACCCAGTGTTTGTCATCTCTATTCGTCATTTCTTTTCCAACCACATTTCTTCCACAAAGTTGATGTTTTAGCACTACCTCTCCAGGTTTTAATAATGTGTTATAAGGTTTTGATCTCAGTTGCAGTAATTTCAAATCTCCTTAGTTGTTTTCTTTGCTTGATGCAGCCCGATAATTTGACCTTTCTGCAATGGTGACTTTTTGGGGCCAGGCACTGTAAATCAAGCCCGTGCTTGACAGTCACCCGCCTGCTCGATGCTTGACTGACTCTCCTGCAAGTACATGCATATGAACTTGAGTAGCATCCAATTCTTAATCCATAGGGTTTAATATGATGTTGGTCATGTTTGAACAGGAAGGGGCCGTCCCCAAACTGCTCCCACAAAGTTGGGAGCATGAAATTGTCCAAAATGTCTTGGTAAGCTGAAGCATTAAGAGTTCCTTTCACTGGAAGTAAGAGACCGAGCCCAACTCCTGAAAAATCCCTCACCGGTTACAACATGACCAGTGAACAAAGCAAGGGCCATAAAGACATGGATGAGCGAGTTTGGTGTAAAAGAACTTGACTGTCCTGACCTCAACCTGATAAAACACCTTTGGGATGAGTTAGAGCGGAGACCGGGAGGAGCCAGGCCTTCTCGTCCAACATCAAGTGTCTGACCTCACAAGTGCACTTCTGGAAGAACGGTCAAAAAATTCCCATAAACACACCTTGTGGAAAGCTTACGCAGAGGAGTTGAAGTCGTTATAGGTGCAAAGGGGGCGGGGCCAACATCATACGTATTAAACCCTATGGTTTAAGAATTGGATGTTACTCAAGTTAATATGCGTGTGAAGGCAGGCGAGCGAATACTTTTGGCAATGTAGTGTATTTAAGGTTTTTCCCCCATGCACACATTGCCCAACCTGGAGTTTTAAATTTCCCAGTTACATTTAAGCACAAAACTGCTTGTATAAAATGATGGAGAGGAGGGACAAGTAAACCCATTTATAAAATCATGAAAGGCACGCCGACATCCCACCTTAAGGAGATAACTCTAACCTCTCGGGTTTTTTAGCTGGAAGACTGTGTGAAAGCCTTTTTACGCTCTTATCAGGTTCCAATTTCAAAAACCTCCATAACACATCCGACATCTTAATGAAATCGATTTGGCCTCCACATGCCCGGTGACAGTTATCCCCTATCAGTACGGATCCCTTCCCTGGGGGAGCTCTTTTTAGCGTTATTAACTCAACATCAGCACTCGACAAGCATACTCAACATGAAACAGATGCCGAATTAACATTCCTGTAGCGCTGCCCAACTGATTGTGAGCATGAGATCATCTCGGTTAATTACACAATCGTCTGTGAGAGTTGTACGCTTAGCTGCAGGTTTGCTAGTGTTGTTTTTATGACCCTGATGCATTAAATCGGAAATGTAACCGTCATTTAAAATATACGAGCTTTGCTCAGGTCAAGACCTTTAGTGTAAATGAAAAGACGGAATAGAATTTCATTCTTAAATTGACTGGTTGTTTATGTTGATCGTGATTTAACGACCAAGCAATCTGACTGTGTGTATTATTTCGATCGTGTTTATGTTATATTCCGGAAAAGCGTAACAGCGAAAACAAAACACTAAGAATGAAACATACCGGATATATAAATCACACAACATCTGGACATCTATAAGAAAAAACATGCACTTAATGTAAGGCAAAAAAAAACCATTAGATCTCTATCATGTGAAGAAAAAGTGCTGGAGCTCCTGGACATGATCTGAATAGACAAAAAAAAAAAGAAACTCTTCTATCCTGTGCGACTCTGCCCTCTAGTGGAGGAAAAAAAAAAGACATGAACACCAAATACCCAAACATAAGACTTGCAAATGCAGCAGGGTAAAAAGTTTAAAGCTCCAGGCTAAAGTTTGATGCCATGACTGTTTGTTACAGGAAATTATGATCAAGAAATAGAAAAATGACACCATTACACACAATTTCATTAAAAGCAACAGGAAACATTTCTGCACTTACATTATACAGTACAGTAATTATAATAATTTAGTTAATGGCTTACTTACAGTAATACATAGTTTTGTTTTGTTTTTCAAAATGCTCAGTCACACAGAAAATGAATACAAGCTAATTGAAATGTGTGTAACTAATTAGTGTAAAAATAGTTTAAATAATGAATTAAATATTGAACCGATTTATAACTAAGATAAGAAAAAAATAAATCCTTATAAATCCTGAGAAAAATTGCAGTTCTGCAGCATCGCAGACTAAAACACACACAAGTACTGAGAGGGAAAGAAAGGATACAATGAAATAAAATAAACCAATTACATGAAAATACTATTTATGCATGCACTTGTACAGGGAAGTATACGTCTAAAGAAGACATTTATGCAAATATTAGCAAAATAAGGAAGGAAGTAGATAGATAGATAGATAGATAGATAGATAGATAGATAGATAGATAGATAGATATTGCATTAGTGATTAAATATTCTAATAAAGAAAAAAAAACAAAGAAACAAAAACATTAGCCAAGCAGATAGCCTAAGGCTAAAAAAGTCACTTATATTTATTTATTTGGTATATTATTATTATTATTATTATTATTATTATTATTATTTGTGAGGATGGATTCGTCCTATATCTCACTCACTAACTGTAGTCTATACCACCTGTGTACAGGGTTCATGTTCATGTATCCCAGGCGATTTTGGGCTAAATTATATAATAATAATAATTTAAAAAATATATATATATTATATAATAATAATCCATAATAATAATTGGTCTAATTTGCATGTCTTCAAATTGTGGGAGAAAACCGGAGTCCCCGGAGGAAACCCACCAAGCACGGGGAGAACATGCAACCTCCACACACACACACACAAACCTGAGACAGGAATCAGACCAGAACCTTGTGCCAAACACTAATCCATTGTGCCGCCTTCGAATATCTCATTATATATACACTGATACACACACCGAAGGGGGCCCAAACAAATGTATACACACTTCAACATAAAAAAAACATACACCTCTCTTCTCATGATATACACATCATGACATTATGCATTTGCTCATCACATGAGGTACTGATTGAGTAACTTCATGTCTGCACCACTAGAGGGAGTGCTTCAGGATAATACAGGCTGCGGTGCTGTGAGCTGAGCCACAGTTCCCAGGAATGAGCTGTCTGTCTTAAGAAGATGAGATCAGAGGCGAATTCACCATGAATCACCGACAGGTCATGAAGGATCGATCACGCAACATTAACTCAGATAACCTCAGGGCTACACTGGGGTGTCACAGTGTAATATTGGAAAAAACGTTCACAATGAAAGATTTATGCAGCGCAAATAAAACAAAGACGATATGCAGAAGCAAGTAAAGGGAAAACATTTACAGCTCCAGGATCCGAGAAGGATTTGCTCAGCCTTACATGCTGCAGATGTTTCGCCGGCTCGCTACACTTCACTGGTTCCCAACAGAAACATTATACTTTGAGCTATTTAGAGCAGGACATTATGAGGGGAATATTAATACATTAATGTACATCCTTCAGTCTTTGCAGCAGCTTTTTTTTAAGTTGTAACTTTCACGTGTTTTTCTTAAACGATTGTTCAACACGTTAACAAACAACAATCAATCATTAGTAATTAATGCTAATCAGACAGGTTTCACAAATTAATGTATTTTTAATCATTTAAATTCTCAAAGATTGATTCAGACTATACAACAGCCTGTACTTTTAGTATGCAAATTAGGCCCAACTTATATTACATTTAGGCAGACGCTCTTATCCAGAGCGACTTACATTTTTATCTCATTATACATCTGAGCAGTTGAGGGTTAAGGGCCTTGCTCAAGGGCCCAACAGTGGCAACTCGGTGGTTGTGGGGTTTGAACCTGGGATCGACCGAACCGTAGTCCAATGCCTTAACCACTGAGCTACCCCTGACCCCTGCAACTTCCCTTCCGTAGCATTGGGATCACGTGACCTGAGACCTCATTATAATTTTCTGTAAAAAAATCAACCATCTTGACATAGAACCAACTCACTATTTTTTAAATGCAAGCTTTCTATGGAATCTGCCAAGACAAATCTTGTTTGTTTGTTTTTTGACACCTTATCACATGACACTTGCATTTGCATACTCATTAATATTCATTATTGCTTGTCAAAGATCAGCCTTGCAATCAATTATTTGAATGTTTCTTTATTTATTTATGTTTATAATGTTTTTATACAGCACTGTACTTGCTATGTGACTTTTATTTCCCTTTAACACTTTAATTTTGAGAACAATGCATTGTGTCTGTGTTAATCTTTGACGATGATCAAATCGATCCAAGTTCCATGTCAAAACATAGCCGAGTATTTTAAAAACTGAGATTTTTTGACTTAATCATAATAACTGGTACACGGACAATGACATCATCGGACACAAGGTGACGTTACAACAAGCCGAGATCTCAGTTCCCCAATAATTCCCAGTTCTGTGTGGACACGTCCTGAGAGTGTTCGGTTTATCTGTATGTGGGTCTGGACTATAAACAGTGGCGCTGTGGGGGCTGATGTGGCACACCTGAAACGTGCTCCTCAGCATTTATTCCTGTGATTTATATTTATATTCTCTGTGCGTGCGAGTGACTGCGGTAGAGACGAGACAGCACGGTTACGCAGAAGTACAGAGCAAGCTGAAAACGAGATGTTATTCATTGCTTTTGTCTAAGTTATGTGACACAACAAGGGACGCGAACACAACTAATAAGCTTAACCTACTTAAAAAGCAGGTCGCCCTTTTAAATTTACACCGTGCCTCAGTATGGGGATTCTAAACAACACTGGAGTGTTAAGCTCAGACATCAAGAACAGGAAAGGAAAAGCTGTTTGTGAAGCTTTTTCTTATTAGATCTGATTTACCAGTAACTAACGAAGGCGTCTGAGCTTAACAAAGATCATGAAGGCGCGAGCCGCGCCACCTGGTTTCCTTCGCCGCGCAATAAACGAGCGCAAACGATGAGGCGTTGACGGTTACATCATGTCCCAGATTCCTCTCCTGGAGACGAGGGACGGAGCGAGAGCAGGAGGTAGTGCTGAGAAGTCAGGAAGGGACATGTCCTTAAGTGTAGGTGTCGAGTTTGAGTCGATTCAACGAACAGGCTGAACGTCTTGTAATTGATGGTTTTGAAAGAAGGGTTTTATCTTTTTTTCTTTTTTTGTGCCGTTCGTGTAAGATCAGCAGGAACAAAAAAAAAACGTGTGATGTGTAACTGGAGGAAGATTTATGTTCTGAGAACGAGGGAAGCATTTCTCTCGTTTTCTCATTTCTTCTGCTTTGACCTAGACACACACACACATACACACACACACACACACACACACACACACACACACAAACTGAAATACAGCACTGCTGCAAATATGCAGAAGAGGATCCCACACACACACCTCAGGGTACAACTAGCACTGTGCTCTCTCTTTCAATCACACACACACACACACACACACACACACACACACAAAAGCATGCAAAGTCACGTTCATGGCAGCTCGTGTTGCAGAGGCATGCCGGCCAGAATAATGGCCCATTTATTTCCAGCCTAATCCTCACTCAAGTAAAAATACTTTAGAGCTTGTAACACTTTTGTTGTTAGAGTTTTTCCTTTTTTACCAATTAAAAAAAAAAGAAAGAAAAAAGCTTGCTTTCACTCATGCGTGGTAATCCTCCTTGTCATAAACTGACTTTCCTTCTTCTTCTTTGTAATACTTTGCTGCCTTTACAATGCGACCACTTACTTACTTACTAACCTCCCCCCCCCATACCCCCCATACCCCCCCCCATATACCTTTTTTAGCCATTTTCTACATTTTAGTAAAAAAAAAAAAAATCATTTTCAAAACTATAAAATAATACACATGGCATAAGGTCATTAAACAACAACAACAACAACAACAGTCTATTGTTATTTAAAGACATGAAAGTCAGCCTTTGTGGAATATGTAGTTCTTGTAAGAACCCATCAAGCACCAGGATGAAACTGTCTCATGAAGACCTTCCCAAGAAAGCAGGACCAAGCCCTACCTCTGCTGCAGAGGAGAAGTTCAGTTCCCTCAGAAATCACCGATTAACAACCAGCACCTCAGCGGAATCTACAATTTTATTAGGACTTTTTTTGACAAATGTTTAATCTGCTGTAAGTTTAGCAGAAGACTACGGATCGGTCGTATTTTTAGATTAGGTTAGATTTCCCATCTTTTCTGATAAATCCTGTCTTATGCGTTGTGATTGGTTACAAGAATTCAATCTTATCTATGATTGGTTATATGCCCCACTGTGTTATGAAGTGCTGAGCCAGTCAGGGCCCCTTCCTCAGCGGGAGGCCGAGGAGGTGAAACTCTGAAGCAAAGTCTGAAGAGAGTCAGAGCACAAGCAGCAGACACATTTCAATATTAACGGTTCAGAGGAGATTATTGCATACTGTAAATGCCTTTAGCGTCGCTTTACACAATAGTGTAGAAAGGATGGAATTAGGAGGCGTGTCCAAACTTTTGACTGGTGTATAGTACACTGACATTGTCCTTCACAGTAGGCATCTTGGAGAAACTTACGAACTTATCAACATTATATATAAAATCATATTAGTTCTTCACAATTTTATTCCACATCTTCCCCTGAAAGCATTTATTCATTCATACACCTGGTTTCGAATTTATAGTAATTAGATAATATGTTTCTTTTAGTTATAATAACATGCTCTTAAAGTTCTGTTTTTATTTCTTAATATTCTGTTTTTATCCTATTTACATCAGTATTATTTATATTGTTCAATGTTTTCTGTTTTATTGACTATCCATATCTAATTCTTTAAAGTACATGTTTATTTTAACAAGTTGTGGTGACGTCATATTTTTCCTTTTCCTTAATTTTTTATCTTTTTTTTTTGTTCTGTAAAGCACATTGGTCAACTTGTAGTTGTAAATAGTTGCTATATAAAGAAATTATTGATTAGATTGAAAAGCCTTCTGAATCATCCGAGTAGTTCCCGCGAAGGAATGTTCAGGTTGCTCTACTCACTCGGGCATTTTAAACAGCGTCTAGCGCCGCACCGACTAGTACAGTAAAGTCGTCATTGTCCGCGCACACTTATGCTCATTCCACATGCTGTGGACTACTGATACGAGATCACGACACCTACTGTATGTGCCGTTTCGATGCGTATTGTGATTCTATAACAACTTTATAAATATCCTGATTCGTTATTATTTATTTTTTTATATATATATGATTCTATACAAAATTGGCAAAACATTCGTTCCTGCCACATAGTATGCTGTTTGGACTTGGACCAATGTGTAAATTTATAGAGATTATAGAGAAACCGCAACATTTTACTTCCTCAAACGCACACAAATATAAATTGAAAAATATTGTAAATAAATAAATAAATGAAATTGATTTCTGAGCCAGATCACCAAATAGATTTTTCCGTCATCTCTAGTGCTTCCATGCTTTTAAACATTTAATTTAAATTGTATTCCAGCTTTTTTGACAATTGTTTAATCTATGGAAAATATAGCAGAAGAAGAAGTAATTTTTCTCCAAATTCGAGGTTAGGTTAGAGTTCCCATCTTTTCCAATAAATCCTGCCTTATGCGTTGCGATTGGTTACAAGTATACGATCTCATCTATGATTGGTTACATGCCCATCTACCTATGAAATGGCCAGCCAATCAGTTGTGGTGTTTGCATGAAGCATTTTTATTCCGGTTGGACCATTATTTTGATTATTAGTGAAACATTAGGGTCCGTACAAACTCACCTATTGACTAAACACATGAGATAAGTGAGGCATGGCTCAGTGAGTCACACATTACACGGAGAATGTCTGGAGTCGCCCTCGCCTGAGGAACAGAAACATCACCACTACAGATAATCATTTCCCCAGCTCTCAATACCGCTTTTTTTTTTTTTTTTGTATTTTAAGGTAAAATTTGAGGATTTGGGTTATATCAGTATTAATGTGACGTAAAAAAGTAATTTTAGCTGCGTCAAAGAATCAATTGCAACATCGGCCGCATCAGTCGGATTTCGCACCTCTCAGTCTCTAAGAATTAGTGTAAAAAAAAAAAAAAGATAAACATCTGGATCTATACTGGCTCGACCTAAAAGCATTATGGAAAGAACAAAAGCTGCCAGGACGCTGGTCAGTGACTGATTTAATGTTTGTGTTGCTTGGAGTTGTAGGACGCCTGATACAAAGACAAGCGTTTATAAAACTCTATACAGGCATTGTTCGGAAACAGTGGTACCCTGATGAGGTTAAAACGTTGTGAAGCCACTGCATTCAAACTGGCCTTAAAAATGACAGAACAGACTCTGGATTTACGTACAGACCTGACAGATCAGCAGGAGCTATGCAAAAATGTTAATTTCACAATTATAAATGTGTAATTACTGTATGTTTAGCATAGTGCACCGTGTTGCTGTATCAGATTAGTCTCTGGATGAAGTTTTAAATTATCAAGTATTTTCTCCATCCTTATAAATAAATGACAATTTCTTTGTTGTTATGACAACCATGCCTTCATCAATAGAAAAAACACATCTTCCTCTAGCCCCAATACTGCAAAGAGAGCTTAATCATTTATCAATGTTCGTCTTCCTGGATTAAGCAACGAACAAGGACATGCGCTGGATGGGACATCAGGTCCATTACATTTCACACCCTCCTTCAAACATAGTGGCAATGGGTTTAATTAGTCATTCTACCAAACAGGAACGTGTTCTGGAGGATGAAGGAAACCAGATAACACAAAAAAAGCCTTAGCAGATTCAGTGCAGCCTTCAAATTCAACCTCCTACTTATGAATACACCTCAGAGCTCTAGTTGTTTAAACAAAATCTCTTACTACAGTGCAATTAAAATGCTTATTAAATATGGATTAAGTTTATTAAATTCTTCTGACCATTATGTATATAAAGTAAGACAAAAAAATGCTATTTGTGATTGTAAAAGTAAAGAAGGAAAATACATTGCAGACATATAAAAGTTACACTTTTTTTGCAGGACCTGTGGCATTGCCAAAACAGCAAAAATGTATTGCCAATTAACTGATCTCTCAAAAATGTAATTGAATGAAATTTTAAAGAAATGAAATCATCTGATGCTACTTAATGTCTCTGCTTGATAAAATAGGGTACTGTTTTATGGCACATCTATTCATTTTATTTTTAATGCCAGATGACCTTCTTGACACAAGTCTTTCATTAAATCTGCCCTTAGGACAGGCACTGCCTCCAATGGCTGGGTTTTGGCCACTGGGTGGGAATTGAACCAGGGCTTTTCTCATGGCAGGCGAGAAATGTGGTTTGAACAATCAGCCATTACAATGATTACACGTTTACGCAATTTGATTGTTTAAGGTCAAATACAAGCTGGAGACATCCTTAAGGTTGATTTTTAATAACACAGATTTGGCCTGGCACCGGGGCTTTAGTGGTTGCCACTTGCACCTCCAGGGTCTGGGTTTGATTCCCTCCTCAGGGTCTGTGTGCTTGGTGGGTTTCCTCTGGGTACTCCGGTTTCCTCCACCAGTCCAAAAACATGCAGATTAGGCTAACTGGCGTTCCCAAATTGGCCGTAGTGTGTGAATGCGCGTGTATGTGTGCCCTGTGATGGATTGGCAACCTGTCCAGGGTGTACCCCACTTCATGCCCTAAGTCTCAGTATGGACAATGAGTGACTGAGTGAGTAAGTGAGTGATATTTTGTTTATTTGCAGTGACCACGCCCCCTTATTGCACAGCTAACTGCGGGCCACGCCCCCCAACAACAGCACGCTTTAGGGCCACGCCCCCTGGCCACAAACAATTAACAGCTCGGAAATTTATTTAATAAGATACTTGTTAATTGGATGCCACACAATAAAACAAAATGGTTGACAAAATAACAGCTTGAATAAGGAGGCCTCATCCTCATCTCTCTCTCTCTCTCTCTCACACACACACACACACACACACAACGAAGCATCAGTTTTAAAAAAATAATAATAACAAGACAACAGCAATGCATGTTTGCATCTGTGCATGCATACACTCGCGCATGCCGGTGCTGATTGATTACCGAGGTATTTGATGTCGAAGCCGCGCGGCGCTTTCAGTGATCTCCGGGTCCAGGCCTCGCGCAGCGCCTCCAGGTGCTCCTCTTTGCCCTGGATGAGCAGCACGTGCTCGTCCAGCCACCCGAGGAAGAATGTCTCGGCGATGGCGTCGGCGACCATCTTGTTCCAGAAGTGCTCGGTGTTGAGCGCCTTGAACTCGGCGAACACCTCGTAGCCGGTGTGGTGGCGCGGCGGCTCGGCGCTCTCCGTCACCCCTCCGCGCGAGTCCGCGGGCGCGCGCCGCGACAGCACGATGGCCAGCGAGTGCGGCGCGAGCTGCAGGAACGGCTCCATTCTGTCCGCGCGCGCGCTGATCACCAAACACACATGGCTCGCGACTGTTTTTGGCTTATATATAAATATATATATTTATTACTATTTTATTAAAACAACAATGCTTGTATCTTTTTTTTCTTCTTCTTCACGCCGTTACCGAACAAAGAGCGGCAGAAATAACGCTTAGTTCATCGTATCTGGCCTGCGCGCGCTGAGACATGTCTTGTAATTCCGCGGTGTTTACCGAATCCCGGCGCAGAAACGGGCGGAACGACGCGTCGTGATTGCAGATAGCGTTCCGCTTGATCTCATCCGTTTTCTCACCTTCAGCAGCAGCATCATCTGCACGGACACCGTCAGCATAGCGCGGCGTTAATCACCGTCACGCCCCGTCAAATCACTGCAGCACAGGCGAGCCAGAGAGATTCTTATGCATTTTTATATATATTTATTTAAATATACGTATATATATATTTTTTTTCTGTTCCTGTTGTCATTGTCGGTGTTCCGACGACGCGCGCGCCGGTGCGTGCTTCTGCCTCCCTCTTGGTGAGTCACTTTAATCACCTAAGCGCGTGCGCTGTGCCAGCTGTTCGGCTCCACGCGCCCCCTGTCTGCGGCGCCATGTTACTACAACTCACGGTGTGCTCATTTACAGTGGTGCAAAAACAATAAAATGCTTAAAATCATCAACAAATATCTATCAATTTATCTTCTTTTGGTTGTTTTGCGGCAGGTGAAATGCAGCCTTTATTCTTTGCTCTCTCTATATATATTTATCTATCCAAACGTATTTGGTCAAACCTGTTAATTATTAAATTCATGTGTTTCAATCAGGCGCCCTAATCCCCAATAAAGGGCATTCTTAATCCTTCAGCATACCAAGACATCTTGGACAATGTTATGCTTCCAACTTTGTGGCAAAAATTTGGGGAAGACCATTTTCTGTTCCAACATGACTGTGCCCCAGTGCTCAAAGCAAGAACTGTAAAGACATGGTTTGATAGGTTTGTTGTAGAAGAACTTGACTGGCCCTAACACAGAGCCCTGACCTCGACCCCATCGAGCACCCTTGGGATCGACTGGAATGGAGACTGCGAGCCAGGCCTTCTCGTCCAACATCAGTGCCTGACCTCATAAATGCTCTACAGAATCAAAGGGCGCGAATTTCCACAGAAACACTCCAAAATCTTGTGGACAGCCTTACAAGAGGAGTGGAAGCTGTTATAGCTGCAAAAGGGGGATTATTGCAGGTTCAGCCAAATACTTTTGTCCATATAGTCTGTCTGTCTATATATCTATTGTCTTGTTGTTTTATAGTGGTTGGCATCTAGTAAGTTGCATTACAGCCACAGATATCCATAGATTAATAGATATGGATGTAAAAACAATGGCATTAATCTAAAGAAATACTTCTCATTATTTGCACTTTATTCTTTACTATCCACTTTATCCTAGTCAGGCTAAAGATGAGCGTCAGGAGTCTTGCATGTAAGGTCCATTCCACACTGCCAGAGGACGATGTCCAAACGTGGCAGTTTAGATTGACCAATCCATCTACGTACCAGTTAATAACCGACAAGACATTAGATTTTCTAATGTTGAAGCCACAAACCTTTACACTGATGTAATTTCATCTTTGAGAGGCCAGGGAGGCCTTAGCTCTGCTAGCCAGATTTATACGTGCCACCCTCGCCTATAATTACTCATGTAGCTTGAGGGCAAAACTAAAGGGGAAAAAAAAACTCAGACATCAAAACAAGTAGGAAACTGTAAATTTACTTTTCATCAAAATGTTTCTTTAAGTGGTAAACACTTAAAAAGAAATTGCAACAAAATATACATCATCATCATTCTAAAGTCTTCTGATATTTATTACAAAAAATATTAAACTGGAGACACAGCAGGTTCACATGGTCAGAAGTCCTCCAGATACATTTCTGTCAACACAATCTGAATCCTAGAGTTCATGACACTTGGGTGTAGATCTGAAAACAAAATGACTTCATTTGGAGTATTGACTACATTTTATCAATGTGTCCATTTACTGTAGGTAATCAGTTTTTCCACATGACACCAGCACAATAAAAATACTCACACATAGAAAAATATTTTAATTATTCTCCTTGAAAAACATTTGCATAATTATAAATGAATATACACTGTCTGGCCAGGGAAGAACAAAAATGTCTCTACTTCAGGAGGGTCTAGTTACTGGCCTGTATCAAACAAGTAAAACAAACTTAGTTTGCTAAGGAGCATAATGATTTGACCCTATGCCAGAGTGATGGGTGTGTCAGGATAAGAAACGAAGCATGTGAAGTGATGCACCCGTGATACATAAAGTATTTCAAGCCTCTGGAGGTAGTGTTATGTTCTAGGGTTGCTTCAGTCGGTCAGGTCTAGACTCAGAAACGTGGCAGTAAAATAGAGTCAGCTGACGACCTGAATGTACTACTGTAAATGACCAGGTTATCGCATCTGCTTTTTTTCTACCCTGATAGCACAGGCATATTCCATGACTCATTGAAGGAATCATTTTTATCAATAAATTACATCACATCACATGGCATGATCAAAACTAAGGAAAGTCGAACATGATCTTAGTGTCTGTGAAATGTTTTTTGGCCAGACAGCGTATATTAAAATGTGCAAATCTGTGAATAAATGACTAAAACTGCTGCAATAAAAACTGCAATCAACAGATGATCAATGGTAGTGTAAACCTATTAAGTACTAAATAAAATGCCATTTGTATAAAGGTCAAGTATCAGAAATTGCACGTTGCTACACCGGGATTCTCCGATCACATCTTTGTTGCCAGAATCTCCTGTGTTTTATCGCCATGCCGACGATTCCTACACCAGCCACAGCACCTGGAAGAGAACGGATTGGTGTACATCACTCATCATCGTTTCTATAGTAACAGCTCAGTCACTGGGACTGAATTACAGACACTCTGCATAAGCCGAAAAATTTAACAGGATATTAATGACATGTTGAAGCTTTCTGCATTGAGACGTTTATTGAATATTTATAAAAGGAGTCTCCAGTGTTAGGGATAAAGCTGCTTACCATGGAATAATGGTATTATCTGTGATTATAGCTGTGATTAAAAGGGAAAGAAAACACTGCTTCATTACAGCAACCGGTCATTCATTCATATTTTATATTTTAAACAGTATATAAAAATTGTATGACAGTACATGTACATTGTGCATTAATTGATAGGGCACAATAATAATTAAATATCACTGTTTACTTATTTTTAGGCACTCACATTTCCAGTGCAAGCACACGTACAAGCAAAAGAAAAAAAAAGTCCTTCTTTTCATGATTTTTTCCATTTTTGTATTGGCTGGGGCTTAAACGAGCCACTAAGAGTTTCCCCCCTAATGTGACCTCACATAAGAAGAGCCCCTTCCCTGGTTTGATTTTCAGCTCTGCTCTGCTTGGATGGGGCTATATATACACAGCTCACAAAATTATTTTGAGATACCCGACACACGCTGGGGAAGCTCTGAGACCTTCGTTAACTTGTTAAAGAACTAGTCAACTATGGAACCTTTAACCATACAAAACCTTACAGGAAAACGGTCATAATTTTTATTCGCATTTTACCTCATAAACAAAAATTTCATTGCCAGCACAACACATAATCTGTGAATTGATCATAGTACACAGGTGTTCATCTGCATTGTAGAGCATGGTTAATAAGATACAGTATGAACCTGAATGCATGTACTGTATTTTCACCAGTCAGCCATAACATCAGCACATTAATGTTGATTATCAATTATATACCAGCAAACTAAGGACAAGATCATGGGCAACCAGGGCTCATTTCTGCTAGTGGGGGCAAAGGCCAGCCATTCTTTTCAACTACATTTTTATTGATTTTAAACAGGGATATAACAAAGTAAACACGTAGTGTTTCAATGCACATTTTATAACCCCCTTATGAACCCAAAGCCAGCCATTCTGGTCTGATCTCACAGAAAAGCAAATGCAGCACAAATCGCTAAAAAAAGTCAATGGTGGTCATGATAGAAAAGGAGCAGAACACCCAGTGCATCGCAGCACCCTGTGCAGGGGGCTCAGCAGGCAAAGAACCCAAGACTGCCAACCCAGTCTCCAAACTCCCCAGAGTCCCAAACCAACCCAAGCACCTGCAATACAGATGAACTGAAGGCAGCTATCAAAGCAACCTTGTCTTCAATAATGCTTTAGCAGTGCCCCCGGCCACGACGCATCGATGCAGTAATTCATGCTAAATAACCCCAACCAAGAACCAGAGATTTCCAACCCAGTCCTACAAACTCCCCAGATCCCGATCCAACCCGAGCACACGTAATGTGCCGGGCAAACAAGTCCGATCCACAGTGACTCCACCCTACAACCCACAGCACGCAAAGGATCTGCTGCCAATATCCTGGTGCCAGGCGCCACAGTGAGGTCTTGTTGAGTCATGTCCTGATAATGCCAGTGTCATTCTGGTGGGAAACGCGGGACCCACACAACACTGGGCATAATACTTTGCTTTGTAACATTATTGTCATCAATGGTTTCAGTTACCTGAAATAGGAAAAAGACTGCTCTTTTAAATGCCGAGACATGTTTGCACTCTGCAAACAATGACATACTCCAATGATATACACTGTGCGACAGATCTGTGGTCAGAGTGCAAGGTGCAAGGTTCATCCAGGCAAGGTTCATCCAGGATCCAGGCCAAATGATATGAGCCACAATGTTTTCTTTTATCCCCAGTACTGTTACAGTACCATCTACAGTATTATCACCACTCATGGAAAGCCTGTCATCTAATCATACTTATATACCGTACATGAAAACAAACCAGAATCAATGAATAGAATGTAAGCGATTGGATTCTTTAAGCTCAAAATGCTAATGGTTACAAAATATACAAATGCAGTGGGAATCAGCTACATTATTATGGTCTTGTGTGAAGTTTAAACTGGAGGTTAATTAGAGGTTTGATATGGAGGTGGGTCTGGAACTGTACACAACAGACCTCTCTTCTTCTACAGGTAATAATTACAGCTGAAGAAGCTACTGTAGACCCAAGACTGACTTTGCTGAATGGAGACCTACCAGTTTAGACTCTGTACTTGTGAGAGAGCCTCAGGGAGGGGAATGCCTTTCGTCTCTGGCATGAGAATACTTAGCAGCCCGGCGATCAGAGTCAGCACTCCCATCAGAATGTAGGGTAGAACCTGACTGTAGAAACCTGCAAAAAATGAAACGAAGTCAGCATTTTTAGCCAGATCATTTTAGCTTTCTATGCCTTAAGCAGAAGATCCTGATGATGATGATGATGATGATGATGATGGCAGTGGTGATGTTGCCCCAAAAAAGAAATTCTCAATTTTCTTGTAAACATTTTGAATGAGCAATTTTATATAGTGCATAAAAAAATATAATATTGTAAAAACTATTAAAAAAAAAGATTTTTCTTTCCTTCAATTTAATTTAAAATGTGAGCTTCACATACAGTATATTCTAAATTCGTTACACATTACACCGTACAGATCATGCAAATCCAGTATCTCAAAACACTCGTCTGGTTTGAGAAAAAATTATTGATCATATACTATACAGTAAGTGGTCTGTAGCTCTCAGTGTAGTTCAGTAAACGCAACCACATCCTGGGAAAGATTGCTTTGATTTGACTTGAGAGTAGTCCGATGGATGATCATCGACACCCTATACACGGAGGGTAGAGCCATAGACGATGCTGTATAAAAAAATATGAATGGAAATTGACTGGAAGGAAAAAGTATGGTAGGAAAGGATCATCAAGAAAAGATGATTCAAGAAGTTTGATTCAAGAAGGGAGTGGAATGAGGATGGAGTCAGTGCATCAAGAGCCACCACGCATAGACTTCAGGAAGTGTACAGTCTTCTTCAGGACAACGCCAGAAGCTTTTAACCTGAAGTAAGGACAAAAAAAAAAAAAAATCAATGCCCTTAAAAAATCAAGGTCCCAGAATCTGGGGAAAAGTAGAGAGGCACAGAGTCCAGGTTGCTTAAAGTCCAGTGTAAAGTTTTTTTTAACAGTTGATGAGCCGTATCCTCTGCTGCTGTTGGTCCATTGTGTTTTATCAAGGAGATGTTAGAGCACTTAGTGCTCCTGTTGGCTGACCAGCTTTATGGAGTTGCCAATTTCCTTTTCCAGCATGTCTTAGTACCTGCCCACAGAGCCAAAACTACCACTAACTGGTTTACTGACCATGATATTACTGTGTTTGACTGGCCAGGCAACTCACCTGACCTGAACCACCTAGACGATCTATGCGAAGATGAAAAACACCTCACCCAGCAATAGAGATGAGCTGAAGGCTGCTATCAAAGCAACCTTGTCTCCTCACTGCCCGGGTGCATTAATGCGGTAATTCATGCTAAATAACCCCAAACAAGCTCAAAGTGCATACATTCTAAGGACGTTAATGTAATAAAAGTTAATGTTAACATGAATAAATCTTTAGTCTGCGATGGACATCACTTTTAATATGACCTGCGATTTCTTCCTTAATGATGAATGCTATTTTTCTGAACGCTCTAAGCAGCCAGGGCGTTTTGATCACATGTCAACACGCAGATACATTACATCCGATGGAGATGTAAACGATACACACTCCTAATGCATTACCTCATGATCCCCGGACCTCACAGTGAGTGCGCTGAATGTGAAATGTGCTTCCTTCTGTTTAAGAAAAACCATCTCACATAACCACTAAGTGCTGTGTGTCAGGTTAGCTGAAATTTTAGACTTCTGTGTATTTAAACACCAAGGAGACAAAAAAACCTTATAGGTCTGACCTACACTGGGGTGTAATTTTAAACGTACCACAGGTGAAGACTCCGCTCAGAGCGCCACCAAGGACGAGCGATAGTAAGAAGTGACGCCCAGTCATGGTTTTTAATCGGCTCAAATCTGAAACATCTCGTCGATGGAATACCTGAAAAGTGCTCTCTCTCTAGTACTAGACTTAATCTGATAGTCTGAGGGTTTTATACTCTGATTATAATTCAATCTATGTGAAACCAGGAAGTCTTGTTTAAAAACCTAGAGCTTGTAAAGAGAATAAGCTGTCTGGTCCTGTTAAGTTGTAAACATGGTTGTAAATAGAAAGTAGTTTTAGAGTACATGTCCAAGCATGGGTTTCTTCAAAGCCACATTTGATTGGCTAGACAGGTTTTTTGTAAGATGTGATCGCTGTTGACTTACGCTACTTTATATGCTACAACCTAGTGAATTCTTGAAAGCGTCCCTGAAATAAATATCAGTATAATAAAAACATACTGCATACAGTCATCCTGTGTAGGAGTCTAGGAGCTCGGTTTGAGTGCTACATTAGGCATACCATATGTGTCCCATATACTGTACAGTTGAATGCACAAAGAGAAGAGGTCACGGCCAAGTTAAACCAGGACTTGTGATAAAATTTCTCGTGAATGGACACGTAAAAAACAATTGACATTCACTTTTAGTGGTGAATAGTGCAAATGTTTTACAGAACCCCATAAATGTTCAAGGTGGTTCGGAGCCCACTGCACCCTTTCCCAAGTACACTCGGTGAGTGGATTGTCTGATCCTTGAAAACCGACATGCAAATTGTCTACACCACTTGCACATTACAGGAACTCAGCTGCGAGTTAAAGGCACATCCCCCGTACAGTCTTGTCCTCGCTCCAGGCAATTTTTACGCATCTTTGAGCGATCAAATGAGATTCTGGTAGGTCAGGGTTTCAGTACTGCTTGGATACCTTCAAGGTAGAAAGTTCTCAGGACACCAGAACCATAATCAGATTGTCTGCTTCACGTCTGAAATGCTAGCTAGTTTTTACTCTCATAGCTGTGTCATTAACCCGGGTTGCCATGTATTAGCTACCAGAGTTGGGTATAACTAATTACGTTTCCTGATAACACAGTAATGTAACGTGTTAAATTTTAAATGCATGTAATTTAATTACAGTTACCAATGTCAATAAGATTACGTTATTAGCCTTACAAATGTAGTGTTCAAAAATGAATCAAAATGCATTAAAAAAAAAAGGGTACACTCTTTTTGCATGGGCGGCACCACTGACACAAGGTGAGGTCTAACAAGGTATGCAGAGGTCTAAAGGGGTAATTTAATATAGAAAAAAACGGGGAAGAAGAAGGTTAAAGGAGGGAGAAGGGGAAAAAAGTTGAGGATTTTAACACGAAGAAAGTCAGAGAGCCATTAACATTAGTTATCGCCAGCCAGCCCTTGGCTTTACGCAGAACCTTGGATTACGAGCATAACTTGTTCCACAAGCGGGCTCGTATTTTAAAACACTCGTAAACCAAATCAAATTTTCCAGTAAGAAATAATGGAAACTCAGATTATTCATTCCACAGCCCAAAAAAATAAATACATAAAAATAATTAACACAAAATAAAAGGGAAAAAAATTAACCTGCACATTACCTTTAAAAAAATAATAATAATAATAATAATAATAATTCCCGACATGTAAGTGTTTCAATTTGTGCGCACAGGCGCTGTGTATGTGATTACTTTTTACATGTAATAATCAGTAATGTAATCAAATTACAATTTTAAAGTAGTACAGTAATTAGACACCAATTTCACATGGGTCCATTTCAGCATAATTATATAACTCCGCTGTTTAAGTGTCTTTCTCCTAAGCATGGGTTAGCTATAATGCTCCTGTAGAGCTCTATTAACGCTCAAATTTTTTATCATGTAATAATAATAATAATAATAATAATAATAATGCTACAGAACTAAATGGAGAGGTAAGCACCACATTGCGTGTACTTCTAGAAAAGCAAGCAAATCAACAGAAGGTTCGTTTACGTCTGTTGAAAAGCAGCATTTAGTTAAAATGTTCCTGATTTAAAACTACAGTAATGTACTGTAATGTGTGTGGGGGACTCCCCTGCTCGTATACATGAGCTACTCACTGAAGTAAGGGAAAAACGGAGAGATGGTGCTGCCAATCTTGGAGAACATGCTGCAGACTCCCATCCCCATCCCACGCACAACCGTGGGGAACTGCTCAGCCGTCGAGATGTAGAGGACGGAGAAAGCTGCCGTGACCCCGAGCTTCCCCACCATGGCCAGGACCACCGTCATGGTGCCGTAATCTAGAGTGTAAACACAGACAGATTTCACCTCCATTAGTGATGCACAACCTTCAATTAGATGTATGATGATGAAACATTCTCCCAAGGAAAGGTTTCTACAACAGATAGGAAGGATCTTCTTATGATCACATTTGTTATTCGTTATTACATTTGGAAATGTTATGGGAAAATAATCAGCAAGATTACATCAGCCTGGTGCAAAACAATTCGTTTTTTTTCTTCTTATTTAAAATAATTTTATTTATAGCATTCTCAATAAAAGTATTTTATTGCCTTAATAATAACACTTGTCGTAGTTCTTGCAGCAGTTGAGGTGGCATGATGACAAAATTAAGGTGGCAAGATAATGATGACTTGGATACAAAAAGAATCATGACCAATGGCATGAACTAATAACATACAAATCAGTGTAAATTTTAACAGAACTGTGTAAATAAACATCAAAGAACAATATTATAATCTTGGAATGTCATCAGTAACCAGAATCTCAAGCAGATCACAAAATCTTCATTACAATACAATCATCTACATACTGATTCAGTTCTAGTCAATGCCTCAATTTTTATGAATTTATTAAAAAAAGACTATAATGTGATATATTTTTTCTCACATATAATACAAAAGTGTGTCAACTTTTTCCTGTCTGCTGTCAAGACTTATGAGGGTTGAGAATGGCCTGAAAAAATGTTCCACAGAATTTTCATAGTACTCTAAGGAATTTTAATATGACTCTATCCTATCATTAAAGGTGCGGGCTGGGAGCCCAATCGCGCCTTACAAAGTCAGACTCAGTATGTGTCGTTCCAAGATGGCCCAATTATTCCAACATATATCTATATAAAAATCATATAGAACTTTTTAAAACAGTTCTGTAGAAATGGAAATTCATTGGAAATTGTTTAGTAGAAAAATGCCTTTAGAACAGGCCCTACTATGAGGAGCGTTCAAGTCAAACCAGGACTTTTGATTGTCTAGAATACAGAACAGAACACAGTTCTAAGAGTTTAAAACTCCCCTAAACGTCTCTATATAACCCCTTACTACACTAATCCACTTCTCCCAGTGTTTCACTAGTGCTTGGACACCATCAAGGTGGAAAGTTTTCTCAGCCGTCATTGGACCGGCTCAAACGCTGGCCTACCAGAAGCTATCAGGACTTAGTAAAAAAAAAAAAAGTAGAAATACAGACAAATAATTCCTTTAGTTCTAGTTCTACAAAGAGATTAAGAAAAGCATCTTTTCTTTAGATCTATTTAAAAATTATTATTATTTTTTTTTTTTTAAATAAAAGTGTTTTTTTCTATAGAAACCTTTCTTTCTGTTTATCTACAGTATATATATATATTTTTTTGCACTCTGCCTTCGGTGATCAACCCAGACTACCTCTGTTTAGCCAGCTAGGCTGATCAAAGGTTTTCACCTGGAGGGACGGCCGGGATAAGCAGCAGGACGATGCCGCCGCCCAGCAGTGGACCAGTAATGAGCGCCCGCCTCGGCACCACCTTGATCAGGAGCCACGTCAGCACGTACGCAGCCACCTCGGTCAGAGCCGAGAACAGACAGTTCAGGTACGGGTCTCCGTTCATGTTAGGGGTGCTCAGACACAGGCCAAAGTAGCTGATGGTGGTGGTGAACCTGAGGATAAGATACAGCATTCATTACGAGCAGCTGCAGGTGTAGTAGGAATAGTCTGATAACTCAAGTCAAGTCTATCAAATGTCTAGTCGGCTAATGCACACGTGGGGTGAACAACTTCCTCTAAGAACAACGCACCTGTGAAAAACAACAATCATGCAAAAAAAAATAATAACTTAAAAAAATAACTTAAACTAACAAATACATCCAATAAAAAGATAATTAGATTATTAGAATTATAGATTTTGATAATTAAAATTATTTTTTAAATGTCACAAGATTATTAACTCACATGTTTTAATTATACTATAATATATGGTTTTATAATAAATCATGATTTTACCAGACAACACTGTTCAGCATCGTTAAACTCCTTATCTTCTGAGTCCTGATCAGATCCATGTACGTGTAAGAGGCGCCAGGACTTCCTGACTTTACACACACAAATGCACACACGCGCGCACACACACACACAGATAATGTGTTAGCATCGGCACAAACACAAGTCATACTGTAATGTTTCAGCGAACACACGATCCTGGCTTTACCTCAGATTTAATCAGTTGTGAATCCTTGAATATAACCTCGGGTGCGGTGATGCCATTTTTCCTGGCCGCTGCTCTGAGGATGTCCTCTGCCTCCTGGACACGGCCTTTAGACAGCAGCCAGCGTGGAGACTCTGGAATAAACCTTACGGCGAGGAAACAAAAAGAGAAGAGAAGAAGATAAGACTTGGTCGATAGAAGGGGGTCAGGGGTAGCTCAGTGGTTAAGGCATTGGACTACGGTTCGGAAGATCCCAGGTTCAAACCCCACAACCACCAAGTTGCCACTGTTGGGCCCTTGAGCAAGGCCCTTAACCCTCAACTGCTCAGATGTGTAATGAGATAAAAATGTAAGTCGCTCTGGATAAGAGTGTCTGCCAAATGCCCAAATGTAAACGTAGAAGTTAGAAACAGCGCTTCGAGGAACTGTAAAGCTCAGGACAGCAATAATAAAGCAGTAATTAACTGATTACATGGTGACAACATGGTGTCTAAAAGTGATAGACAAGTAATTAATCACTTGATTAATTAGGTTTGTTTAAGTGTAAGTGTTTAAGAGTTAAAAGCACTAAAGATACTAATTGGGTCAACGTTCCGGCTCCAAGTTACTGATCGGAAGGTCGACGGTTCGATGCCCAGTTGTTCCAGGTTGCCGCTGTTTGGCCCTTGAGCGAGGCCCTTAACCCTGTCTGCTTTAAGGGCGCTGTATAAAGTCTGACCCTACGCTCTGATCCCACTCTACTGAGAATGTCACTGTGCTGTAATATATATGTGACGAATAAAAACTGAACTTAATCTTAATCTAAAGATATCCTAGTCGTGTTGTGGCACTGCTGTTGTCTTACCACCAGAGGGGGATGTAGAGCAGCAAAGGCAGTGAGAGGGACAAGAGCAGGATCCTCCAACTCCTCAAAAAATAGGCAAATAAAGGAACGAGAGCATAACCAATTGCGTAAAACACACACACTCCCATCACAGAGTACACCAGACGCAAGTTCTTCCCCAGCAGCTCTGACCCTGAAAGAGCGAGAAGCAGACAAGAATTAGGATTCAAAAGTCTTAACAAGTTGTAAACAAAGAGAAACAGAAAGAACAAAAAAAAAAAAAAAACACAGCAAGGACAAGATTAGCTACATTTGACCTTGAAGTTTTCCAACTCGCTATCGGAGCAGATTCACTCCTACAGCACTACTGTCCAAGTTCAAAACTCAGCTTTTTTTTTTTTTTTTTTTAAAGGAAAGCAAGAGTTTTATGGATTCTACCTTCCTACTTTTTTTTGTTTTATTTTTTACTTTAATTATTTTTTTTAAGAAAAAACAATCATTCTGTTGTAAAGTAATGTGTAGAAAGTGTGTAGAATTCAAGCGCAACACCTCACATCCACTCAAAAAAAAAAAATCTAATTTTAGAAATAATAAATTTTTAAATAAAAGACTATCAATAGGAAATAAATATGAAAAAAATAGAAGGTAAATTTAACTAAGAAAAAAAAATAAATATAAAATAAAATATAAAATAAAATAACTTTACAGTACAAAATATACAATATAATAAAATATATGAAAAAATATAGAAAAATAAGAAAAACAGCTGTACAATATAGAAATATAGAATTTGTAGAAGTTTTCGTGTGGGAATGAGATGAAATGTCCAGGGGGTGTGCCTAAAAGTGTAATGATTCACATAACCACATATTGAAAGTGACTTTGTGCATCAGCGAAGCAGAACGCCCAGGGGGTGTGCAAATACGCTTGAAAGTGACTTATTTAAAAAGACTTGTGATAATTTAACTAATGTCCACGAATGTGCAGCTGTGCAGTAGCCACTAGTGTAAATAAATGTAAATAATAAACCTAATAATAATTTTTAAAGATAAAAAAAACAAAAAAAAACGCAGTTCATTATAAGGGAAGCCATGGGCCAGAGGCTTAGAGGTTAGCGCCGTTCCCTCAAACCTTCTCGTCTCTGGTTCTATGTGCATGAAGTTTGGGGTCAGACTCAGTGGCTTAGGCTCAGCGGTCAAGGTATTGGACTATTGACTGGACCTCGAGAAAGGCCCTTAACCATTAACTGCTTGTATGGATAATGAGAAAAAAAAAAAGTCCCTCCGAATAAGGGCGTCTGCCAAATGCCGCAAGTTTACATGCTCTCCCTGCGGTTGGTGGGTTTTCTCCAGGTACTCCGGTTTCCCTGTAGGTTGACTGGTGTTGTCATGAGAACGTGTGTGAGAACGTATACGCTTGTGCAGTGGATTGGGACCCAACCCAGTGTGCACCCTGTCTTTTGCACCAAAGTTACCTGGGATAGACCCCATGCCCCCTGCAACCCTGCACAGGATGAGCTTTATGCAAAAACCTGATAGACGAACATTTGGTGCTAAAGCCATGTAATACGTGCACCTTTTTTTCAGGGTCGCGGGGGCCTGAAGCCCATCCCAGTAGGCTTAGGCCATGAGGCAGGATACACCCTGGACAGGGTGCAGGGCACACACACATACACACATGAGGGGCAATTTGGGAACGCCAATTAGCCTAATATGCATATCTTTGGAGTACCCGGAGGAAACCCACCAAGCACGGGGAGAACATGCAAACTCGAGGCACACAGAGACGGGAATCGAGCCTGGCCGGGAATCGAACCCGGACCCTGGAGGTGCAAGGCAACAGTGCCGCCCACAGCTTCAAGTTATCTGTTGAAAACCATGTTCATTTTATTTTTATTTAAACAATTTCTTTATGCTCCTCAGCTTCTGGACTGTACATTGTCGGGCCTTACTCAAAATCAAGTTTGCTTCTATATTTGAAGTTGAGGAATGATGTTGTGGCTAAATGATAAATAGCACGAACACAAAAAAATCATTCTGATTATGAAACGTGAAACATTTTCTTCATGTTTCCAGATTACAGGTCACACCGTGTGCTAAAACACAGCACTACTTCCATGCAACATGCAACTGATCTGGGTCTTAGGGGACGTTAAGGATTAAACAAAGTAAAGGATAACACGATCGTCTCTCCACCTGCCTAACACAAAGGCCGCCATGTAGTTGGAGTTCTGCCCGAAGCCAGTTAGACAGAAGAAAACAAGGAACATCTCCCAGTTGACTGAGACCACCTGGATCAGACTGCACACCAGCTGAGTGCCCATGGTGGCGAACAGGACCGTCTTACGTCCAAACCTGCAGGAAGACAGAGACACAAATCTGCTTATAAACCTGCCTTGGCACAGTAGCACCTCATCCCAATATAAAATAAAAAAAAATGATGCGAGCCATCAATGCACCTCTGTCTTCACTTCTTTATCATAAGTGAATCTTCTTAATCTGCGTTTAATCCAGAGTTTTGGCTTCATCTCTTTAATAAACATCTTACTGTAACGAGCACTGTTGATTGCCAACCTTTTTTTTCTGATAATGTTCCAATACTGGCCCCTGAGAATCCCAGAAAACTGTAAGCATTTTTTGTTTGTAGTTACTTCAGGATCCCAGGAGGCTTAGGGCACGAAGCGGGGTGCTCCCTGGACAGGGTGCCAATCCATCGCAGGGCACACACACACACACACACACACACACACACACGCACACAAACTACGGGCAATTTGGGAACAACAATTAGCCTAACCTGCATATCTTTGGACTGTGGGAGGAAACCGGAGTACCCTGAGGAAACCCACCAAGCACAGGGAGAACTTGCAACTCCATGCACACAGAGACGGGAATCGAGTCTGGCCGGGAATCGAACCGGAACCCTGAAGGTGCAAGGCGACAGTGCTAACCACTACACCACCGTGCAGCCTGTTTCTATATTCTTTATTATTTAAATTCCACTGTAAACATGTGATTATGATCTCGTCGAACATGCGGATCTAATTTCCATAACCTCACAACTTCAGATCAGACAACGGCTCACGCACATCCCCCGGCATCTTTGGCGCCCCTTTAAGTGGGCAGGTTAGGAACCACGGTCTTAATAGACTAATCGAGTCTATTTCAAAGTCTGAAAAAGTTTGCTGTTTTTTTACAGCTACAGTAGATAAACTGTGTTGTACCACGATGCTGTTGAATTCTGGATACTGATTGGTTAAAGGGGTTAAGTAATGGTTTATAGTAGCAACAGCAAAGCAAATGACTTTAAACAATGAATAACTTTATCTACTGCATGTGTAATTACCATAACCATTCAGTTCAACACATTTCCTTGTACTGAATAACTTGTATGTATCAAAAGTTAATTATAATCCAGGACTAAAAGCAGTTGTCGAATTCAGTCAGTGTTCAAGAAAACACATCTGATAATGTTTTGTCATCTTAAACTTTAATTTAGCCCCATTCGCATGGGATTAGTATTACCTGGGAACCCCTAGTCATTTGTAATAATTGCGGAGGTTGTAATAATATTAGTCCGGTGCTTGAATCAGCAAAAAGATTAAAAAAAAAAAAAAAGATAAAAAAGAAAAAAAATGTCCAGAATTTGACGGGATCGTACATAATTTTTTAAAAGGTTTTTATTTCCTGTTTTTTCCTTTTATCCATCATCCGCAAAGAATGGAGGCTGCGTTGAAAGATTGTTTTCTGGTGCTGGGACACATCGCTATACACCATGCAATGATACAATGTGCATGTAGAGAAAGATGAAAAACAATGAGAAGAGTGAAAGCAAAAAGAATGTTTAGATGAAGATGGATGACATGTACTGTACATAGCAGCAAGCGGTAAAGAACACCCTGTCTATATCGTACAGATAGACCTATAATAACAAGATTGGAGGTTCATATCATAATTCATATCTGGGAGATGAGTCAGTATGTAATATGTGCAAATATTGCTTTTGTCTTTGATTTGCCTCTAAGCCATCCATTATGTGTTTCACCCCTAACGCAAGCTACAATGCTAACTAGCATCCAACTCGATCCTAAATCCGTCTCTCACCCTCTGATAAACGGCGCTACTTGCTGTGTGAAACAAGGGATTGTACACCATACACTTTCCATGTACTGTAACGCTATTTGGGCTTCAACCCTGAAACAGTTCATACGTTATTAATCAGACAGCGGAAAACGTCTCTAGCAGGTAACACGACCTGTACATCATTTCATGATGCGTAAAGCACAGCCTGTTCCTTAGCATCATCTCATTTGCAAGAGAAACATTGAATGAGCTAAGGCTATCACTAACAAACACCACCAAATCACATAATTGTACACTGTCTGAGGTAACCACTTTATAATAACCAAAGGTACTTCATTACTGTACTTGCGTACAGAACTGTGCAAAAGTCTGAGGCACCATCTGACCAATTTTGTCACATGTTTATTATGTTTGCATAATTATGTACAAAATCATTCAGTATTTCCATATATAACTTAAAAATTACTAAATAAATAGCATTAAAGGAGAATACAAGCTGTAAAGAAAAAATATATATAGTACAAAGACAGGCCAGTTTTCAGATGGAAACAAAAAAACCTAATGTACGCTCCTGGGAATTGCATTAAAATATAAAGGAGTGAGTGTGACAAAGTTACTAAAAGAACTTTTGGAATATTCTCCAGCACACTCAGTAAAACCTAACAGCTGTTTTCTTATAGTTCTGTGCAAAAGTCTTAAGCACATACAAAAATATGGCATACGCAAAAGATGCTTTTAAAAACATTTCTGCATAAAAGAGACTTATAATAAAATAGTAAAAAGTAAGAAAATAAACAGTCATAAACATATTTGGAGTAAAAACTCGTTGCTTAAAATCAGGAGTTTTAGACACAGATTTGTGCCGTTTTATAAGTAAACAGCTGTTAGGTTTTACTGAGCTTGCTGGAGAATATGAGTTCTTCTGGTAACTCCTGTAATATTATTTATTCAAAAATGTTGAAGTTATATATTGAAATACTGAATGATTTTGTACATAATTATGCAAACATGATAAACATATATAACAAAATTGGTACAGCATATAATATGGTGCCTAAGACTTTTGCACACTTCTGTACACCGTGTACAATTCTGGACTTTACTCGAGAGGACACTTTTTACTTTTACACCGCTCAAAAGTACAGCACATATCCCTACTTCTACTTAACTTCTGATGCATTACCCAACCACAGTGGTGTGTAGCATCCAATGCGGGAATTTCTGCTCACTATTATGCGTAATTGCGTGGCTTGCCTTTCCTTTAAGACGCCCCTAATATTGCAACAGATGCTTGAAATCAGAAGTGGAGCAGGTTGCAGACAGCCATGAAAACAGCACATCCACAATAGGGAAGAGAGAGAGAGAGAGAGAGAGAGAGATTTATTATGAAAAAGGCTACTGTGAACTAACACAAGCTAAATACTTTTGATACTTGAAGGTAATACTTCTGACCTTTTACTCAAGTACACAAGTAAATGGAGGACTTCTACTTCTACTTTATTTATATTTGCCCTAGAGAATTTCTACTTTTGATTAAGTGCAGGATTTCTCTACTTTGCCCACCTGTGATGATGATAAGGATATAAATTTGCAGAATCTTGTTTTATCACCTTCTTCGTCCAATTTCACACATTTGATTTTCTTGTTAATAAATTACAAAGTCCAAAACATACTGCATATGAAAATAATCAGCAGAACAGAACCTATTTATTGCAAAGTTCCTAGTATCAGGTTATCCGGGAGGCAATGTCCTATAATATAATCTTATTATTATTATTTTTATTTTTTTTTAGCAACTTTATTATAAAAAAAAAAATAAAATAATAATACATAGTAGCCTAATATTGGTAAATGTACTTTCGTTGCCTACTGTTGTAAGTCACGTCACGGTAGTTACATGTCTGCAAAAGGTCTATACTGAATTCAACTACACTCAGAAACGGGACCACAGAATCATGTTATTTTTTGACTTTAGTGCATTTGAAGTACAAATTGGAGAACAAACATGGCCACCTCCATGTTTGCTTTTTGCTACTGACAAGCTAATAATCTAACTGTAATGACTGATGTACTATATTTGGGTCACTTCATGAAAACTGCCGCAGCCAATCCTTCTTTTTCATAGGATCGAAAATAGGATAAAGAGCTATTTTTAAATATTTAGTCAACAAATCGAGAGATTTTTAGACGATTTCTGTGAACGTTACAGAGTGACTGGTGAAATGTTTTTAGATTTCTATTTTTTTTTATATCATTTTAATAATATATATATAAAAAAAAGCCTTATAAATAACTCATGTTTAAGATGGAGATATTTTTCATCTGACTGGTACATTATTACGTCTGATGGTAAACGCCAGCATAAGCATGGCAATGTTTTTTTCTTATGGAATGTTACCCCTGTTACACTTACAGTTTGGCTGTACAAAACACTGATCTGTCATTAAAAGATTAAGTCATTATGTGCTGAGATCATCGGCTGAGATCTCACTGAATGTTATAATTGCAACCTTTATTTATTTATTTTTTTTAAAAAGCGTTCTCTCTTTCTCTCTGTACCTGTCAGACAATTCCCCGGATATGAACGAGCCGCTCAGGACTCCCACGAAGAAGATGGACAGAGTGAAGGGAACCTTCCAGGCGTCTCCACAAACCAGGTTCCACTGCGAGGAAAAACACAGACACACACTCTCAGGCACTCATCAGCATCAGATTTTAAGACAAATCTTGTTCACATACTGTATATGTGATGTGATATGATGTTCATTAAATGATGACTGGTAACCTGATCATAACTAGATTGACAATAAAATAGAGACTTAAAATAAAAAGTAATATTTAGGAAAGAAAACAGATCATGAGCAATTATTTAACATTTCTAATTATAGCAGTTAGACTTATTTCTCAGAAGCCTGTTACTACGCTAAGGAGACGCTTTATGGCCTGTTCGGGGCTGCAAGCACACACGGTTTATTGTTGCCGGAAATTTCCACTGTCCAGGTCTCATCAGTGTCCAAATTACATCAACATGTGGCTTTTGCTAAGAGAGGGGCGAATTCTGTTTACACAAACATTCCCAAAATGAACAGCGAGGAGCCCCGCCCCCCACCTCGGCTTCTCAGATCACATGACAAACGAAACCGGTTCTGAAGCAGCGCTCGCTGACTGACACATGATCCGGGAGGCTGCAACCAAAACCACATCATCCATGACTAACTACATCATCATGTGCATCGGTAATGTCACAGACCCTATGGACACCACGCTCCAAACGGAAGTGCTCGAGACCTACTGGAAGGGTCCAGGGACTTTTAATTGTGCAGAATAGAAAAACACAGTTATGAGAGTAAAACTTCTTTTATTTCTCTATATTATCCTCAAATACACTAATGCACTTAATCTTAGTACCCCAGAGCAATAGCAATAATAATAATAATAATAATAATAATAATAATAATAATCGAACTACTTGCTTCACATCTAATGTGCTGGCCTCCCAGGAACTCCTTTAATGGTAAAACATGTGGAAATCACGTTTTTCACAGACTGAAGTCAGGACTGTAGATTAGGAGATGTGGCAATAATTCTCAGCCCAGTTCCTGTAATGTGCAGGCAATATCGGTCAATAATTGTGCAAGTTGAACGTTTACTGGAACGACTACAGTTGGCTCTGAGCCACCTCCGAACCGGGATCATCATTCACAGAGGTACAACCTTCTTTATTATGTTTGTTTGCATGAAGTCTTTTGTAGTGTAAATGTCAATCGATGTTACCGCTTCGTTCATAAGAAATGTCCCAGTTTGACTTGAACGCCCCATATACAAGTTATTGTACTGTCTTGCGTATATGTAATTGATGAAGACCTGTCTTGTCGTGTAATTTGGTTTATAAATATAAAATTTGATACTGTTAAGTATCATCTTGTTGTTTGATGTAGCACCATTGTCCTGAGGCTATGTTGTTTCATTTTACTGTGATCTGTCCCAGCTCTAAATGAAATCAGACGGTGCTTTTTGACCTGAAGATTTGAGCATGGGGAATGGTTTGCCCTTCATCAGAGACTACAAAAGTGAGAATATCTGAAGTAGGGGACCATCTGCTTTACTAGCTCATGAGCTGAAAGCACACAACCTCCCTGCAGTGAAACACCTGCTGGACTGCAACACCTCCATCATCCTAGATGCTTAGATCCTTCAGGGCGGTTAAGGTCCCAATACTGTTCATGGCTCAATTTTATTTTAAACAAATACAATAAATATCTTCCTGTCTGTGATTTCCACATGCTTCCAGAAGGCCACTATTGTCCCTGGCCATAAGATTACGTCACTAACGCCCGTTGGCTCTGACCTCTGCAAGCATGAAGTGCTTCATAAACCACATTTGTTCCTCCCTTCCAGCCACAGTGGCCCCTATACAATTTGCATACCGAGAAAACAAAGCGACTGGCGATACACAGTGCACTCACACACCTGGATAACAAAAAAACACATGAGAAAAATTTGAGAATGCTGTTCGTCATCTACAGCTCCTCCTTTAACACCATCATTATGGCTGGAGTCAGGACAAATCTGTGGGCGACTGGATTATAGCCTTTCTGATAATCAGAACCTACAGAGATCCCTTGTGTATTACTATACTATGGAAAAAATTGACATCGGACCAACATTGACTAGATGACATTGGGATAGCGTTGAACAACTGACCTCCAAATAAACGTTGCAAAAAATGACCTCAAAACAACAATTTTTACCTAGAATAAGCCCCTCGAATACATCCTGGCTTATACTACAAGTGATATTTATGAAAACTAGGAATGCACTGGTCTGTGCAAACCCTTCCTGGGTAAGCTGGGGTTAGGTCCTTTAACCAGGAAATTAAACTTGGGTCACTGTGGTTAAAGCCATCCACTTGTTCCACCAGGGAACCTATTCTATTGCTGATGAACACATCTTAGTGTTTAAACCAACAAAGAGCCTTTAGTCCTATTCAAGGGAACTGAAACCAGTCAGAACATTACAACACAAAACATTACACTCAGTGTTGTGCAGGTTCACAGCCCCTCAAAGCCTGACTCGACTAGACGTCAGAAAGGGTGTGCTGTGGTGTCTGGCACCAGGATGTTGATCCTTTGGATGCTGGGGATGGCAGAGTGAAACATCCGTCGATCAGCCTCGTTTGTCCGGTGCATCCCACTGGTGCTCGATTGGACTGGAATCTGTGAAGATTGGAGGCTAGGACAGTGGCCTTGGGCTATTTGTCTGTTGGGCCACGTGACTTTTATCAGTGATTTTTTTTAGCAAAGGCTTTCCTGTGGGATCAGACTGGATGCTCCGGCCTTCAGTCCCCAACGGACATAAATGGGCCTTGGGTGTCCATGATCCTGTCCCTAATATACTGTACTGTATATACTGTAATTAATAATAATCAATAAGTTAATGTTATGGCTGATCAGTGTATATTTCTTTGTCAATTAATGAGTGCCACATACTAAGTCCATGTTTTCCCCTAAGCAAATATCTGCAGATGCTCAAGTCCCTTAAAATATCAAAAGGCATAATAAGGTATTTGCATTAAACCTAGACACATCCTGGTACACACATCATCAACTGAACAGGAAAGGGAGATATCTACTTTTGGGCTCACAAGTCAGCCATGTTTAAGGGATGGTATATGATCGCATCCCTTTATAACGTAATGCATTGAAAGACATATTAGTGTATTATGTTTGCTGTGATGGGGTTCTGTCTGGTGCTCCCGGTTTTCTAATGTAAAGAACAAGTCAGAGAGGATTGTTATGAGTATCTGTAGTTTTTAACATGTACATCAAGTAATCCTTAAAAAAAAAAAAAAGAAAAGTGAAACACCTAATTCTAGGCTTGTGGTTTCCTGCGACAGGATTTCATGAGCTGATTGTGAAACGATCCTTACAAAGTCACTGGACTACACGACATTTTAGATTTGAATAGTAAAAACACTACAACTACAACAGTAGCAGACGAGTGCAGCAACTCGACAGAATTTCTCCCTCACAGTGAGTCTACTTGAATTCATGTCGAACATGCATTGACTTCTCGCTCACAATTATAGGTTTATACCAGTTGTTGAAGATTTGCCTTGTTAATAATTATATCGTAGCTACGACAGGAGGATCAGTCAAGGGTTTGCGTAACAGTGACAGGAATGATTATGGAGCAGGCGTACGGCCAAAAACTCAACTGTTAACCATTTAATCCTTCAGCATGCTCGCTCTTGAACAATTCGCCTTGGGAGAAAGCATCTTTCAAACCGACTGATGTTTTTTTTTTTTGTGTTACAACTGATGTGATTCTGGGTATCGGTGGGTGTGATGTTCTACAGTAAGTTCATGATCTAACATGTAGTAGTTTAAATTAAAAATAATTATAACCAGACCGTCACAAACTTCAAAACCATATTTTAGTTTTGCTTTTTTTGCCTCTCCTATTTATCATCCAGGCAGGGTGAAAGCTGGCATCTGCTTCCTCTAAGACAGTTGAAGCGAGCCAACTGCAACCCGCGTAACACACTCGGAGGGGAAAGCACTATCGGTGGACATATGCAAAAATAAGCTGCCCAAAGACACCCAGAGACACCTGCCTAGGTGCTGCTGTGGACAGAACTATTGGTACCAAATATATATAAAAAACATATATATTATATATATTATTCTTATATAATAAGAAAAACTGAATAACATAAGCACTATACAAATTAATTAAAATTTTACACCAAAATAACAGATGAATCAGGCATAACATCATAACCATTGACAGGTGAAGTGAATAACGTTGATCACCAGCTAAACAAAAGCAAAATGGTGACAGGATCAGGGGCACACGAAGCTCAGCCATGGCCGCTGGGACTAAAGGTCAGCCCGTCCAGTCTAATTCCGCAGAAAAGTCAATGTATCACAATTGTGCAAAAAAAAAAAGTTCATTCTGGCCATGACAGAACTACCAATGAATTTCGGTGTTGTGGTTGGATGACAACACAATCAAACTTTTTGGTAATGTGCACCATCAGCAGGTTTATTACGTCTTGCCCTAAAAGTGCAATTATATTTATCGCAGGGCTTTGCAGACATTTTGTACAGCAATAAAATGTAACCAGGAAACATATAATTTTTTATTACAAAATATAAAAAAGCAATTATATATATAATTTCTTTAATATATATGTATATTTTTTTTATATAAAAAATTGCTTTTTTATATTTGTAAAAAAAATCAAATATGTTTATATAATACCTTATATATATATATTTATTTATATAAGGTGTATATATATATATATATATATATATATATATATATATATATATATATATAATGGCTTTTTAAACTACTCTTTTTTTCTGAGTACTTTACTCACAAAAACTAACATTAATAAATCACAGGGGATTTTGAGGTGTCATCTTCAATACATTTTACATTTATACAAATATAATTTTTTTGACTAATTTAATTATTTGTATGGTTGATTTAATTTATTCTATTATACTATATTTTATGATTAATGACTGACCATAACTAACTATCTATCTATCTATCTATCTATCTATCTATCTATCTATCTAACAATGACATCATGCCAGCAGCCACTGCTCTAGGGGACGATACATTTCTAAGAACCCCAGACGCTTGCAACCCACACACACACACACTTTTGTACATTATGGAAAATTTTGAAATTGGATTGGGGGTGGGGCGACCCACCAATTACAGGAAGAATACCTGCTGTGATGTCACCTTTATTACTTCAGGAAATATTACGAAAACAAATTGATACTATTATTATTATTATTATTATTGGTAGTAGTAGTAAAAATAATTTACCATAATACACATTATATATATATATATATATATATATATATATATATATATATTATACAGACACAATGGTCAAGCATAACATTATGACCACCTGCCTAATGTGTAGGTCCAACCCCCCATTTCCACCAAAACACTAATGACCTGACACCTTTCCATTGGAACCAGCATGAACCTTTTTTCCTTAATTCGATGTACTCTACACTAGCTTTTCTACTTGATCAGACTACACGCGCCAGCCTTCACTCCTCGTGTCCATCAGTGAACCTTGGCCACCCATGGCCCTGCTGACAGTTCACTGGATTTTCTTCCTTGTAATCACTTTTGGTATGTCCCATGAGTTGCTTCTCTGACCCAGTTGTCTAGACATTACAATTTGGCACTTCTTACAGTACATTTTCAATATCTTGTTACAATGGTGGCTGGAAGTGGGTGGAATATGTTAGGCAGCATGTGAACCTTTTTCCCTTAAGTTGATGTGCTGGAAGCAGAAAAATAGGTAAGCATAAAAGGATAAGGATTCGATTGACTTTGACAAGGGCCAAATTGAGATGGCTAGAGGACTGGGTTAGAGCAAGTCCACTGAGATGGTGGCGATAGAAAGGTGTCAGAACACACAGTGCACCATTGGTATGGTGGCAAAAGGGGGACCTACTCAGTATTACAGTATACTGTATACTGTATATAATATAATATACAGCTAGGGGGAAAAAAAGGGACCACTGCAGTTTACTTCTAGAATATCATCAGGAGGAAGATAAATGGTCACAGACCATCAAGCAAAGCAAAGCTGTTGTGTTTTTTTGCAAAAAAAGAGTAGGTATAAAGTTACTCAACAGCAATGTGGTAAAACCTGGTGGAGAGCATGCCAAAATTCATAAAAGATATAATCACAAACCTGGGTTATTATTCCGCCAAACACTGATTTCTTAATATTATTTAGTCAAAGCATTGTTTACAAATTATTTTATTATAATTTAATAAAATATTAAATTATTTTATAGTTATTAAAGCTCTGCAAATACTGCACAATCTTGGGTTATTTTGATGTGTTGTGATAATGTATTTTCCTTTAAATATACACTATGTAACAATATTTATATTTTAAATTTAGGAGAAATATTGTCAGCAGTTCACACACACACAAAAAAAAACTGTTCATCTCACTAATACATGCACTTGTAAGAAAAAAAATATTTTAAGTAATTATAAGTAATTACCAATCATGCTGCAGTGGTCTCATTTTTCCTGAGTATTTCTGATACTAATGAGATGTACCTCGGTGACTATGGTGTCGCGGTACCGCTCGGTGCTGTACTCCCAGCCGCTCTCACACGGCTCCCCGCCGCCGCTGACGTTCAGGCGCGGCACGGTGCAGCCGTCGGTGGTGGAGTCGCGCGCACCCATCTCCGTCTCCGCCCCGCTCGCGTTCCCGGCGCTCGCGTTCAGGTGCGTCGACCTGCAGTGGAACTCAGGCGTGTCGGCGAGGAAGACCATGACCATGCCGGAGAATCCGTTCGGCACAATGCTGAGGCTGAGCAGGAAGAAGATGCTGAGCTGAAACGGGCCCCATTCCCCGAGGAACGCCGTGACTTCATCATAGTCCACAGACGCCATGAGTGTGTGAGTAGCTGGAGGTGAGCAGGGCTGTGGTAACGTCCAACTTACTACACACACATACACACCTAAGGATATGTATGTATCATTATTAACAACAACATCTGACTCAAGGATAATGCTTTTATAATAATGATAATTATCATCATAATAATAATAAATCTACCATTCTGTCTCTTCATTCTGACAAAGCAATTTTATATGTATATTAAAAAAAAAACAAGTGATCAACAGCATTTATTATACACAGTTTTTTTTTTTTTTTTTTACACATTATAAACATAAGACTTTAGAGAAATCAAACGGTCGGTGAGGCAACATTGTATTTACATGAAAAGGATTTGAATTTTAGTGGAAACAATGTATCACGCTACTTACTGTCATTAAAAATAAAGTGCGCACGTGAACTTCCGTAGTGGCTACATTTTAACTGGACAAGTGAACCAGTGCAGCGGCAGCTTTCAAGCCAACCCCTTGATGTTTACCGTAAAACACCGAGTACTAGCACACACACCTCTCATCTTACACCGGGTCGAATTCACTCTTAGTGGATTGCTGAAACAGTCACTTATAAGAAAAAATATATATATTCATGCATTTAAAAAATATATATATATATCTATATTTAACAACGTGTTACTTGCAATAATTCATATAAAAGTGTCCATGTCGACTTCCACAGTGTTTACAGTTTAACCCAATGTAAGACAGGAGTGTTGGTTGGTTACCGTAAACCCTGGTATATTGGCACACCACCAGTGTTTACCAGTATCATTACAGGAGTGGTGTCCAGACCTGTGGCTGCTTAATTCACAAATGTAGTAAACTCTAGAGGCATTTTTCCTCCATTAATTAAAAACAATGGATAAATTTCTCCATCCAAACAACAAACTAAACAATCTATTATGGTGTTTCATCTCTGTAATTGTTTATTGTCTAGTTTAATGTACATAAGTGATACCGTTAACTTGATTTGCAGATGTTCCATAATGCATTGTAAGTGTCAATGAATAAAGAAAAATAAATTAAGTAAGAATATAGTATATTTTTCCCATCAGGTCACGTCACACCATCCTGTTGTTGATTACTACAGTATACAGTATTGGACTTTATTCCAGTACTTAACAGTATACTGTAGTAATCAACAACAGGATGGTGTAAACATCATCAGAAATGATGATTTTAATCACCACATTACTAAGAAAAAGTGTAGCAATACAGTTTGTCTCTTATTTCCTACCTCCTTTTCCTATTCAAGTTTCCTGTTCTCTCTCTCTTTCTATCTTTCCCTGTCGAGCTACTCATGGCATTCCAGAGCTACTAGTGATTCCGACCCCCCTCTGTCCTCTGGACTTGTCTGACTCATCCTGGTCCCGCGCCTCCGGCTGGAAAGCCCGTCACGTGGAGGCCCCGTGTGTCATGATTGTGGATGGTTCCGCTTGACCATGAGGATGGTGTTGGACTCAAAAACAGCTGTTCACTGATGGTTTGTGTTTGCAGTCACTTTATAGTTCAGGACTGAAACTCCTACAAACATTTTTGTACCTAAGTCTCCAACAACACCTCACCTGTCAACTGTTATATTGAACCTCCAGCCTCTTAACACACAGTACAACTGCAGATCAATCCCTGCTATCTAACACCCAGATGTGGATGGGTTTCCTGTTGAGTCTAGTTCCTCTCAAGGTTTCTTTCGATTGTCAAGTGGGATTTTTTTCCTCGCCTCCATTGCCCTCGGTTTGCACATCAGGGACAATCTAATCACATTTTGACATTTTATACTTATTTCTCAAATTTTCTTAAAATCTGCTTTTGCGACAATGACAATTGTTAAAGCGCTATATAAATATAAACACGTCCTTGAAGTATGCAAATGCATCTTAAAGTTTGTATAGGTTATTGTATTGCCTATACCTGTTGGTAAGGTAGAAAACAGGAATAAACAGGCTTGGAGCAAAGGGAGCTCAGTGTGTTAGGGTTCTGAGTGATTGATCAGTAGGGTGGCAGTTCAAGCCCCAGCTCCACCCGGCAGTTAATTTAGGCTCTAGGGCAAAGCCCTCAACACTGTCAGCTGTATCAGGACTGTCTCTGCGCTTTGACACCACCCTTAGTTTATAACGGCTATGTGAAGAAAGAATTCCACTGTGCATTAATGTACTGCCATGGGTAAAAGTTATCAGGTTTTAGTATTAGTCAAATACACCTCAGCCAAAACAACATGATGTAACTTTTTTCATGTGACATTATTTATTTAACAAAAATGTCACAATATATATGACACATAAATCAGAATCATGCATTTCTCCCATTTCTGTTTGAAAGCTAATAGTTGGCTAGCTTCATTCTGCACTCAGGACATAGAGCCTATAAAATTAACGTGACAGCCTGTAAAGTACTGGGGGCTTACTACAGGAGAAGAAAAAAAAAATCTGGTTTCATAAGAAACAAATTTGTTAACTATTCAGAAAATGTTATTTAGCCCATTACTACTATTATTATACATTTTTATTCCATTTTTTATGAAGCTGTAACAAATGTATTTTATTTCCAATATTTATTAATCTTACTAACAACATTGCCTTTAAAAAACTATTAAAGGGCAATGAACAATATTAAAAGTGCTAAAAAAAAATGCCACACTTATTAATGTAATTGGACAGATCATAGTTATATTATATTAATCATATGTGCTCACATACCTCCTTCCCCAATACATTAAACTCCAGCTTGCTGAATTCTCATGAACCTTCTCCTTAACTTACCTAGAGTTAAAATTATACAGAGTCTCATCTGGTTTATGGATATCATAAATGCTAACTATTAACTAAACTTTTTAGACTATCCGACATAAAAGTGACTGATAATTCCTGGTGCTGGATCAACATGTGGCTATGTTTTAGAAATATATTGTGATGCACTAGAAAATACTATTCAAAATATGATTATGAAATATTTTAATGCAATTTTAATGTTAATGCAGCTAGAAATCTGTAATTACATTTTTTACGAGTACACTGAGCCAAAGTCAGATTTATTGTATAACATGTTTTTTTCAAGGTGTTATGAAATTCTACAGCATCTGGCTGTTTGTCAAACACAGTCACTCAACTTCAGTAAGTGACTAATAAATTCAGCAGAGTTCATTTAAAACCATTCTTTCAAAAGCATCTCAGAACTCACGACACCTAGAAAATTACAGGTGGTTGCACAACATTAGCAATTAGCAAAGAAATGAGCAAAAATCTCAACAGGTTCGACTTGTGTCACGCAGGAACAGAAATCAAGCAATGGCTCAGCTAAACTGGATAGACGAGAACTTTGAAAAACAATAGCCAGTCTAAAGAATTCAGAATGCGGTATGGTCGCAATCTAGCATCAGCAGCATAAATAACTCCATAATAATCCCCATAAACACAGCTAGCCTAGTAAAAACAGTTTCGGGACAGTGACGCTGGTGTAACAGTGCAGAGAAAGTTCTTCTTCAAGCATCACAGCGTCACAAAGCACAACTCGTCTCTGCTTCCATAAACATGGAAATGAGTTTAGTGTACTTCAATCTTGTGGCTGTCTCGGTCACAAGGTCTGAATGAAGGGTGTGGTAGACCGGGATGTTTACGGCATTTACGTGATGCAGTCATGTCGACTTGCACCAGAATCTTCAAGGAATCTTTAATACACCTTGGGAAATTCATGCCACTAATTTAGTATCATAAATTTTGGATTGTACTTGCTGTAGTGATAAGCGATACCAGCTTGTTGATATTGATAAAGAATGATAAAGACTGCAAAAAGAAACGTCTAGGGCTTGTCTGAAGTTGCCCGGACTTTCTCTCAATTTTCAGTGAAAGGATAGGCTTAGACATCTTCCTGAGCAAAAGTACAGTCGTAGGCGGTTTAGTTCTTTACATACTCAAGGAGCTGTGCATTATCAAATTGGCTTCTAACGAAATGTTTTCGATTCATTCACCAATAATGAATTATTCATAACAAAGCTAGCTTCCCTGGAATTAATAATGGCTTCTTTATTCATGCATTTGTACATGAAGTCTATACAAGCATCAATTTATAGTAATGCATAAATGTCTTGAGCCACCCCTAATTTCATTATATTAAATTAAATTATGTAGATTAAATTGATGTAATGGGAATAAGTGTGGATGTAAAGTGTCTGAAGATACAATTCAAAGATTGGTTGTTTATGCAGCAGCCTCATTTCCCCTCTCGTCTGTTTCATCCACACAGAATTCCGCATCACTTCTAGACTAATCACCGGCCTGAACATCTGTCATCATCTGCACCTGTTTCTCTTTGAGTTATAGGATTCTAATGCATGAAGGTTAAAAACTTGCTAAAAATGAGAGCTGGAGAAGGCGTTCAGGAGGCCTTGAGGACTATTCTTCGATTGTACTATAAAAGATTAAGTCCGGCTCTTTGTAATCAAAATATGAAGAAGTGAGAGATGATTCAAACCTAAACACTAGGCTGTATATTTACATGTACATGTATAGTTTTTTTCTTCTATTAAACTGTAAACTTGTTTTTTCTTGTCTGTATGTGATTACAAATATGCACGCACACACACACACACACACACACACACACACACACACACAAAAACATTCAGTTGAATCAGATTATGGCCTGTTGCCTGGTATTGTCTTGGTTCATCAAGACATTTCAAGTCCTAGTCCTAGTCCTAGTTTCATTCTTACTTTATTTCCCAATTCATTTGTAAGAACGTATGCCCTGGGCTCCTGCACCAGTGACCTCATGCTTTCCAACTGGTGGAATGTTTTATAAGTAGTTTTCAAAAAAATATATAATAATTAATCTGCGTACTGGTTATACTATACACCCTAGATGGAATCTGCCACAGGTGTAAATGTGATTGTTTTACAAGAATATGGCTAAGAGCGCTGTCATCTCACTCCTCAGGTTCTTTATTCTGACTTTTACCCCCTTACATGGTTTCACAGCTCAGGGCAAGAACCGCGCGAGACTAAAGAAACAGAGCAGACCGAATGAGAGATACAATTGTGGAATAATGGAGTTTCAGATTTATTTATTTTAATTAATTATTTTTATTTATTTATTTTGTTGATCATTACTTGGTAAGAAGGTAATCATCACATCCTTACACAGTTATGAAGCTGCTGAGATAGAAAACTAAGAATAGTGAGTTGTAATAGATTGTGTTGGCAATTTTCTTTGCATATTTTGTTATCTCATTTATTTACTCATTTATTTTTAGCCGAATGTGACACTTGGAGGGTGTATAATTTCTGTGCCTAAAATATATAAATAGATCATGTCTAACTCTGATAGGATAGGATGGATAACATTGTCCTGCATACAGAGCCTTGGGGAGGCCTGGAGCCTTTTTTAGAAGAGACTTAGAGCACATGGCGTGGTACACGTTGGACAGGGTGCCAATCCATCGCAGGGCACACACGAAATACTCATTTACACACTAAATTGGAAACACCAATTAGCATAACCTGCATGTCTTTGGATGTGGGAAGAAACCGGAACACCCAGAGGAAACCCACAATGCACAGGGAAACTTCATGCGCACAGACCCCGATACGGGAATCGAACCCGGGCCCTGGAGGTGCAAGGCGACAGTGCCAACCACAGTCACAGTGCCGTCTACACTATAAACAATACACAAAAAACATAATTTAAAAAATGCATGTATAATATATACAATATATAGCTACTGAATATTATTTTTTTTTTACCCAAAAGCAAATTTTAATATTTTTCTCTTCCAAATTAAACACCAAATTCAAATGTTATGCCATTTCATTCAAATCCTTAACTTTATATTTATATTCCTATTATTCATTTATCCATCACTTACTAACCCTACAAATTTTAGACGTATAAAATTAATGATTCTTTTACACCCGCATGATAGATTAGATTTATATATATATATATATATATATATATATATATATATATATATATATAAAATATATAATATATATTCTACTATATATATATATATATATAAAGTGAAACATTTGTTATGTATTTTAATGACTGGTTATTATGTACCTTTTTATTGAATAGTTAAACCTGGATAGTAGAGCATGAGATCAATCTCAAGTAACATTTGGAAACCTTCCCAGAGAATGAGTGCAATGAACCGTTAGCACAGTGACAAACCAAAATGACCATCATGGACTTTATACCTCCATTTTTGCATGAAGTTTAACAAAGCTAAATAAATAAATGTATAAATACATACATAAAAACAAAAAAGTGTTTGTCTTGCATATTATTTTACAGTATACTGAAGGTTGTGCAGTATAGTTTTGAGAATTCAGTAATAGTGGGGAACAGACTGGGCTTTCTGTATTTCCAAAACTGTTGGTCTACAGGGATTTTTGCACACAACCATCCCTAGGGTTCACAAAGAATGTTCTGAAAAAGGGAAAATATCCAAAGAAAATGCCTTGTCGATTGATGCCAGAGGTCAGAGGAGAATAGTCAGACTGGTTCGAGGTGATAGAAAGGCAACATTAACTCAAATAACATCTTGTTACAACCAACATATACTGAAAAGCATCTCTGAACACACAACACGTTGAACCTTGAATTAGATGGGCTACAGCAGCAGAAGACCACACCTCAGCTAAAAACGCTGTAGTTCACATGGGCACACAAACATTGGACAAAAAAAGATGGTGTAAACAACATGAAAGCATGAAAGCATGGGTCCGCCCTGCCTTTTATCAACAGTTTAAAAAGACTTTCTTGGCACCCTTTGGGCCCTTTAGTATCCAAGTGTATTTTTGCTGATCATGTCCACACATGGCGGGTACATAATTAAAAATTTGATGTTTTTCAGATGGAAGTTTCACAAAAAATAAAAATATATTTTTTTTCTAAATCTACTAAAATAGAACTAATTTCTTTACCATACAGAAACCTTACACATCTTATGAATATATATATATATATATATATATATTAGGGTCTAAAGAACCGAAAGTACTGTATATAAAGTTCTGTTGCATATGTTGCTCTCTAGTCAGGGTGGAGTTACTGTATAACAGCCTTAATTTTATATATACAATGCTTTTCATGACATTCCTCTCATAATCTTCTAATTTATGATGTCATAGATTTCTTTTTGAAATTCCTAATCGGAAATCCATGTTGTTTTCGGTTACCGTCATACAAGGAAAGGGGAAGAATAAGTCTGTGTAGTTCTTCAGAAAAAAAAAAGTTTTAGTAGACAGTTTAATAAGAGTTAAATAATAATAATTAATTACATTTTATTTATATAGAATGGGCGTTGCCTCAAAGCAACTACACACAATCAAAAAAAAAGATGATGGGGATATGTAGTAGAAAGTAAAAATTTATAGATCATTGTGATAAGATTGTCCCTGATGAATAATATTGTTTATTATTAATAATAATAATAATAATAATAAAACCGCCACAAAGACAATGTATATTCTACTACAAGGTTTACGGTAGTACATAAGTAGTACGATTATCTACATTAAAGATACCTGAATATTTAATAGTAAGAAACTGACAATGAAGCTCAAAGACTAAGTGCATACTGTAGAAGCTGCTTTTCCCCCTCATGGTGTGACTGAGATAAACAGACTTGGCAAATACTGTAATTCTCTTATCAGGAAATAATTGGGTGTGTTCTTTAACCCTAAAATGTTTTTTAACTGCATGAACTAAACTCTCCACAGCCTCCTTGTTTTTTTAGTATGTAGTTTAATTTTTACATAGTTTATCTTGTATTTAACTATGAATTGATACACAGTATGAATTTACACAGGGTCCTGCTTATTAGGTCCTCGTATTACGGCTGGAGCAAAGAATTATTGGCACCCCTGGGACAGACGGCTAAAAATGGTTATGGGAGCAATGTGTAATTAGATCAAGATGAAGGAAATTCTTTATTCAACATACTCTCCATTTTTTTTTACACACACACACACATAATATTTATACATATATATATATATATATATATATATATATATATATATATATATATATATATATATATATATATAAAGTATATATACTTTTATCATGATACATTTTACATTTTAGGGTTTTAAATTTAACCAGGGAGTTTAGGAACTTGACCCACTTAGACGGAGTGTCCCAGAAGCGAATTTCGTTTAATTATTCCCCAGGATGTGATAGACTAGAGAATACAGACATAAACCGAGACACAATGCATAAACCAAAAAGGAGCTACATATCTGTTGTTGGGGTAATAATTAATAGATTAAAGAGCTGAAATGACATTCCTGGTCATGTGCTCTGCTTCAGGGATGGTTGTGTGGGAAAAAATCCCAGTAGATCAGCAGTTTCAAAAATACCCGGAACAACAACAACCATGCCACGTTCAGGGGCACTTACATCACCTTTCTTTCACATTCTGAACTTTAGGTCATCTTGACCTTGTCTACATTGCTTCCATGTGATCATTTGATTAGATATGTATGTTAATGAGCAGTTAGAGTACCTAATGAAGTGGCCAGTGAGTGGAGATCGCCACCATTACGCCAACTAAGGCGTGCCTTGCATTTAACCACAAATATGACTGACTGATTATCTAGACGGTGCTAGAACTGAAAATAGACCTAAACCGAAGGGGTCACGGCGCTTGGCAAATTAGAGCCTACCTTTGTGTAGATTAACGGGAAATAGAACAGGTTAATCAAGCTGGAACAGGTTCAGTAAAAGGAAACTGAAATGCTACAGTGTACATTATAAACAACTGTTTGCTTCAAAGTGCTGTCAACAGTTTGGGGAAAAAAGAAACTATTCAGGGTCTAAATATTTTTGGGTAAATACAGCTCTGGAACAAAAATTTAAGAGACAACCGCAAAATAATGAATCTGTTTCTTCTGCTTTTTTTTCCCTCTTACAGGTACACGTATTTGTGAAAAGAACAGTTTTGTTTCTTTTTTGTGAACTGCTGACAATATTTCTCCTTAACTTAAAATATACTATAACTATTGTTATACAGTGTATATTTAAAGGAAGTGAAATCATCCCCACACACAAATATCCCAAAATCAAGCAGTACATTTGCATAGCCTTAATAACTCAAATAAAACAAGTAAAAAAAAAAAAAATAAGTAAGCAAATTGTGTTAATGCTTTGGCTAAATACCATTAAGTAATGATCAATCAAAAAATAAAAAAAGGCACAACAGCTTAGATTAACCATTGATGACATTCCAGAAGTTTTCTAAAGGTAATTGCAGTGGTCTCTTATTTATTTTTTCCCCAGAGCTATATATATATATATAAATGATAATTGGTTAAAAGTACCTAAATTCTGATCGTACTGTGTAATTAATTAATCAATTAATAACCCTCAAGAATCCATTGCGACACAAACCCTTGAAATGTTCTGTAAAGTTCCTTACTCAGGTTTATCCTTGACTTTAACCCATGAAGTCGCTACAGTAAGTAACATCGTGGTGCAGTCATGTGACAATCTTTGAATTTGTTCATCCATGACATCATTTTCTTGGGTAGCACATGTGACACACCTAGCTAATTAAAAAAAGCTTGTTTTTTTTTGTTAGTAAAAGTTTTCCGTAATTTAACAATTTAATATCATCTCATATTTTGCTCTGATTACATTTCTTAACTAAATGGATACAAAAGAAATTAAAAAAGAAAATACATATATATGTCACATGGGGTTTTTAACCCCAAAAATTAAAAGTGAAAATGTGACGTCATGATAAAGGAGAGATGGGTCTGAGCTCTTATCAGTTAACGAGCTCTTCCTTCTCCAAACAACCTGGGAAAATTGAGAAACTCAAGATAGCTTGGACATGGAGGTGGCATATTATAATGACAGCTTTACACAATCAAAAAATTGATGCAAATAATTAGAAGCTGTAACGAACAAAAAAAGTACACTATATTGCCAAAAGTATTCGCTCGCCTGCCTTCACATGCATATGAACTTGAGTAACATCCAATTCTTAATCTATAGGGTTTAGTATGATGTTGGCCCCGCCTCCTTTGCAGCTGTAACAACTTCAAATCTTCTGTGCAGGCTTTTCACAGGGTTTAGGGGTGTGTTTATGGCAATTTGTATCAGGTTGAGTTTAGGACAGTCAAGTTCTTCCACACCAAACTTATTGTGTCAATCATCTATGTCTTTATGGACCTTGCTTTGTGCACTAGTGCGCCATCATTTTGGAACAGGAAGTGGCCATCGCCAAACTGTTCCCACAAAATTATGGGCATGAAATTGTCCAAAATGTCTGGGTATGCTTAAGCGTTAAGAGCTCACTGGAAATACGGGGCTGAGCCTGACTCGTGAGAAACAACCCCACACCAGTTCCAACCCAACTCTTAACATTGTGAAAAGCGTCCTAGAAGAGTTGAAGCGGTTACAGCTGCAAGGGGCGAGGCTAACATCAAATTAAACCCAATGGATTAAGAATTGGATATTAATTAAGTTCATATGCATGTGAAGGCAGGCGAGCGAATACTTTTGGCAATGTAGTGTATGAGCAGTTCAGACAGTGAGGGGAATCCTCTGAGGTCAGGGAAAATGGAGGTTGCATACAATATTGAAGTGATAAATCTCATTATTTATTTCATTTTTTTCAGTTAATGCTGTGCTCCAAATCAACCTTACAGGACAACCAAATTCTCCAGTGCCTGGAATAATCATTTATTTTATTACCATATTGACATTAGTAAACGTTTAATTATAAGATTAATTAATAACAGCAGCAGAAACATCACGTTTTTAAAGCAGAAATTTAAATAAAACAAACTAAAGCAACCAGAGCATGATTTCCACTGCATGTACACCATTACACTGAGCACATGTTGGATTTCCAGAGGAAGGGAATGTTAGTCTCCGTTCTGCCATGACGCATCATTTCGCTGTGAGGGATCGATATAAGTGGCAGGTCCGTCTTTACCACCTTCAAAAGAAACGTATTTGCTCTAATCTCTAGGGTCTGACTTCAAGGCTTTCTTTCACTGTGATGTTGTATGAGTTCTCTCCACTCAAACCACAGCTTTAAGCATTAGACACGACAAATAAGCAAAACTGGTCTGAGATTTGAAGTGTCTCCAGCATATTTTTCAGGCTGCTGCAATCGAAGCATCTCCGTTTCTCCCCTGAGGCTGCGAACAAGGAGATAGAAATTATGTTTAACTTACACAAGCTGTCAGTTGTTAGTAATACAGTATGTAAATGCAGTGGATCGTTATCACATTGTTGCACGTCCTGAAGTGAACCGCTCTTGTACGGGTTACAAATTCTTATTAATTAATAAATTACATGGTGTAATTTAAACCACCTATAGTTATGTTTAACATTGCAACCCTCCCTATTATCAGTTACAGAATGAAACCGCTTTAGAAACACTGAGATTAAAATTCAAAAATGCAGCTTAGGATTTAATGCATAAAACTTTTAAGATTTTTCCACATGGAGAAAACTTCCCAACTGTTCCAAAGCACAGGACACTGGAGACTCCGTCCATAAACGTTAAGGAAGTTAAAATTTTACATTCCCTGTGTTAGCCAAAACTGTTCATTATTTAGCTGAGGTCATATTCTGCCTTCCTGAATAAACTGTTACTATACAAACCATAAAATACTATACGAGTCAAAATTTATCCCCAGTCTGTAGTATTTATTTTAATTTAACATTTAAAAAAAGACAAATACTTTGTTATTCGACATAATCTCCTTGCTTTTCAATACACCTTGTCCATCCCTCAACAAGCTTTCATATTCCCTCATTAAAAAATGTTTTAGTCTGAGCTTCAAATGCAGCGCTGTCACCACGTCTTCATTGGAAATGAATCTTTGTCCTCATAGTTCTGCTTTCAAGGGACCAAACCGGTGAAAGTCTGAAGAAGCGAGATCAGCACTATATGGAAGATGCTTTAAGACCACAGAACAGTTTTCACACTGTTGTTGTGTTGACAGTATGGGCACTTTTCTTGATAATGTTCCAATACTGGCCTTTTGGAATCCCAAAATTGAAAATCCTTTAATTGAGAATGTTTCCGTTATTTCTTTACAACACCTCGCGAGCTTCTACGGCTAAATTAATGACGAAATGCAGTTTTTGTTATTCAATATTAAAACTACATAAGATGTTTTTCTAAGAACTTAAAAAGGTTTACATGTATGGCCTCCGAGTGGCGCCAGGTAAAGTGCTCGCCCTATCATCCGGAGATCGCGAGTTTGATTCCCGGGTGATAGTGTGACCTCTCGCAGCCAGGGGTCTAGAGAGAGCTGATTGGCTGAGCTCTCACAGAGGTGAGGGATGAGAGGTACTTAGTGCTCCCACATTAATTACGGCTCTACAGCCAATCAGGGGCGTCTGTAAGCTAGCGGACAGGAGCGGATAGCGCTGTCCTCCAAGTGTGTTACGCCACCCCCAACGGTCCGTGAGCGAGCAGTTCGGCTGGAGTCACGTGGTTCGGAGAAAACGCTAGGTTTCCCGCTCGGTCTGCTACCGGAAGTTCTGCCCCTGGGTGTGTGCTACTAACGTGTGGTTTGGGTATTAGCAACCTTGCTAACCCGAAGTTACCTTGGAGAGTTCTGTTATTCAAGTCTAGCACCGCACCCCATCTTTCTAAAATGTCCAACCCCAAAATGCAATCCTCCTCGATGTCCCCCACAAAGAATTCATGAGAGTGCATCCGCTCGCCTATTTTGACTCTGACTGTGCGACACGCTCGTACCTTTACGTAGCTCCCAGTAACAGTGCAAATGTTGAAAGCGGGATCAGGCAGTCTGCAAATGCGCTCGCTTTGCCCCAGTAATCCACAGCGCAGTAGCGAAACAGTGGAGCCGGTGTCCACGAGCGCCCGTAGTAACACGCCATCCAGTACACAGTTGACATAAATCCCAGCGCGGCTTCCCAAACGTCCCAATCGGAAGTTAAATCCAATAGTTGGGGGAACAAGAATGGTTGTGGGAGGTGGCTTCCTCTTAGCGCCCCCTGGAGCTAGTTTACCGGCTGCTGGGGTACACGCCCTGAGATCCAGTGCAGGGATCTTCATTTCGCCGCTCCGCTTTGGTCGCCGTGGTTTGCTCGCGCTAGCCCCGTCACAGGAAGATGCTCTTTTTCCTTCCTTAACTGCTCCGCTACTCGGCGGCCTGCTGGGATCTTTTTTAGGTCCTCGATAGTGCGCTCCAACTCGTAACTCTCCATCCCACTTCTGACGCCAAAGTAGCGTTTTACCGCCAGAAAGGATGTTGGAGAGACGAGGGAGCTTAATTACTGCCCAATGCAATGGCTGGGAGTACTTTATTCACACAGCACCGATAGCTTGAGCAACACATTCACATGAGAACCACATCCAATTCAGCCTTGACATAAACCGGAGCACATTCAACAGGTCACACACACTCCACACACGAACATGGCCGAAGCCAATAACCCAAACACCCTTCCCCAACCGGGTGAACACATTGCAAACCCCCGCAAGGCATGACTGTCGACAGCCGCCGCCCCGCCCACAATATAAACAATATTTACAAACTATATATAATAAACGGTATGTGTGCGTGAACGCGGGTGAGTGAAAAATGTCCGTGTTTATTGTATGTGTGTTATCCGAGTATACAGAATATGGTTCAGTCTCACCGGGGTTAATAAAATTAGAGAGGCCGATGATGGAGGGTGAGTCTTGTCTTGTTTCTGCTAGCCAGCTAACTAGGTCTCTTAGTTAGCTAGTTTAGATTCTCTGTTAATTTATGTTGTAAGTTTATGTTGCATGTAGCACCTTGGTCCTGGAGGAACGTTGTTTCGTTTTAATGTGTACTAACTGTATATGGTTGAAGTGATAAAGCCTACTTGAACTTGAACCACTCATTCGGGGGGGAAGAAGACTATCCCGTGTTTCCTCCGAACCGCGTGACGTCAGCCGACCACATCTTTTCGTCAGCCGACCACATCATTAGGGGCGTATGGATGATAGGGCAAGCACTTTACCACTGCGCCACTCGGAGGCGCGGATAATTTTTGACTCAACCTCGTATAATATAAAGACGCGATTTGAATTACAGTTGAATGAAAAATGTGAAATGAATGAAAAAAAAAAAAAAACACCTTCTGAATCAGAATCAGAGTTGAGAATTGAGAGGCAGGTGTCTCACTGTGCATCACAGTGTCTCACTGTGTCTTACCTTGATAAAGATGCGGGTGGGGAGGAAGCGACGCAGCAGCTGGGTGGAGATGTTGGGGAAGCGCAGCAGGTTGATGTTGAGTATGGGCAAGGTCTGATAACCGGCCATCAGAGGGTAGAAATTGTACACCATTTCCTGCTCTGCACCTGGCAAAATCCTCATCCGCACCTACACACACACACACAGTATATGGCTTAATACCTCGTTCACAGTTATGTTGCCCAGCCTGCTACATAACTTAACAATGAGAATGAGTACACTGAGAACATACATAGCTATAGAGCACAGTGAGACCAGCCTAAAGTTGCCCGTTAAAGTTGCTAGTTAGCGTGACATCACTGTGTTGCTCGAATGCATGACTAATGCGTGCCACAAAGTTAAAAGCACAATTATCTATACATATAATAAAACTGTATTTTTGGGTGATGTAAAGATGAGTAATAGAACATGTCAAGATGGTTTTTGTTTGTCTGTTTGTTTGTGTACGTATCTCATGTAAAAACTACTAAATAAATTTTAATACGGTGTATTTGGCCTGACCTGTTTGAGTCCGGAGAACATGAAGGCGTCACTCGGCTCCACGGAAAGATCCACGTCCTGCACCAGCCCGGTCCGGTTCTCAATGTGGTACCGCACGGGGAGAGACTCGCGCACGCGCCCAAACGAGGGAAGGTCTAATAAAAATGAAATACAGCAACATGAAACATAATTTTCACTGTGAACAATCGTGAAATTATAAGCATCCTTGATTAAGACAGGAAATAAAGATTAGGGGGAAAAAAAGGTCTTTGGTGAATTTTTTTCTCCAATTATTCTACAGTGATTATACTATGTAATAAAAACATCAATGGATATTTTAGGAGGAGCTGTGGATAGAGGGAAAGTGTGACACTTAAGTAGTGATCTCTATGTGTCGTTTACACTTTGCAGGCAGGCAACACGGTGAAATATCTAGTGCACAACTACAGTATTAAACATCATCTATATGAGCCTTGTCAGGACATCAGAGCAGGATCACCGACTGAATGTGTGATCATAAGAAGTTATTTTGCTACTCAAACTAATAGGAAGTGCCACCTTGTGGCGTTATTTGGCATTATCCTGTAACTACATTATTAAACCTCTGACTGTTATGGTATATTTCTATGGTATTTAAAAAAAAAAAACTAGTGCAAATTTATGCCTTCTGGAAAAGGTACTATGCATGTTTGGTCAAATTCCGTGAGATTATCCCTATGCGTCACAGGCTTGCGACAAACATTAAGCAGATTTAATGCGTTTTTATCACAACTGATTTAATACTATTATAATACTTAATATTTTACCATGTGAACCAAAATGCTTTCTCACTCTCTCATTCATCGTCTTTACCGCTTAATCCTGTGTTCAGGGTTGCATGGGGTGTGAGGCCTATCCCAGGAAACTTAGGGCACGAGGCGGGGTACAGCCTGGACAGAATGCCAATCCATAGCAGGGCGCACACACACACACACAGGGCAATTTGGGAACGCCAATTAGCCTAATCTGGATGTCTCTGGAAATTGTAAAACACGGAGAAAACCCAACTAGCACAGGGAGAACATGCAAACTCTATGCACACAGAGACGGGAATCGAACCTGGACCCTGGAGGTGCAAGGCGACAGTGCTAACCACTACACCACCGTGCCGCCATTAAAATGCTTACATTAATTCAAATGTGACTTACCGGCATGCACATACAGAGGAATGGTCTCTACGATGACGTGAGGCAGGACCATACTCGTTTTCACAACCGGTGTCTCGGCGCATGTGGATTTCCTAATAGACAAGCATATGTTTTAGTGTCAAGTCATGTTTTAGCTGTTTTCCATCAGAGAGAGTTTTGGGGGGTGGGGGGTTATGGGACGAGTGAAAACATCTGCAAAGTGTATACATTGCTATAAATCACTTATCCATAATAATACTTAAAAAAAAATTGGTGTAAACACTTAGAACATAATTTCTCTTTAATGTAACGCATTAACGCATATGATAAATTTAGAAATTTAACCGTATTACTATTTTTAAACGCAAGTTAATCATATGGTACATTTTGACCCTAATGGCATCCCATAATGGCAATGCGGTTTAACGTGGATAAGATGACTGAGGAAACGTCACCAGGTGTGCTGAACGGCAAGTTTCATAAAAAAAATTATTAAACCAAATTGTAGTTGAAAGTTTGGCTAAAACGTCTGCGAAAAAGATAAAAGCCTACTCTACTTAGTTTTGAGGGGAACAATTTGAAACACATAAAATGTATAACACCGAAACAGCTGTGAATGTGAGGCAGTTACTGGAGACCACTTGACATCAGTAGGTAACCATAACTACCTCTGTGTAACGGTACATCTAATCAATTGACCAACTGTTTTCACTCTGGGCTGGATCACATATTTTAATTGATTGACAGCACTATTATTAACACTATTGTCATTACTGTTACTGAAATGTCCCACCTCTTCCAAGAGATGAGGTAGTGTCCTGCTGCCACGGTGCTGGTGCCGTTCTGAACCGGAGGACATCTGAGACTGAAGCACTCGCTTGCACACTCGCTCGTCTGCAGCACCACTGCGCATACACAACATGCACGAGACTTTAAAATCTGCCCGTAATTACATGCATATGTTGACCTGTACAAGTGAAATGATTCGGTGCATTAGTGATGGGAAATTTTAATAATTTTAGTGACTCGGTTCTTTGAATCCCGTTCATCAAAATGAACGAATCTTTTTTTGAGTCATAGTTCATTTAGTTCTTTTGATCAGAAATAAAACAAAATGTTGCATTTTAAATAAAAAGACCCCCAATACGTCTACATACACAAACGTTGGCTATAGTCCCAGGACATATTATAATAAACAGAATGAGTAGCTCACCTCTTATATCTTTTAGTCTGAGTAGTCTACGTGACAAAAGAACGAACGACTCGGAGTAGATGAGTTACCTGCAGGGTTATGGATCCATTCACAGAGCCAAACATGGTGTGCGTAAAATAAGGTTGAGAATAAGAAAGAATCGCTCAATTCTGTTTCCTGTAAATAACCTATAGAGGTTTTGCGATGATTTGCGCATGAGCGACCATTAGAAAATAAACTAAATCACTCCCCGAGACTACTCGTTTTTTTAAGTCGCGTTAAAGAATCGTTCAAAAAGAACGAATCGTTCATGAATGACCCATCACTATTTCTCACCTCCCTCCACCTGGCTTTGGGGCTCGTCGACGGCGGCCATGTTGGAAGCCAGCTGTAGCTCGCTGCCGACTAAATGTACAGGCCACGGCGATGCGCTCAAAATGTCGGTCATCAGCAGGAAGGGCACGTCTGCGTACACTCGCTCCAGGTGCTCGAACTGACACACAAAATACACATAGTGTGATAATTCTGACCAGTCAACAAATATGCTAGGTGCTTTCAATAGAAAAATATGACTTTTTTTTAAATATGAAAGAAAATAAAAATAATTACCTGTACATTTACAGGACAGTACATTTCTGTACCTTTTCAGTACTACTGTACATTTAGCAACTATATTAGTTGTAGAAATTCTCACCTTAGTGGAGACGAACTTGAAAGCCACGTCAAATGGAACGACTGTGTCTATGGTCACGGTTTCATCCTAAACAAGGATAGATATAAACGCAATTAATAAAACATTGTTAAAAACTTGTGCACTTTGATGAGACTGGTCTCATAACCCCACCTTGTGACACCTGCATGTGATGTCTTTACCCTCCACCGTGGTGCTCATTGCATAAGACACATGAAAGAGGAAGATTCTGGATCCAGTGCTCACACAGCGAATGTACAGCTTCTTCTCGATCTGTTGACCAAAAAAAGTAACACACACAAGCTATGCCTCATTTTCTGTAAAATGTTAAGGTACTCTAATACAGGTAGCCCCCAACTTACGAACATTTCAGTTACAAACTTTTCCTACTTCCGATTCAATCACAGAAGTAGTTTACGTGTATTGTACAAAAAAATAGACACTGCAGTACACCAGATACCAAAATTTACAATTATATACAATATTTCCTTGTAATGTATGTGTGCGCGTGTGGGGGTGCGGGAGAAACGAGTTGGCCTAACAAATTTTAATGAATCAGTCCCCGATTTAAAAAGAAGAAAAAAAAAACTATCCTGTAAACCCATTTAGGTGCGATTATAGTTTGTGTGTGGGGTAAGGGGACAGAGCTTAAGTCAAGTGGATTGCTTTGCTTTACATTCTATATTCGTGTCAAAAGCATCCAAGACTCACTTTGTCGGACTTAGGAACAAATCTGACTTACGAACGTGCTCCCGAAACGGAACTCGTGCATCACGTCATTGTTGTTGTACCTGATGTATAAATAACCAGCAGGAAGCGCTTGCCTGTATGTGTGCATTGGGTTTACCTTTTCCCCTGGCTGCAGCTCTCCAATAGAAATATCAGTGAGTAAGGCTGGATGTGCTTCATCACACACCTCCGAACTGTTTAGTGTAATGTAGGTCATCTGTGTAAGATTTGCATCCTGACCTAAAACACAAACACGCATTTTCCACATCTCATAACTATACACAACATGATGGACACGTTAAGGCGCATGTGTTTATATGAATACCTGGTTTAAGGCCGGCAGTGAGACTGACATCTTTGGCCACGGTGTCTTCCTCTGATTGGATGGTGATGGTCATGCAGAACATCTCGTTGGTCAGCGCTGGCGGATCGTGATGCAGCTGTACAGAGATCCGGGGCACTCGGGATATGACCCTACATGGAAAAAAACACACATATCAGCTCATTCAATGAGTCATCACTTAACTCGCTCACTCAAGAAACCATGTCCTGTCTAGCAAAATGTTGCTCTGCTGCTTTAAGAAGTTTAATTTACGTGCATGTATTAAGTAAAGGTAATCATCTGTTTACAAACAAGTTCTGTTCTGGGAGCACGTTTGTAGGTCGAATTTGTTTGATTCATATTTAATATATAATATTCGATACAAACATACAATTTAAAGCATATCAATTCACTTGATTAAATCTGAACCCTTTTCCCCACACTGCCAAAAACATCAATACGTAATTGCGAATCCAGGACGCTATTTTGTCTTAGTGCTATTTTCCACTGTATTGTACTGTGAACTCTGTTTAAAATTAGGATTATTCACCAATTTTTCCAAAATTAGGATTATTCAACATGAGGACAGCTTTACAGGACAGACATTTTCTATTATTGTGCTCCCGGACTGATTTATTAAAACCAGTGAGGCCGACTAATTTCTCCCGCACCCCTACATGATATACTGGACTTTAGACATTTTATACATCCACTTACACACTAAAAACATTGTATATAATTGTAAATTACTCCAGTGTCTATTTTTTGTATGATACACGTGACATACTCATGTGATTTGTTCACATCTACGAATGTATGTTCGTATCACAAATGCTTGTAAATCAGGAACTACCGGACGTAGGAAAAAAAAAATTAAATAAAAATCACTGTCTCGGTTATAATTAACTTACATTGTGCTAGCCTGGATGGAAATGGCATCCCAGTCAACCTGCTGCTCCGGGACACGAGTTCTTCTCTTAAAAGATCGGGACGCCTGCAACGCCTCGTGGCCAGATGCAGCGTCACCGCCTCCTCCCCTCCAGTTCAGATAGACACAGCGGCCACTCTCACTGCCCAGCATCAGGTCCACGTGTGTGATCTAAAGCAAAGCAGTCCTTACTTACAAACGATTCATTACTTCATTAATTACTTTAACGGCACAAAACTCTAATTGTGTACCTCGATCTTCCTTCCGACGTCCTCAGTCTTAGCCACAAATTTGAAGCAGTACTTTCGGGCCTTGCCAGGAACGAGACACATGTTCTGCTGTGAGGATGCTTCAAGGATGTCCTTTCCTTTGCATGCCTCTTCCACCAGGCAGAACTGGTTATATTCCTAAAAATAATAGTGATGACATTTATATATTTATATACTAAAAGAGAGAGAGTGTGAGAGGGAGAGAAAAGACGTGTGTGTGCGCGCGTACATACCTGGTTGCTGAGGCTGACGCACAGCTTGGCGAAGCGCACAGGATGGGGACAGTCGGCTCTTAAATACACATGGAGCTGGACAGGTTCGTCTACGTGGAAGCTGGGAGACAGGAACTTGGCCTTGCATTGGACTGAGACAGAAACATACAAAACACATCATCACTTAAATGTCCCATGTCCGGTTCCTTACAAATGCATTAATGCACATACTGTACACCCATCAGCTGTAACATTAAAATCGTCAGGATTAATTCCACCTCAGTTTTGGTTTCTCCTCATGGCAACAGGGTGGCTCTGGCCCCTCGGGGGGGGGGGGTATAGCGTCGCAGGGCCAATAAAGGGGTGTGCTGTGGTGCCTGATATCAGGACGTATTGGAAGCTATGGGTTGCAGAGTGGGGCCTCTATGGATCGAATCCGTTTGTCCATGGATGCTTGATAGGACTGTGGAGAATTTGAAGGCCTCCCTTGGGTACCAATAATTCCCCAGTGTAATGGTGTTTACTTGGTGATCAGTGTTGTTCAGTTCACCTTCTAGCGGTGTTAATGTTATGGCTGACTTTTTGTATATCCCTAAACTATTTTTAAAATAGGCTTGATATTCTTATTAAATGTTAAAACAAAGCATCTGTGGAGCTTATTTGGAGTTTTAGTGGTTGTTTACTAAAAAAGTAAAAAGTTATACACACTCATACCCTATGCAGTGATCATACAGTACACTAGGTCATATTCACAATCCGTGACTTACACTACCACTCAAAAGTTTGGGATTACTTTCTAACTCAATGGTCTTTCACCGATTTCTATTTCTTTATACACTGTAAAATGATGCTAAAGGCATCCAAAATATCCAATAATCTCCTTTGAACTGTTGATATTAAGATGTATCTGCTACTTCTGCTCTGTAAATCCTCTGTAAAATGGCTCTGATCTGAGGTGCTGGTTGTTAATTGGTGATTTCTGAAGCTGGTGACTCTAAATGAACTTCTCCTCTGCAAGAAAGAGCAAAGTTTTGGTCTTGCTTTCTTGGAAAGCTCTTAAACCAGTTTCATCACGGTGCTTGATGGGTTTTGCAAATGCACTTGAAAATACTGTTCCTGTAAGAACTATTCCAGAAAGGTTGACCTTTGTGTCTTAAAAAAAATAACTGACATTTGTTGTTGTTGTTACATAATTACCTAATTCTATACGTGTCATTTCATAGTTTTAAAATCTCCAGTATTGTTGTAGAATGGAGAAAATAAATCAATAAACAAAAACAAAGAAATTTGTAATTCATTTCAAACTTTTGAACGGTAGTGTGTATTCCAATACAATTTCAGAATAGGCAAAATTTTCTTATCAAATGTTAAAACAAAGCATTTGTTCTGAACTACGGAGCTTATTGGAAGATTTACTGCTCGTACACCCCTATGCAATGATCGTACAGTATACTGGGTCATAATCACACAACACCCAACACACAAACACACTATAACCCGTGTAATCAGTACTCACTGAAGGGCACATAATCCTGCACCTCGATGGTGAACTCGTTATTGCTGGCCAGCGAGACGCGATCACCCCATAGCACCTGAGCTGCCTTTACAGAGACTGGGTCACACTCCGGCTCCGGCTCAGGAACCTCGTTCTGGATCGAGAGGAACACAATATTTACAGTACCCCGGTGTGGTATGTCATTCTAATAACACACACTCCCTCTGCTTTAATATAAAAACACTTTGATTAAAGCATTGACTAACGAGTTCTGCTGGAGATCATGTTTGTGATTGGACTAATCATGATAGAGTAAAATAGTTAAATGTTTGTATTGGTCTTGTGACCTCAGTGATGAAAAACATATAAATAAATAGCAAAATTGAAATGGTTTCAAAATTTCTCCTAATCTGAGGTAAAAGTCGGCGGAAGACCATTGACCAGTCACAAGGCAATTCTTGTCTGAATAGTACAAGGAAAAATGATCCGGATGCCGGTTCTGTAAAATGTCTCTTGGTCTTATCAGCGCTGTCTTGGTCTTGTCAAGGCTACTGTCTCCCTCGGCACTGCTGTGCAGGTGTGCACGTTTTATATCAGTTAATTTGTAACTACAGTGCGAGCAAAAATGGACGCCACACTTGTGATTTTCATCACTACGAGTCTGAGAGTAAACGGCAGAGTATGAAATGGAAATATACTCAATTGCAGGCCGAGAAAAACTCGGTATAAAAAATAAAAAAAAAGTCAACCATTAGCTGGAAAATTCATTAATGCTTACAGTTTTCTGGAATTCCTAAGCGTCAGTATTGGAACATTATCAGAAAAAAGGTTAAACAAACAATCAACAGTGCTCATTATATAGTGAGAGCTGAAGCCTAAACTTTGGATTAAACGAAGAGGACTGATATCCGAGGGCACGTCAGATCACTTGTCCGCCCACACTGTCAACAAACCTTTCTGTGAGGTGTTATATTGTCCCCCCTATAGTCCTGATCGCGCTTCATCTGACTTTGGGTTTGCGAAAGCAGCCCTACGAGGACATAGATTCACTTCTGATGAAGAATTGTAGACAGAGGGGTTATGAAACTTTGTTGACAGATGGACAAAGTTTATTAAAAAAAGCAACGGCAAGAGATTATGTTGACAAAGGATGTATTTGTCTTTTTTGAAAGTTTATTTAAAATAAAAAAGAAATTTTATGGCCGGAGTGCAGATAATTTTGACTGATATTTCTAAATCTGAATACTGAATATTAGACCACGCCCACCCAGACAGTTTTCAGTAATACTTTGTCCCCATTCAAACTTTGTTAAAATGTTACACTTTTACCTTTTTTGATCATTTCACCTAGTTAACTTTAAAAACGTTACTGTATAGCATGTAAATACCTGAAATAAGAAGTTATAGCTTATTTACATTACTCATAGGTAATTTCCTCTGTAAAGGTTCTGTGATTCACTCACCATAAGTACTCGGATCAGGTTTTTCTCAATCCTAGACTTTTCATCTTCACGCAGAGTAGAAGCTAGACATGCAAATAAGGCTTCGTTTACTCTATATACACAATACACACCATCTTACAAATCGTACACACACTCACACAAGTACTGAATGCACCAAACGTAATGAGGAAGAGGTAGAGACGCTGATGGAGGAGCACGTTACTGTACCTCTGCCCACCAGCTCCATTGAGTAGGTGATGTAATCTTTAATATGACCCATCAGGTACGAGCACTTCAGCGCTGTGCACAAGATGGACGTGAGCAGAGTCCACCAGCGTTCAGTCCTGTAGTCACACATCACGTAGTCCAGCAGTCTGAACAGAACACACACACACACACAGAATTCACTCTACATGCCTACGTCTGCCTCAGACCGCGCTAACAATAAATGTCATAACCTTTAGAACAGGTGACTCACTTCAAAGCTTTCGTGTAATCCTTGGCGTTGTAATACTCCTCGCCCATCTGGACCACTGTAAACATATTTGTAAATATTGTCACATGTAAAAAACTAACAAACAAACAAACAATAAAAAAAACAGGGTTAAATAAATAAGTATTGTTTATATCCCTTAATATTAGAATTCGATACATGTACAGTCAGTATATATGTATATATTATAGTCAATATATATAGATATATAGACTATAATATATACACATTATATATATATTTTTTTTTTTTTGTTAAGTAAACTTTTAATAAAATAAACCTAGGCCATTGTTTAATGTTCTGTTAGCAGTAAAGCTTCTGATCCTGTGTGAAAGATAAACCAGATTCGAAATCCTAATAAATTGTCGAGATAGTTAAAAAAAGAGAAGAACTTTGCATGTTTTATCTTTTAAAACAGATTTAAAAAAAGAGTAATAATAAATGTGATGATATAAAAAAGTAAAAAAATTGACAAGACGAAATGATGGTAAAGTTCCCATAACAAGCAAGTGTCTCATACTATGGAAATTTACCAACAGTTCATGTCAAACTGGGACTTGTGTTGAAATTTCTTGCGAATGACTGAGTAAAAACGTCAAGGACGGAAAGAAAAAAAAGGTGGCTCTGAGACCACTGCAGCTGCTCTTGTGAAAGTTCACTGAGTGAAACGCCTGGTCCGCAAAAACCCCCCCAAAAATACTAACATAACGAGGGTGATGTAAAGAAATGAATGCACCTTCTGACCCATCATACTGTATGTGAATTTTATATATATAATTACTATTTACATAAGCATTTGAAAAGCCAAGATAAAATTCTGGTAGCGTAAAGAGAGATAATGCTGAGTTTTGGATGCAAAAGAAGATTAGACACGAAGAGGGTTAACTGGCGCGGTTGAACGGATGTGCAGGAGGCGACACCGCTAGAAACACACTCACTGAGGTGGCTCTTCATGCGTGGACACTTGTACTTCTTGAATTGCGCAACGGCATTACTGAGCAATGCGATGATCAGCTCCTGCGGACAAAACCAACACACAATGTTGATTAACCAATATACAGAACAATTAAATTTGAGGAAATGCTTAAGTTACCTAAAAAACATTTTTTGTTCGGGTTTGGAAACGTGCTCGTGAACGTGGTAACAGTTCAGAAGGTTAAGCTTAGGGTAAACGGAAAACTTCACCACAGCAAGGTTTATTCCTTGCTCTCTCTTTCTTAAACACGACACTTTACACTTAAATTATGTAATCATTCAGAACACAGGCTGTGGTTGTGTCCCTTGCATAAGTGAGGTTAAACAGATTGCACAATCAACGGAAAAACTGAAAAAAAAAAAAAACATTATCTGTGTGAAAACTAATCGACAAACATGAAAAACAGCAGCGTAATTAAATGGCTTAACTGTGTCTCCTTTAGGTGCTTCATGACGTTTAAAATTGCTGATAAAAATGAACTTTAAAAAATTAAAATAAATAAATAAACGGACTAACCGAATGCAGTATGTCCTTCTCCTTCAGCTGGAGAGCGAGAATGCCCTGTTTTTCTTTCTCTCCATCAGGTGGATCAATACCTGCAAAAAAAAAAAAAAAGTTTTAAACTGACTTCAGAACCGGAGAGACTGGGAGATTCTGTCTCTAATGTGGATGCTGCATTTAATCCTCCAAATGTTCATGAAGTATGCAAGTGCACCTTAACATGGTGTGGACACTCACTCTGATGGCCTTGTCTCCATGGTCTCTGTCCATAAAAATCCAAAGCGCCGGCGCTCGTCTCCAACGGGTCTGGTGTGGGAAAACTCACACTGGGCTACAAAATGAATCGAAACACACAATAACATTACTAGAATATCAATTAATAGCATTAATCGTTTACAATTATACACACATGCAGTATCCTTAATGAGCAAAGAGTGAACGATTTGTCTTTACACTGGGCATGGTTGGTCAGTATACAAGCAGTCATGTGACCATGATATTACGGCATCTTAAACTGGATTCATACCTTTAACGCATTTCATCCTAAGGATTCAGTTCTCTTTTAAGCATCTGCACAAGACCTAACCTTTTAGATTATTTGCAGTATATTATTCTTAAATTGAGCTCAATTTCCAGCCACTATTAATATTATGTTAGTTTTTTTTTCTAACCAGCTAACAAAAAATTAACATGCTTGATAAGGGACAAATACAGGAAGTCCCCAACTTATGATCGAGTTCCGTTCCAGGAGCACGTTCATAAGTCAGATTTTTTCTTAAGTTAGACAAAACAAGTCTTATACGCCTTTGATATAAATATACAAAGTAAAGCATGCCAATCCACTTGACCAAATATGTCCCCTCTCCCCACACTTAGAACCGTGACCGGGAGGGAGATCACAAGGAGAATCCCAGATGCCATTTTGTCGCAGAGCTATTTCTAGTTCAAGTTTAAGTTCAAATAGGCTTTATTGTCATTTCAACCATATACAGTTAGTACACAGTGAAACGAAACAACGTTCCTCCAGGACCAAGGTGCTACATGCAACATAAATTACAACATAAATTAACAAAAACTAACTAGCTAAGTAAGACTATCTACAGGTTTTACATAGGACAACATAAAGTGCAAATGTGCAAACAAGCAACAAAAAAGTGACAGTGCGACAACCACGACATAACAGAACATAAAATATTGTGTTGAGGTAGTGGGTAAACATAAACATTCCTTAACACAGCAGCAAGAATTGAGAAATTAGTGCAAAAAGTAATAAATATTGTGCAAAAGAGATAAACAGTGAAGCATTTACAGATTGGTGTGTACGATAGTTTGGTAGTGTAGGTCAGTGTGTGTATTTTCCACTGTATTGGACTGTGTTCTGTTAAGGATTTTCCGAAGTCAGATAGGAGTCGTGAACGGAAATATTTTGACTCGACCTCGCATAACTCCGGGTGCGCGATACGGAAAAGATCACATTACATGTAAAGACATTTCTATAATACACAACTTGTTGTTTTTATGAATAGAAATGCGACCGTTTTAAAGATTTAGTGCATCAATTTAACATCAGTACATTGTGATATTAATATTTTTCCTCCAACATGGTAAGGTGCTATCCAAAATGTATCCAAAATGTCTACTGTATTTCTGGGGAATTAATTTTTTTTTTTTTTAACAAATGTCTCGGCTTTGAAGCCCGTCTTCTTCTTGCTCAACTAAAACGCACTAGAGGATGAAAATGCTTCGTCACAGCGAGCTAACTGGCTTAGAAAAAAAAGCAAGAGTATGATAAGTGACATTTAAAGCATGAAGGAGTGATAGAGAGTGTGTTTGAATAGCACAACCTCATGGCTACAGAGTTGGGTGGCTTGCTGTTTGCGCTCCTGGGCGTAACACGCAGCCTGCTGGTAGTAGAAGCCAGGGTTCTGCGTCTGAATGGCCGTCAGGCCCAGCTTAATCGCCTCATCGAACAGATCACCGAATGACTGGAACCTAAACAGACAGAGACACAGAGAGAAAAAGAGAGAGAGAGAGAGAGGGGGAGAGCGAGAGAGAAGGACAGGTTAGTATGTGGGTGATGAAGAAAACTTGGTGAGTAACTAAAAAGCCACAACAGGAAACTATGACCAATTTGTTTAGAATAGAACAAAAAAAAAAAAAAACCTGCAATCATTCTTAACATCTCCGTTATATACAAATGACCTACATTATTACACACAGCACATAAGCACATCGAGGATTATACATTTTAAAAAGTAACCCTAATAACTAGGACCATTATGACTAGGGCTTGGGTTACCTGATGATTCTATTTTCTAATAAACACATCATTCTTGCAGTAGACACTACCTGAACACTGCACTACATCATATCCACCATTGTTCAGAGATAACACGTTCAGCAATGATGAAAAAAAAAAAGAATAAAATAAATAACACTTCTGAAATACAGGAAAAGGTTGTCAAACACTGTCTCCTACTGCTTAGACATCCAGGCGGAGTGTTCGAAGGCCAGCTCGGCGCTCCCGATCTTCTTTTTGCACAAGTCGATGTGTTTCCTGAACTGAGCGATGGCATCCAGAGGGGTGTTGTGTTGAAAACACAGCCTGCAGATCTAAGGGGAGATGAGGGACAAGGACGAGTGAGAGCGGCGAGATCAATGCTGCTGACACAAGAGTCTAAACAGGAAATGTGACCATGTGTGGCTTGTGGGCAGCACTGACGCACAGAATCGTCTAAGAGGTTTAGAAACTACAACTACACAATAAGATAAATGTTAAACAAGATCACGTTAGCTTTCATTTGTTTTTTTACATTCCAAAATAAATAAACAAATAAATACAATTACATTAGCTATTGCATGGCTTTTTAAAGCTGCCTTGTGTCCGTGTGTTTGAAATAAATTATTTGACTATTTTACAAGATGTACCAAGAAAGTATTATTGTGCAGTATTGTACAGATTATTTTCCTATATAATAGTAAGGATATATTGAATAAATTAAATGTAATATTAAATATTATCTTGTCCTCTATTATAATTTTAATGGCGCAGTGGTGAAGTGCTCGCCCCATCATCCAAAAATCGCTAGTTCGACAGGTGTATATTTATTAGAGTCAACACAAAATGTGTACTTGATCATGAGTCTGTTAGCTAAAATCAAACAATATTATGGACGATACATTGTAATTATAGTTTTTATAAAAATCCACCTTATAATTGATGAACCCAGCCAACGTCTTGATCTCTAACATGTTGGTCTCATGGGCTCGAAGCTCGTGGACGAGACTGTACGCTGTTCTGTAGTATCTGAGTAAGGAATGAAAACATACATACTAAGCATTAACTGTACTGTGTCTGGAAAGAAAGCTTTACAATAAAAATAAAAGGGAGGAAAAATTAAATTGCATACTTGAGGGCATTCTGTGTGTCCTGCTTGAGCTCGCTGAAGAAACCAGTTTTAAACTGGTGCCTCACAAACAGCAACTGGAACACAAACATGTCAGATTTAGACATTTTAGGAAAAAAAAAAACATAATTGTGAATGTTATGAAATAATTTATAAAATCTTTATCTGTTTAAATATGTTGTTTGGAATTTTGATAAATAAATATTTTATTTCTCAACATGAAGCTTATTTAATTTTGTCTGCCCGACATTCATATTTCAAATGTCGTCATATTTTTGGGACACCCTGTATAAAGTTCCTGTTTTTTTGTGCCATATCCAGAAGATTCCGTTTTGTATTGTGTACAGTATTGCACACACTGCTTGAAAACGCAAATGGCGAATACTTGTACAAATATAAACACTGTAAAATACTTTTTTTTTTTTTAAAAGACAAATAATTAATAAAAAAATACTACACTACTACTTATAATAATAATAATTAAGTGAATCAATTCAGAATCCGAAAACTCAAAATTTTGGGAAAGTTTTGGATTCAGCATCGGTCACATTTAAAATGAATTGAATCGACAAACATAAGATCAATTAAATCGCACAACGATTGTACTATACATATAAAACGCACCACTTTCGAATACTATTTTAACTTTGAAACAAATTGATAACATGAGCCCACTGGATGCTAAAGCCTAAAACAAGTGCATAGTCTAAATAAAATGTCTGGTCTCCTTAGGGAATTTTTAAATAAAAATTTTTAATTTAATTTTTTAATAAAAATTAGCAAATCTCTCTCAATGATAAGTGACCAACACAAAAAACACTAAGAGTTTAGCGCCCCCTAGTGACCCACAGTGTGTCAGTCACTGTTCTTTAAATGATGTTTATGCTGGTTTTGTCCCCATAATTACCAGTGCAGATTTTACAGATAAAGCAAAAAAGGAACAAGAAACATTAAGCGCCACTGCCTTTTTACCTTCAAATTAATTAAGTTACAAAATATGAGATAAAATAAATAAATAAGAAAAAATTAACAATATTGTGAACCGTGAAAATATTCCACTGCCATTTTGGCATTTTATAATAGAACTGAAAATTATAGTATGATTAATTTTGCGATGTTTTATAATGTTAATAATGACTCTCACAGACAAGTTACACAAGCAGCTTTAAATCCTTTAATTTCAATCTATTAAATCTATCTAAAAATCTTTACTTCATATTGACCTGACTAATTAGTTAGCCGCTACTAGCAGAAAACCACACCGTTAAAATCACAGTGTGGGTGTTACATGAGAGAAAACTGTAAAAGCTCCCTCAAACAACATCATTTTTGAATCTGGCTTTCCTACAAAACATTTAAAGAGGATTTCAGATTTCAACAATGAAACTTTTAATATCTATTGAAGATTGAGCCAATAAACACCTCCCACACGATAAGACCTCTAAATAGTAAGGATTAACAAATCACACGTGTTCATAAACATTTTTCAGAGAGAGTACATCAGTTCAGTTTATTGTCTGGGCTGTGTGGGGTGGGAGAAGAAGAAGAAAAAAATTCACACTATAGTGCACAATCTTAACCATCATATAGATTTATTTTTAAGGCTCTGATAGTGCCATCTTTGTACACCAGTGTTTAGTTTTTTTGTGTCTAATTTAATTAAAAATAAACGTTTTTTTTATTATTGATTTTTAATAATTTAATTTGACCCCTGTGAAGTTGCGATTCAGAGTTCTCGGCCTTAATTGTTTGTGGACTTTTTCTTAGAACCTGACTAATAATTTTGCAGAAGCCCACCCAATTTCGCAGAAGCCGAAAATATCCTCTGCTATTTTTTTATGGCTTTTTCGTGGAAAAGTATATTTTTTTCATGCTTTTTAATGCTAAACTATAAAAAACTATAATTTACAAATTTTTGTAACGTAAATTTTTTTATTTTTAGTACATGAATTACAGTACATACAGGGGTAACATCGATATTTTACATTTTAGCACAGCGGGAGACACAGCAGTACAGTACCGTACGGTATACGGGTTTATCGCTACAATTTTTTGTAAACGTAAAGTAAAATGTATTAAGCCAAGTTTGAAATAAAAGTGTTTTGGGAGCAAATTTAGGGTTAAACTATAAAAATAGGCTTTTTATAGTTTTTTTTTTTTTTTTACCACATCCACAATTCATGGTTTTTCACAATTCACGTGAGTTTCGGGGTCGATTTGATGCAAAAAATACTTTATTGATCCCGTGAGCGAGATTATTGACCTGATGACTGCATGCTCTAGTGCAGTTTTTTTTTCATTGTAGTGAAATCTTTCAATTCTTAGCTCATGGGTAATTGTATAAGCTCACACGGTGTACAGTATACTTGTGTATGTGACAAAATTTGAATTTGATCAAATTTTTCTACTTCATCTTACTCTTCACATATGGGTAACCAGAAGGGAGAGTCCAATGTACACAAATACATTTAACTTTTAACACACTTTTTTTTTTACATTATTATTTATTGGCTATTTACAATAATTTCACAACCTACTCACTAAAATGTTAGTAGATTGCCTTACTTACAGTAGTTAGTAGTTATTAGGTTGCCTCACTGAAATGTAAAACTATTATAAATAGGTGTGAAACCTTTAGCATTACCTGATGAGTGGTTTTGTTAAGGAACTCTTTGTGGGACTTCACTCTGCGGATCTCGTTGTAGTAATAGGTCTGAGCGTGCTCGTAAAATGCATTCTCCAACCTACAAGATGTGTACAAGAAATATGAAGCAAAGACACAAAATTAACCATGATGTACACACTAAACAGACAGGATCTTCTTTAATCAGAATATGTACGATAATCAGAGCTACTTCATATGCTCTATGAGAACGGTGAGAAACAGTGTACTTGGCCTGACCTGATGATGTAGCCCACCAGGTGATCTGTGTGAGGGAGGACAAACAGGGACTTGGCTGAGAGATCGCAGGCGTTACACAGTGCTGCGGCTCTCTCTGACGCCACCACGTCCTCGCCTGACAGGACATAACGTCATTATAAACAACTAGTCTCTCACAAGCCCGGCAAAGCAAAGTTTAGTAGCTGAGCGTCTTTATTTTTTTAATTAAACCTGATCAGATGTCTGAGAAATTAATCATATTTATACGAGTGTCTGATTTATAGCTCTAATACACTAAACATCAACATGTAGTGGATATTAACCATACCAGGCGGAAGTGGAGTCTTCTTCTGAATTAAAACAACTGCAACTTTAGTGTTTCTGCCCTGCAGACTTGTCCTATGCACAAAAATACAAGGATATATTATTCACATGAGACATTACAGCAGGTGCTGTCTGTAATTTTTACAGTATTTAAAAAAAAAAAATTTGTAATATTGCCATGCAAATTTATTTTCTTTTTTTTTTCCTTTAAGTGTATAACCAAACTTCTAACATGGTCACACGCAGCTACCTAACGATCTCTACTTTTGTTGCGCACTCCGACTGCTTCTCCTTCCACTGAGCGTCGTCCCAGTCCAGCTCGTAGAAGAGCACCACTAGTGCAGGAACGAGGTTCAGGTGCTTATTCATCCAGCCCGTCTTCAGGATCCCTTTGGGAATGTACCACTCGTAGGAGGTTCTCTGTTCAAACACATCCGCTCATATAAATTCACTTGTGCATCCACTATATAGACGTCAGAATAAGTGATTCTGCTAGACCGCTCCTTACCTTGGTTCTGCACTTTGGGTACTCGTGGTCTCCAGGCAGCACTTTAAATGAAATAGGCACCCTGTCGGCCCGTCGGTTGGCGCAAAATGCGTCCCAGATGGCGCGGTGGACAGCATTGTAGACCACGTCGAGGCCAGTTAGAGCCACGAAGGCCATGGGCCTGCAGCACAACTCCGGCGGGAGCTCCCATTGTGTTGGGCTCATCTTCCTCAAGCAGCTGTTTCTACAGCGTACAACTGGAACAGCTCATGTTCATTAGACAATATTAAATGCAGGTACAACCAAAAATAACATTAAAATAAAATTACTGCAAACATTTAACTATAGATTTACAACAGGAGTTTTAATAGACACAAAATATACACGGCCAAAACACAGTAATGGTGCTGATTTTATTTATTTTTTGTGTTATACATATAATGCCAAAGATGCTAAGTACTTCTGAAGTTTATACAACATGGAAGTGACCAATCGTGCCTCCCTAAAAATTTCAAGTTGCCGTTTTAAAGAGATCACTTTATATGAGCCCCAAAAATATAAAGGGCCATTTTCAGCGTTATACTGCCTCGCTTCAAAGAAAGATAATTTAAAATGAAAATGATTTATATTTCTTATGATACTGAAATTGGTGAAAGCTTCTAGAAACGTATGACCTTTAAAAAAAAATTTTTTGGTAAAAGCTTAAAAAGGAAAAATCTGTGGTGTCCGTAACCATGTCAAATTTATGTTGCAATATCTTAACAATTTAGCATTTTAGAATAATACACTTTTTTAGGTTTCTGTCTTTTCATGTGAAACCTAAACTGGCCAGTGTTCATCAGAATGACAATTAAGATCATTGAAAGATTACAGACACTACATAAAAGGGCATGAAATTGTATTTAGCAAAGGTGTTTCTTTTTATCTGATAAAAATATAAATATGTATGCATATTTACAAAAAAAGAAGCATTGAGCAGGAGATAAGAAGCATCAAGTATTAGAAAGAAAAATGGTGTGTTTTGGTCCTATCTGAATATTCATTTTTCACCTAGGTGACACTTTTTAGCACCAATATCATGTTTTCACCAACAGCTTTATTTAAAAAAAAAAAAATCTTCCACTGCTTAAATATGTAGATTACTAATAAATGTCTACTGTTATTAGTTAGACACTTTGGTGTATTAAAAAAAATAAAATGATCATATTGATAATTACCACACTGCCTGGCCACCAAAAAAGTGGTTTAAACTACAAGATTTAATTCAACCACCTTTAGGGTTTGCTTACAGAACACAATGACCATACAGTGGCCAGTTTATGATGGGTACAATGCTTCCCTGTGCTTCCCTTATTACCCTGACACGCCCATCGCTCAGGAACAGGGTCACTCTGGACTCATCAGACCACATAATCCTTTTTCATTGCTCCAAAGTCCAATCTTTATGCTCTCAACCAAATTTAGGACTTTTTTCTAATGGGTTTTAGAAAAGAGTGGGTTTCGACACACAGCTGTTTTGTCTCAACCCTGTGAGGTCTCATCACACTGTCTGTGTGTGTGTGTGCGCGCGCATGGAAATGCTCTCACTTTCACTATTAAACACTGATTAAAGTTCTACTGTCTCGATTTCTACTGTCGATTTTTCCTGAGGCACCTTTACCAAGTGTTTAAGTCATATCCGATCACATCATTCATGATCTTTATTCTCTCTTGTAGTTCGCGGTTCGGGACTTTAAAAAGGCCTCAAACAAAACCAAATTACAGTTTCTGGTGGTTGCTGATGTGTTGCTATGGTGTTGCAGGTGATTGCAAGGCTGTTGCTAGTATGGTTCTTGTGGTTTCCGATGGTTGCTAGGGTATTGCTACAATGTTTCTGATCACGGACTCATTATGGTGTTTCTGATGGTTTCTAGGGTGTTGCTCAAATGTTTTTAGGCTGTTGCTAAGGTTTTTTTGGTAGTTGCTATGTTGTTGCTAATGTGTTCAGTATGTTTAAAAGTTTGTTGTTACAGTGTTCCTATGGTGTTTCTGTAGGTTTTTAGGGTGTTGCTACAGTGTCCATGATGATAGGTTATAGATGACAGATGTTAGGGTGTTGTAAGGTGTTTTTAGGCTGTTGTTAAAAGGTTGTTGGTAGGATGTGAGCGTGTACAAGGTGTTCCTATAGTGTGCGATAAATGCACCGACCACTGGCCAGCAACCCCCAGGACGGAAAGGAGGGTTACCTACACCTTAAGGTGTTTCCTGTAGTTTTTGTTGTTGCTACGGTGTTGCTGCAGATGTTTCTGATGATTGCTAGGGCGCTGTTAGGCTGTTGCCAAGGTTTTTCTGGGGGTTGCTAGAATGTTGCTTGTGTGTTTGGTGTGGTTAAAAAGTAGTTGGTACAGTGTTCCTATGTGCTATGATAAATGCACGCTTCCCCAGGATGGAGAGGAGGGTCACCTACACCTTGTTAGGCTGTTGCTAAGGTGCTCCTGGTAGTTGCTAGGGTGCTGTTAAGGTGTTTCCTGTGGTCTCTGTTTGTTGCTACAATGTTTCTGGTGATTGTTAGGGTGTTGCTAGGCTGTTTCTAATTTTTTTCTGGTGGTTGCTAGTGCTAGTAGGGTGTTGTGGTTTTTCTGGTTCCTATGGTGATTCATGATGGTTTATGATGGTTGCTACAGTGTTTCTGATGGTTGCTAGGTTGTTGCTAAGATGTTTTAATATTGTCTAAATTGAAGCAGGACAATAACATGACCCTCCTGAAGGGGTGCAGTTTAAGAAATGAACCACAAGGATTTAATAAAGATCAGCAATTGTCTTAAAGTCACTATGAAATATAAAGCTGTTGTAAAGAGACTTTGCCACAGAAATGTGTAACATTAGCTAACACAAACCTCTTTAATGCAGAAATGCTCGACATGTATCGCTGAATTACAAACGCGTTGTATAACACAAACATCTCACTTTAAAAATGTTATAGTGCGAGTTGAATATTAAGTTACTATAGTTTCAGTAGTTGGAGTGTTTAATTTACTGCAAATTCAGTTTTTATAATCCGGTTCCGCTAATAGCTGCTAACAGCTAGCTCGTCTCAAAGGCATTCCTGTGCTAACGGTCATTCCGGCAGAACCGCTGGCGCGAGCTGTTCAGTACAAGGGGACATCACTCACCTCTCCGCGTGAATCTGCTCTTTAAACAACGTCACCTCGCCACGTTTAACTCATTTATATACCGTGTTTATGTCCAGGGAGCGTCAGGCTAACTGACAACCCATGACGCGCTAGCTCTTCTTCGGCGATCTCATATTCCCCATAACAACGGAGACCATACCGCCATCTGTCAGCCTAAAGAAAAACTACTCGGTAGGGTTTATACTGTTTACCATTAATGAAGCTTCATAAAAAAAACTATTTTCTCTCGCGTTTAATTTTTTTGTGACCTTTCAGTCCTTGATTATTATTAAATATATATATATATATATATATATATATATATATATATATATATATATATATATATATATATATATATATTAACACTAAAATCAGCCATAACCCTTAATGATCTAAAAGCTCTTGAGCAATTCCCTCTGGGATTAATAAAGTTCTTTGATTCTTGAATCTCTTAATGGCAGCAGTTATTTATGGTATTTTTGATATTTTTGACAGCAGCAGCAACACCACAAAAATTACCAATAACAACTAAACAACAATAAAACAGCAGCAAAAAACAACAACTAATTAAAATTTATACTTTTTGTGGATAATAAAATTTTAAAGTACTGTAGGTCATTGCTATTAAAGAAGTTATAGGTGTAAAAGAAGAAATACATTTAAAATTCCCAAATTCCACTTTTTCTGTAGAATGACCCAAGAGTAGTTTACTCATTTAGTAAAACCACTAGTACTGTATCCTACGAATGAATGTAACAACAACAACAACAACAACAATACTAGTAATAATAATAACAATAATACTGTAATTATTATTGTTATTATTATTACTATTGTTGTTGTTGTTGTTGTTATTACATTCATTCATAGGATACAGTACTAGTGTTTAATTTAGCTGAAAACAATATCATGCAATCCAATCAACATAGCTAGGGAGGATAAAAGGAGAGTAGATAACAAAAAGAAGATAAAAAGGTGGAAAAACCCCAATAACTTAATATAAAATAAATTAAAAATAAATAAATAAAAAACAAATAACACCGAAAAGAGGGGAAAAAAGTTTTTCAGAAGTAGAAACTAAAAAATAATTCCATGACTCCTTCTTCTTGTAGTAAAAAAAAAGATTAAAAAAAACAAACAATAATAACAACAAATTACAATTATAATACTGAAAGAATAAAATTATAACATTCAACATTCAGGTGTAAAAAGCTTTAATTATATAATTATCTATCCACAGTTAACAGAACAAAACAAATATACAGACCATATACAGTATATGCACATTTAATTATAATGTATATTCATTCCTTTTTATATAAATAAATAAATACATGTAAAAAACAAAAAAAAACTAAATATTTAAAATAAATAATAAAAAAATAATAATGTAAATTTATTAATAAATATTTTGATGAATTTAACACTTTTATATAAATGATAACAATAGACAGAATAAGCCAACAAATAATAATAATAATAATAATTTTATTGTGAGGGTATTGTTTTACAACTATATATATATATATATATATATATATATATATATATATATATATATATATATATAAATAATAATGATGATGATGATGCTATCCTTTACTGGCGCTGACGTATAATGTGCGCGACGGTGGAGTGCGTGCGTGCGTGCGTGATTGAGTGACTGAGTATCTGCGCATGCACAGGCGTAGAGACCAGAAGGGACTTGAACCGGTGTTACTGCAGAAGCACCATGGCCGACAAAGCGCAGATACAGGAAGCGATTAAAGTACAAGGAGAGGTGGTCCGCAAACTTAAAGCAGAAAAAGCCACCAAGGAACAGGTCTGTGTGCACCATATCCCATTTTATTACTCTGTTTAGTGTTTTATATCAAAGCCGATACGATGATGACTCGCGTGACGTAGCTAACGGCCGGTTGCTAATAACATGTGCTTTTATCTTCAACAACATAAACGGGACTGTAGTTATACAGTGAGGGTATTGTTTTATAACGGTGTGATCATTCAGTAAGGGGTGGAATAGGTGATGTAGGGGTTTAGCTTTTTGCTAATGAGTGTTAGCCAGGAGCTGATGCAATAAGAAAGGATAGAGCTGTCAGTGCTGGCTCAGGGCCAAGCCCTCCTGTCTGGGCTTTGAACATGACCATGGGGTTTGAACATGACCCTGGGCTGACAAGTGAGTGACCCTGTTCCACATGATGATCACTGGGTCATGGAGCAAACGGGTGTATCAGTGATCCATTTCCTAATTCTCATTAGGTATTGGAATCACCAGTCACATCCCAATACAGTATTATTACAATACCTTAAAACTGTGATTCTATAAGTAGTATGATTTTGTAAATACCTCGGCATGCGAATGTAATCCGTGAAATTTTGTCCATTTTCCCATAAGAAACAATGTAAATATAGATATTACCAATTTCTAACACTATAATCATATGTTTGCATATAAAAGCAATCGAAACATTTGGAAAAAAAACATGTTAAAAAAAAAAAATAGACGTCCGACCTCATTTACTGTTGATTTATAATTCCTCTTGGCACCAGTTGCTTTAAAAGCAAAACTGAAAGTGGCACAAAAAAATATGTGAACTCGCTTTGTTAGGATTTACAAGGACGCAAACAAGGTTTGAACGGTTCCCGGTAGTGCGCCCAACTTAACAACAAAGGCGCAAGCCGGCCTTCATGTTGTTTTGGTTGCTTGTACGCCTAAGTGCTTCTTCGCATGCTGCAAAATTTTTGTTCTTAAGGCGGGGCATTCGTATGCCGAGGTACCATTTGCTCCCGATTCAGTATTTACTTCCCCCCCAAATTTTGTTACAAGTTTAAACCTTTTTTTTTAAAAAAAGGTTTTAAACAATACAAACTAACTTCAAATAAAAGAGTTTGACATTGAACTGAGCAGCACGGATATCTGTCATCCACCATAACTACTACTTCTTAATAGTGTAAATAGTTCAGAGCGCGCTATATTGAGAAACGACATCGTTTTACCTTTTTGATCACCTACAACATCTTAAAACTCAACCTGACAGAGAGCGCGCAGGTTGAGTGTCTGCGATCACACAGGCGCGTGCGGCTTCTAACGCACGTAATGTTCGACTAAGTAGTGCTCATGGTGTTTTGAGATTGGTCTAAGCATGTGGGTTTGAGACTAATTTGCTAAACTCACTAAGTTTTGAGATAAAGGCAGATTGGAGGCTTTTAACGCACTTGATTTTTGATAATGTAACGCTATAAAAATGCGTTTCTGTTGCGCCACTTTGAAGTTTCTGCGCTCGGTACAGAATCGTTTATATCTGCGGCTGATTACCAATCACTGGCTGAAAAAAAAACAGACAATTCTGGTCACTAGCTGACCAACTGGTTAGTAGCTGATTGCTAATCATAGCTGAAACGATTTTCCCCTCTCTGTTTCTTGCATTTGTCAGTTTTCGAATGAAATTCAGGCTTGTGTATTAATCTGAAGTATTACTGAAAGTCAGAATTATTTACTCATTATGTTCATGCGAGCGGCCCTTTAGTCCTTTAGTCTGTCCAGCTCTCTCACAACTCTCAGGACCTCAATAGTGTAGCACGTCTCTCAGTCAGTGTGTCAAAATTCTGCATGCAGAAGACGACTAGAGTGCGCTTGATTTTTGACGCCTTGCTCTCATGTTTTGCTTCCTTGATGCTGTGATGCCCCTAGTGCTAGGGTCGCTCACCACTTTTCTCCTGTTCTTCCTGCTTGCTGCTGCGGTTCCTCCCTATTTCTTCTATACTCCATCATCATCATCATCATCACCGCTGTCTCGCCCACCTGAACACTGGACTGGTTTCAAACTGTGTTTTATCGCCCGGACGATGTCCTGCTCGTGAACTCTGGTGAACCTTGTGTGTGTGTGCGCTTCTGGAAAAATGGCCACTCTCGGCTTGGTGTGTGCGCGTCTCTGTGCTGGACTGACGGGACGCCGGGCTTCACCTTGGCTCCGCCCACTGCGCTGCCTTTCTGGGATGACGGTATCTCAGGTAGGAAGAATGAAACTGTGATGATGTGAGATTATTTGTGATGTATGTGAAACTAAATAATTATAATTTTTCTTTCTTGCATTTTTCATTTCCCTCACTCGCAGATCGATGAAGAAGTTGCCAAACTGTTAGAGCTAAAGGCTCGTATTGGAGGAGACGATGGAAAACAAACGTTTGTTCTCAAGACACCGAAGGTAGGAGCAATAATGTTTTTATTTATTTATTTATTTATATATATTTTTTTTAAACAGTAGTTTTATACTCTGACACTCAGACGCAAATGCTTATGCTTATGCGTGTGTGTGTGCGTATTTTTGTAGGGGACCAGGGACTACAACCCCAAACAGATGGCCATCAGAGAGAAGGTCTTCAACATTATCATCAGCTGCTTTAAACGCCATGGTGCTGAAACCATCGACACTCCTGTCTTCGAGCTTAAGGTACACACCTGGGGACACGCACAGGACACACAGTGTAATGTCTGAGACAGAAAGATCTTCAGCATTAACACTGCTTAAACAGCATTTCTAGCGATAATATGTTATAATCAGAGGTGAAAGGTAACTAAGTGTGTTAACTTTGTAAGTATAGTTTTCACACACACTACCGTGCAAAAGTTTGGGATCATTTGCAGATTTCTTTGTTTTTGTTTAGTGATTTATTTTCTGTATTCTACAACAATACCGAGGATTTCAAAGCTATGGAATTAGGTAATTATGTAACAACGACGGTCAGTTGTTGTTTTAAGATGTGAAGGTCAGCAGTTGTAGAACAGTTCTTCCAGGAACAGTATTGTGTCAAGTGTATTTGCAAAACCCATCAAGCACCATGATAAAACTGTCTCTCATGAAGACCTTCCTCAGGAAAGCAAGAGCAAAATGTACCTCTGCTGCAGAGGAGAAGTTCATTTAGAGTCAACAGTTACCTCAGAAGTCACCAATTAATGTAACAACAGCACCTCAGATTAGAGGCGTTATGAAGACTTTACAGAGCGGGCACATCTCAATATCAACTGTTCAGAGGAGATAATTTTGTATTTTGGATGCCGGATGTATTTTTGAGCAATAGTGTAAAAATACACTTGTACTTTATTCTAGTTATTTTATTAGCAGATTCATTTTACTATAACTCCACTAAATCCGACAACAAACATCTGTACTTTCTACTTCACTATAGTTTTGCAAAGCATTGCGTTGCATCACCACAGTCATGTGTAGTATGTAAAGCGATAATATCACCGTCTGCTAACTGACTATTATATTATATGTGTGGACCATACAATGATAAATATAACCATGATATAAACTAATGCATGCGATGATAAGTGCAACAACAGAAGAAAATATAAAGGTTTGATACACGTGCATTGGGGAAACTTAGCCGATCATAAATAGGTTGCCAAAATGTGATTGGCTGGTCTTATGATGTTGAGTTTGCTCAGGAAAGAGGGCGAAGATGGATAGATAAATAGATAGATACTTTATAGATCCTGAACAAAATTTCTAATACAGTTTAAGTGATCAAAAATAAAACCTCTGAATTCAGCAAAACACAGAGATGAGAGCTTGATTGGGCTGTATAATTGAATCATTCGCTAATCTCTGGCCTGATTGGTGAATTAATTTATTCTTTTTTTTTTTTTCTACAAGTGATCCGAAAACAGGAAAATATATCCATCCGAATATATGCGCCATCTTTAGAAATGAGATTGTGTAAATCTGTATGTTAGTTTTGATTGTTTTTTTTTGTTTTGTTTTTTAATTAATCATGCAGCCCTGTTTTAGACAGTTATGAAAACAGCATGTTCTCAGTTTAGAGAGAGAGAGAGAGAAAGAAGGAGAGAGAGACTTTTTTACTATGACTTAGAGGTTATGGTAAGTTAATAAAAGCTCAGTAGTAAGTAAAGGTAATAAGTTCTGAAAATGGTATCTATTGTATATGGAGGACTTTTACTTGACTAATATTCTACCTGGGAATGTCTCCACCTTTAACTCAGGATTTGTGCACTGCTGGTTATAATAAAGTTTTAGTAAAGCGTGTGCTTGTTTTTGCGCTCAGGAAACGTT